>NC_083354.1:120643324-120946354 GCF_030254825.1 Meriones unguiculatus
AGTAACCAATGGGCTCATACCACCCAGCCATACACCTACCGTCATGGGGAGGAGAAGAAGAGGCCTCATCCAGAAGGCAAACCAGCTAGCCCTGGAGAAAAGAGGCTGGCAGTCCTACCCATTCTCTCGCAAACTTCAAATCCAAATCGAGGCCTTGCTGCAACAATGGCTCTGCTGGTGGAACAGCTCAAAGACAGAGAAAAGGCTCAAAGGGCTGTAGCTGAGCCATCTTGAGGGGTAACCTATTGTGTAAAGCTAAGCCCAACTCCATCCCCTAAGAACAAAAAAAAATCACAGTTAGGGAGCTCTTATGTTAATTTGTCACAAACCCAGGGTGAGAGGCTGTGTAAAAAGCAACCCTAGAGAACAGACAAGCAGGGCAAGGTGCAGGGTAAAGAAGGTTCAGCTTAGACAGCGAAGCCTACAGGAAAAGCTAGGCATAGACCTCATCAGCTAAGAATAAAGTGAGTCTGATAGCCTTGAACTTTAGAGTATGGACCAACATCTACAGCCACCTCTAAGCGTGGTGTTTGCTGCTGTAAAATCCTAGAACTCAGAGGCTCCAGCTGACTACCTGACATCTACAAGTGTCCGTTTTTCCTTCTGGTAGATGTTCGACATCTGGGCAGTGTAGGCTCGGTGCTATAGAAATCATAGATGAAATAAGGATTATTTTCTCATTATTCAGCCTCTCTCTTTCTCTCTCTACAACCCCATGTTTTCCATTTTTCCTTTGGCTGTGATTTTATTCGTAATTTTATTTTATCTAGCATCTTTACTCCCATGGTAGGTTATACGCCACCATGTGGGCCCTCTGAAAGTATAAGTGATCTTAACCACTGACCCATCTTTCCAGCCTCCATGTAATTTGTTTGGATTTTTGTCCATTGTTTCGGTTGTTTTGTTTAATTTTAAGGTTTATGCTTTCGTTTTATGCTGCCCTTGTTAATCTTGTTTACTAATTTTTGTTAGTAACCAGACTTTTCCTTTTTTAATTTTTCCTTTCATTCATTTAAAAACAGAAATTGGTGAACAAATTTCTGTTCAGATCTGAACAGCTCTCAGGAGATCTGAGAAAGAATCCATTGTCTCTGACATAGCAAGCCTGCAGACTCCTAACACAAACAAGAAAACAAACATAAAATTGACATAGCATCAAATTATCTTCTAAATATCTATGAGAAACCTCTTTTTGCAGTGAATAGTGATGAATACAGACTCATGGTAGCTCAAAGTGTTGCGAATAAGTGACACTTCTCTGCTCAATCCAAAACAAAATATATATGCACCATTTATCTGTCCCCTTCTTAGTTCAGAAACACTGCAGGGAAGGGACAGAAAGAATGTATGAGCCAGAAGAATGGAGAAGAACTCGAAAGTGCCTTCTTCCAGCCGTTATAGTCTTTAGAGACAAGGCCATTCTAATCTTTAACTCTTAAAACCTGGGCTTACTTGCATAAGACTCACTCCATCAACCACTAGTGATTGACAGGGGAGGGACTTATGGAGTCCTACCCCTTCCTCCTGAACTACTGGCTGGAAAACTTCCTGGAGAGGAGTCACTATCTTCAGTTGTGCACCAAAGGGTTAGCCCACCAAGCTCCAAAGACTAGCTCCACCAATAACTAGCTCCAAACCTATGGTCACACAGACAGCCAGACTGAACTCAGTGAGTCACAAAACAAAACAAAAAAGCATGACTGTGGGAAAGGGATTGGTAAGAAGAGGACTGACAGGTGTGGGGATGGGAGTAATTATGACACATTGTGTAAATGTCTGAAAATGTCAAAGAACAAATTTAATTAATAAAAAAGAATGAATAATAATTTACCCAACAAAAAAGCAACCCACAAAATCATGAGAATTAGCAAACTTTTCTCAATATTCATCTGAAATATAAATTATCTTAGCCGTCCAACTAAAAGAGCTAACTGGTTGATCAGAATTAGAAATATAGCCAAATATACATTGTCTCCAAAAAAACATGCTTTTATAGACTGATAGTGAAAGGATGGAAACCAATGTACCAAGCAAATGTAAGCCCCAAATGAGTTAGTATAGCTATTTTTGATAAATGGCAAACTAGACTTCAAATCAAATTAGGCAAAACAGATAAATAAGGTCATTCTAAACTAATTTTTAAAAAGGAATAAGCCATCAGAATATAAAACTGATATATATGCACCAAACATTGGCACTCCTAATTTCATAAACAAATACCAATGAGCATAAAAGTATAGAAATGTCTTCATGTACTATGAGTGACTTCAGCACCCACACTTATGAATAGATAGATCAACCATATTAATAATAAATAAAGAAATATGACTTGATTCATGCAAAAAAGATAGACTTATTAGTCATTTACAGAATATTTTACCTACCAGCCCAGGAGATACACATTCTTCTCAGTGGTCCAGTGAACTTTCTCTAAAACACATGAAATTTTAAGCTGGAATTCAAGTCTTAACAAATACAAAAGAACAGAAATAATTTCTTGTATCTTATCAGATCACAGAAGAATGTGATGGCAGTCAATAACAAGACAAATGACAGAAGCTACAATAATTGCAGATTCCCAAATGACCCTGGTTTCTTAAATAAAGCAGGGAGGACGGTTTTTTTGGAAGTCATACAATTCAATGTAGAACTTTCAGAACTTTTGGAATATGTCAAAAAAAATTCCAACAGGAAAATCTGTACTGTCCCACATACTTAAAAAAAAAATCAAAGAGATCTCAGATAAAAAGTTTAATGATGCACCACACTGTTCTTAGAAAAACAAGAATAAGCCAAATCTAAAGCTGAGGACACAAATAAAAAAAAAGATATCACAGAAATTAAACAAACAGAAATCAACTGAATGCTAAAAAGAATAAGCGGGGAATAATGGTTCTTTGAAGGAAAAAAAAAAGCAAGATCCATAAAACTTTTGCTAAAAGAACAAAATAAAGAAGGGCAAAATTAAGTTGTAAAATTAGGGAAGAAAGGGGGACATCAAAACAGATTCCAGTGAATCAAGAGAACCATAAGAAAATCCTTTGAAAACATATTCTAAAAGATGAAAAATCTAGATAAATGGATAAATATATACAAATTTCTAAGAAATTAATACCTATGAACTACCAAAATTTAAATCAAGAGTATATATATAAACACATCCGTAACCAGCTAGAAGATTGAAGCAATTAAAAAAATAATGTCTCCTAATAGAGAAAACCACAGGAACTGATGCATTCACTGCTAAGTTCAACCAAATTAAAGAAGTGCTAACAATAATACTTCTCAATCCATTGTTCTGAAAAGCCAGAATCACACAATATTAAATATCCTATATAAAAACTATAAACCATTTTCCCAGATGACATAAATGCAAAAATTCCAATTGAAAATCTTACAAAGCAAATTCAAGAACACATTAAGATCATATATGATACCCAAGCCACTTTTATTCTAGGTACACAAGAATGGTTTGACACACATCTACCTATGCCTATGCCTGTGCCTATACCTAGCAGCACAGAAATTGACTTAAGGACATAAATCAATTAATATTACCAAAGATTAACATTTTCTATGATAAAATACCTAAACAAATTAGATGTAGAAGGAACATATACAGAAATATTAAAAGCTATAGCAAACAACTCAAAAATCTTTCGTGTAAGACCCAGATCTTTGAAAAGCATTTCAAGCTTTAGGCATTGTTAACAACTACCTCAAAGTGCCTCCAGGGGCAGGAAATAATCCCAAGCTTTGGTGAATGAGATGCATAAAATTAAAAAGCTTCTCAACTAGGAAGGGAAACAGCAGAATGAGGAGATGTTCTCCAGAAGGAGGACAAGCTTCTACAACGGTCCATCTGATGGGAATTAATGTGAGGATCTAATAAGAAATTAAAGTAAAAATTAAACACCAAGGAACAAGTCTATTTAACAAGGCAAATGAACTTAACAGACAGTTCTCATCAGAGAAGAGAGGGAAGAGAAAATAAGTGGGTATCAACTATATGAAAGTGTTCGACATCCTTTATCATCAGAGAAAGCAAGTCAAAACTCCATTTAGCTACAGGCAGTGATGCATATCGATGCTATCAGCACTAGAGGAGGAGAGGCGGGGTGTCAGGAGATCAAGCCCAGATCCAGGTACATAGTAAGTTCAAGAAAGGTCTGGGTTACACTAGATCCTGTCTCCTAACAAAACAAACAAAAACTGCATTTAGTTCCTCCTAACCCCAATCAGAATGGCTATGAGATAAAACAAATGACAAAAAAATGCTAGCAAGAACTTAGGAAAAAAAATAGTCTGTGCACACTGCTGGAGGGGATGTAAACTGTTACAGCCACCATGGTAGTCAGCAGGGAAATACCTAAACAAAACTAAAAATAGAATGACTACATGAACCAGCTATTGGATCACTTGGCATATTCCTGAAGAATCTAAGTCAGCATACCAGAGAGTCTCACGCACCCATCTCTAGTGTATAATTCATAGGAGTCAATAAATAAAACCACCTCGATCAGATGTTCACCCACACATGACTGGATAAGAAAACACGACATTTATGCACAACTGTTTTATTCAGCCATAAAAACTGAAAGTATGCCATTTGCCAAAAAAAAAAAAAAATAATGGATAGAAGTGTACATCAAGTTAAACAAAATATGCCAGAAAGAAAACTACCATGTTTTCTCTTATATGCAGAACAGAGATGAGTGTGTGTGTATACATGCACATGTGCACACACACACGCACACACACACACACACACACACACACACGGACATGCACACCATCATTGTAGAATTGGAACAATTTGTGGAAGGGTGATAACAGGTAAAGGGCTAGAACACTTGAGAGAAAAAAGTGTGGACAAGATACAATGATGTATCTATATTTTTAAAATGCCATAATGAGAGGTGGCTCAGTGGGGAATAAAAAATTGCCAGCTCAAAGGCCCAGAAAATATTTTTAACAAAATCATGGAAGAAAATTTCCCTGACCTAAAGAAAGAGATGCCTACAAACATACCAGAAGCTTGCCAAAAAACAAATAGATTAAATCAGAAAAGCAACTCCCCTCATCACATAATAATCAAAACAATAAACACTGAGAACAAAAAATATTAAAAGCTGCAAGAAAAAAAAAAAAGGCCAAGTAACGTATGCAAGCAGACTCATTGGAATTTTACTACATTACTTTTCAACAAAGCCTGGACAGAGGTCCTAGACAGAGGTTTTACAGACTCTAAGAGACCAGAGATGCCAGGCAAAACTTACAATTAGCATAGATGGAGAAAACTAGACATTCCATAAATAAAATCAAATTTAAACAATATTTATCCATAAATCCAGCCCTACCTAAGGTACTAGAAAGAAAACTCCAACCTAAGGATGTTAA
Source organism: Meriones unguiculatus (assembly GCF_030254825.1). Taxonomy (NCBI): domain Eukaryota; kingdom Metazoa; phylum Chordata; class Mammalia; order Rodentia; family Muridae; genus Meriones; species Meriones unguiculatus. Next base: position 120,648,725 of record NC_083354.1, read on the forward strand.
CTACCCCCATAAAAACATAAGTATAAATAATTTCACAACAGCATAACCCAGGAAAACATATACACAGAGACACACACAAACTACCAACTACAACTATGAAAAATAACATAAATTAACAACCATTGATCATTCATATCTTTCAATATCAATGGACTAAATTCCCCAAAGAAAAGACACAGGCTACCAGAATGGATACAAAAATAAATTCCATATTGCTGCATACAAGAAACACACCTGAACATCAAAGATAGACATTATCTCAGGGTAAAAGTTATAAAAAGATTTCCCAAGCAGATGTCACTGAGAAGCAAGCTGCCATAGCTATTCTAATAGCTAATAACATCGGCTTCAAACCAAAATGAATCAAAAGAGATAGGGATGGACAATTCACAACTTACAAGGAAAAATCAACTAAGATGATATTTAAATTCTCAACATCTACGCCCCAAAGAAAGGGGTACCCACATTTGTAAAAGAAACATAACTGAAGCTTAAATCACACATTGACTGTGGTACATTGATGGTGGGAGATTTCAAAAACCCATTCTCACCAATGGACAGGCCACTCAGACAGAAGCTAAACAGAGAAAACAACGGGGCTAACCAGTGTGATGGAACAAATGGGTCTAACAGATATCTATAGAACATTTCACACACACACACACAATACCTTCTCCTCAGAACTTTACAGACCATTCTCCAAAACTGACTACATACATACTTGGCCAAAAAGCAAGTCTCAACACATACAAAAATAAATTGAAATAACCACAGATTAAAGATACAAGAAAATTGGAACAACCACAGATTAAAGATGGATTTCGACAACAAAAGAAAGCATGCAAATTCATGGAAACCAAACAATTCCCTACTGAATTACTACTGGGTCAGGGCAGAAATAAACAGGGAAATAAAGACTTCCTACAATTCAATGAAAATGTGCACAACATACTCATTTATGGGACACAATGAAGGTGGTCTAAAGAGCACTGAGTGTCTTCATAAAGAAATTGGAGAGCTCTCATACTAACAACAACATACCTGAAAACCTACTCAAGAGGAGTAGATGACAGGAAAAAAATCAAACTGTGGGCTGTAAGCACTAAAATAAAAACAAAGAGAGCCATACAAAGAATCCATGAAACAAAGAGTTGGTTCTTTGAAAAAAGTACCAAGATAGACCAACACTTATCCAAGCAAACTGTAAGATAAAGAATATCCAAATTAACAGTATAAAAAATGAAAAGGGGGACATAACAACAGACAGCTGTCATGTAGACGAATGCAAACATATCCATATCTATTACCCTGAACATAACTTAACTGGATCAAAAATCCTGACATAGAACCAGAAATACTGAAGATGATAAAAGAAAAAGTAAGAGGGGGGCCAAGATGGCGGCGCCGGGAGAACACAGTGTCTGAGAAGCAGGACAGCACACTCCGTGCAGCGACCAAGAGACTGAACTCTGGGCCCTAAGACAACAGCTATCGTGTTTCCCAGGTGAGGGGAGGCTCCCACTGCATGGGAATCGGTCGGGTCCACTCTCGGCTACCCAGCCAGAACTCGGAAGAAATCCCAGGTAACTCGGGCTTTGGGTCTCCGGCTGGAGCCGCAAGCTTGTGTGTCCCAACCACTTTCCCAGGCTGATCCGTGGGCACAAGGGTGCCTGAGACTGGGAGTCCCAGTCGCAAGAAAACCCCACGGGGAAGCAAAGTTGCGAGTCTGATCACGGGTCACCCAGTCTTTCCCTGGAAGGCCTCACTGACCACGGGTACCCGCCGCCATCACAACTGAGCTCCCGCTGCTCACAGAGAGCTGCTGCGTGCCCAGCTCAAAATCCCTACTCCCTCTTTGGAGGAGGAAGGAGGCGGCCAGCAGGATCTTCCACAGACCACATTGTCTGTACCCCAACCCGAGATCAGGGCTGACAAAACCCAATCCTTTCGGGCACTCCCCCAAATGCCGCCATAACCCTGCCGCGGTGGAGCAGAAGGATAATGAGGCGCATAGCGGCTTCACAGTGCCAGAACTCCAGTGCTGCCAGCTGCTCCTAGCAAACAAACTACAGCTCAGGATCTGGGACTGTGGACATTCTACACGTCCTGAGATTCTCCTGGGTCCAGCACAATAAGGTCTAGCAGCAAGTTCTACCACCGGCGCCCCCCGCTCCCCGGGAGAGAAACCCCGGCTCAGGATCAGACTGAGAAGCCCCAACCCCTTCTAGCACTCCCCTGAGACAACTGCCATAAGCTTGCCCTAGCAGAGGGGAAGGTCAGAGGGGAAGGACAGAGAGGCAGCCTGCCAAGGACACAGCACCCTTTCTCCAGCTCACCCAGTGGCCCCTAGCAGAGAAACCCAAGCTCTGGATCTGAGGACACGCAACCCTACCTGCTACTCTCTCGGGATCAGTAAACATGGGTTCTATCACCAGGCTGCTTCTGGCAGAGAGATCTGGGCCCAGGATCTGGAATTGAGAACACTCAACCTAACTCTTTCCCTTTCCCGCGCCACCCCGGGACCAGTCAAGATAACCCCTCCTGGCAAAGGGAAAGGACAAAGAGGCAGCATACAGGAAAGGTGGACACCGAGTCCTGCGGCCACAGGGTCACAGAGCTGACTGTTAGCCTACCTGTGCACTCTCCGCAGGAGGAACAAATCAGAGAGTAGTGAGCAAGGGGAACCCCTGTGCATTCCAACTGGTCCTGCAAGAGAGTGAGTGAGCCTTCTAGGGAGAATTTGCCCCAGACCCAGGGCCTTTCCACAGAAGCAACCAGACAAGATCCCTGCCACCCACACCCCTAGTGTGGGCATCATAGGGATTCTTGGGATAGCGAACCCAATATTAAAGCCTCTGCCTTGCAGGTCCACCAGTGTAATCCAGGCAAACAATCCCTGGATCTCAGACAGAACTGCGTAATAGTGGCTTGCAGGCCACTACAACAGTCAGAGAATCCACCCATGCACACTGCGCCAGCTAAAAGCGTACTCGAATAGCGCTAGTGTCACATTCCTTACTTAGGCAAAACTGAAACCACAGTGCACACTCCCAAACCAGTGAACCTCTCTCATCTTCCTGAAAAAACAGTCCAGAAAACAGAAAGAGAGGATCATAGTCCGAACTACAATCTCAAGGAACAAACAGTGAGGATTATAAATAACCAGATGGCTAGAGGCAGACTTAAGAACACTCCCAACGAAAATCAGGACATAATGACCTCACCAGCAATGCCACAAAACAATGGACACTTCAATTCACTAGATATACAAGAAAACAACCTCAAAACTGTTTCTCCAGCTATTAGAGGCCCATAAAAATGAAATTAACAAAGCCCTCAGAGAAATAGCCAAAGAAATCGAGACTAACCAAGAGGAAACAAATCGTGCTCTCAGAGAAATGACCACAAAAATTGAGGCAAACAAAGAAGAAATGAACAAAGCTCTCAAAGAAATGTCCACACGAATGAAGGCAAATAAAGAAGAAATAAACAAAGCTCTCATAGAAATACAGGCAATTACACCCAAAGAAGTAGAGGCACAATTCGTGATACATAGAGAGGAAACAGACAAAAAAATAGAAGCTGTCATTGAAAAGCAGGACTCCACATTCAAACAGATGAAGGAAATGGTGCAAGACATGAAAACAGAATTAAAATCAATAAAGAAAACATGAATAGAGAAAAACCAGAAGCTGGAGAACATAGAGAAAAGATCAGGAACTACAAAGGTAAGCATCACCAACAGAATACAAGAGATGGAAGAAAGAATCTCAGGAGCCGAAGATACACTTGCGGAAATTGACACATCTCTCAAAAAAAAAATAAAATCAGAAAAGTTCCAAACACAAAACATCCAAGAAATCAAGGACACCATGAAAAGACAAAACCTAAGAATAATAGGAGTAGAAGAAAAAGAAGACATCAGGCTCAAAGGTCCGGAAAATATTTTCAAGAAAATTATAAAAGAAAACTTTCCCAACTTAAAGAAGGAGATGGCCACAAACATACAAGAGGCCTACAGAACACCAAGTAGACTAGACCAGAAAAGAAATTCTTCATGTCACATCATAGTCAAAACACTGAAACTACAGAACAAAGAAAAAATTCTAAAAGCAGCAAGGGAAAAAGACCAAGTAACATATGAAGGTAGACCTATCAGAATCACACCAGATTTCTCAACAGAAACTATGAAAGCCAGAAGGGCCTGGACAGAAATCATACAGTCCTTAAGGGACCACAGATTCCAACCCAGACTGCTATGCCCAGCAAAACTTTCAATCAACATAGACAGAGAATTCAAAATATTCCAAGACAAAACCAAATTTAAACAATATCTACATAGTAACCCAGCTCTACAGAAGTTACTAGAAGGGAAACTCCAAACCAAAGAAAACAACTACATCTAAGGAAACAGGAAATAGATAACTACACAACAAAAAAACAAAAGAAACAAGCAATGAAACTCAGTGACACCACCAACCCCACATCTAAAGTAAGTAACAATTGTTGGTCACTAGTTTCTATCAACATCAACGGACTCAACTCCCCAATAAAAAGACACAGACTAACAGAATGGTTGCAGAAACAGGATCCATCACTCTGTTGCATCCAAGAAACACACCTATGCAACAAAGATAAACACTACCTCAGAGTAAAGGGCTGGAAAAATGTCTTGCAAGCAAATGGTTCCAGAAAACAAGCTGGAGTAGCCATCCTAATATCTAATAAAATAGACTTTCAACCCAAGTTAATCAAAAAAGATAAGGAGGGCCACTATATTCTCATCAAAGGAAAAGTCCACCAAGAGGACATCACAATTATGAATATCTATGCCCCAAATACAAGAGCACCTACATTCGTAAATGAAACAATATTAAAGCTTAAATCACACATTGATCCTAATACCCTAATAGTGGGAGACTTCAACACTCCACTCTCACCAAGGGACAGATCAACTAGACAGAAAACAAATAAAAACACTTACAGAGACCCTAAATCAAATGGACCTAATAGACATCTACAGATCTTTTCATCCAAACTCAAAAGAGTATACCTTCTTTTCAGCACCGCATGGTACCTTCTCCAAAATAGACCATATAGTTGGTCATAAAGCAAGCCTCAACAGATACAAAAAGATTGAAATAATTCCTTGTATTCTATCTGACCACCATGGACTAAAGCTAGACCTCAACAACAACAGAAATAACAAACAGCCTACACGCACATGGAAACTGAACAACTTGTTACTCAATGACAGCTGGGTTAAGGAAGAAATAAAGAAAGAAATTAAAGACTTCCTAGAATTCAATGAAAATAAAGGCACAACATACCCAAATTTATGGAACACATTGAAAGCAGTGCTCAGGGGAAAATTTATAGCACTAAGTGCCTGCAAGAAGAAATTCATAACATCACATACAAACAACGTAATGGGCCAACTGAAAACCCTAGAAAAAAAAGAAGCAGATACACCTAAGAGGAGTTTAATTATTGCAAATAATCAAACTCAGGGCTGAAATCAATCAATTAGAAACAAATACAACTATTCAAAGAATCAATGAAACAAAAAGCTGGTTCTTTGAGAAAAGCAACAAGATAGACAAACCCTTAGCCAAACTAACTAAAAAGTAGAGAGAATCTATCCAAATCAACAAAATCAGAGATGAAAAGGGTGACATAACTACAGACACTGAGGAAATTCAAACAATCATTAGGTCATACTACAAAAGCCTATATGCTACAAAATTTGAAAACCTAAATGAAATGGACAATTTTCTTGATAGATTCCATCTTCCAACATTAAGTCAAGATCAGGTAGAAAGACTGAATAGCCCCATATCCCCCAAGGAAATTGAAGCAGTCATTCACAGTCTCCCCTCCAAAAAAAGCCCTGGTCCAAATGGTTTCAGCGCGGAATTCTACCAGACCTTCAAAGAAATGCTAACACCAATTCTCCTCAAACTATTCCACAAAATAGAAACAGAAGGTACATTACCAAACTCACTCTATGAAGCCACAGTCACCCTGATACCTAAACCACACAAAGACCCAACAAAAAAAAGAACTTCAGACCTATCTCTCTTATGAACATTGACGCAAAAATACTCAATAAAATACTTGCAAACCGAATCCAAGAACACATCAAAGATATCATCCACCACGACCAAGTAGGCTTCATCCCAGGCATGCAAGGGTGGTTCAACATACGGAAATCCATCAATGTAATCCACCACATAAACAAACTGAAGGAGAAAAACCACATGATCATCTCCTTAGATGCTGAAAAAGCATTTGACAAAGTCCAATACCCATTCATGTTTAAAGTCTTGGAGAGATCAGGGATACAAGGCACATATCTAAACATAGTAAAGGCAATATACAGCAAGCCTATAGCCAACATCAAACTCAATGGAGAGAAACTTAATTCAATCCCACTGAAATCAGGGACAAGACAAGGATGCCCACTCTCTCCGTACCTCTTCAACATAGTACTTGAAGTCCTAGCCAGAGCAATAAGACAACTAAAGGAGATCAAGAGGATACAAATCGGAAAGGAAGAGGTCAAAGTGTCACTATTCGCAGATGATATGATAGTATATATGAGCAACCCCAAAAATTCAACCAGAGAACTCCTCCAGCTGATAAACACCTTCAGCAAAGTGGCAGGATACAAAATCAACTCAAAAAAATCAGAAGCCCTCCTGTATACGAAAGACAAAAGGGCCGAGAAAGAAATTAGGGAAACAACACCCTTCACAATAGCCACTAATAACATAAAGTACGTTGGGGTGACACTAACCAAGCAAGTGAAAGACCTGTTTGAGAAAAACTTCAAGTCTCTGAAGAAAGAAATTGAAGAAGATATCAGAAGATGGAAAGATCTCCCGTGCTCATGGATTGGTAGGATTAACATTGTGAAAATGGCCATCCTGCCAACAGCAATCTACAGATTCAATGCAATTCCCATCAAAATACCAACTCAATTCTTTACAGACCTTGAAAAAAATATTCTCAGCTTCATATGGAGAAACAAAAAACCCAGAATCTCCAAAACAATCCTGTACAACAGATCATCTGGAGGTATCTCCATCCCCGATCTCAGGCTGTACTACAGAGCAATAGTAATAAAAACTGCATGGTATTGGCATAAAAACAGAAAGGAGGATCAATGGAACCGAACAGAAGACCCAGAAATAAACCCACACACCTATGGATACTCAATTTTTAACAAAGAAGCCAAAACCATTCAATGGAAAAAAGACAGCATCTTCAACAAATGGTGCTGGTCCAACTGGATGTCCACATGCAGAAAAATGAAAATAGATCTATATTTATCACCCTGCACAAAACTAAAGTCCAAGTGGATCAAAGACCTCAGCATAAAACCAGATACTCTAAATCTGTTAGAAGAAAAAGTGGGGAACAGCCTAGAACTCATTGGCACAGGAGACAACTTCCTGAACAGAACACCAACAGCACAGGCTCTAAGAGCAACAATCAATAAATGGGACCTCATGAAACTGAAAAGCTTCTGTAAAGCAAAGGACACCGTCATCAAAACAAAGCGACTGCCTACAGATTGGGAAAGAATCTTCACTAACCCTTTATCTGACAGAGGACTAATATCCAGTATATACAAAGAACTAAAGAAGCTGAAAAGCAGCAAACCAAGTAATCCAATTAAAAAATGGGGAACATAGCTAAACAGAGAATTCTCGACAGAGGAATATTGAATGGCAGAGAAATACTTAAAGAAATGCTCATCCTCATTAGCCATCAGGGAAATGCAAATCAAAATGACCCTGAGATATCACCTTACACCCATCAGAATGGCCAAAATGAAAAACTCAAGTGACAACACATGCTGGAGAGGTTGTGGAGAAAGGGGAACCCTCCTCCACTGCTAGTGGGAATGTAAACTGGTACAACGACTCTGGAAAGCTATCTGGCGCTTTCTAAGACAATTAGGAATAGTGTTTCCTCAAGACCCAGCTATACCACTGCTATGTATATACCCAAAGTTTGCTCAAGTACACAAAAGGGATACTTGCTCAACCATGTTTATAGCAGTTTTATTTGTAATAGCCAGAACCTGGAAAAAACCCATATGTCCATCAAGGGAGGAATGGGTACAGAAATTGTGGTATTTTTACACAATGGAATACTACTCAGCAATCAAAAAGGAGGAAATCATGAAATTTGCAGGCAAATGGTGGGATCTAGAAAAGATCATTCTGAGTGAAATATCCCAGAAGGAGAAAGACAAACATGGTATATGCTCACTTATATAGACCTATAAGATATGAGAAACATAATGAAATCTATACACCTAAATAAGATAATCAAGATACTGGACATGGGGTAAGATGATCAATCCGCATTTAGAAAGACAGATGGGATGTGCATTGAACGTATGACAGGAGACTACTGAGGGCATCTGAAAGACTCTAACAAGCAGTGTTTTCAAAGCAAAGACTCATGACCAAACCTTTGGCAGAGTACAGGGAATCATATGAAAGAAGGGGAGTTAGTATGATGGGGAAAGGATAGGAGCTCCACAAGAACCAAATATATCTGGGCACAGGGTCTTTTCTGAGACTGACATTCAACCAAGGACCATGTATGGATATAACCTAGAACCTCTGCTCAGATGTAGCCTGTGGTAGCTCAGTAACCAATTGGTTTCCCAAAGTGAGGGCAACAAGGACTATTTCTAACAGGAACTCAATGACTGGCTCTTTGGTCTCCCCACCCCCCAAGGGAGGAGCAGTCCTGTTAGGCCACAGAGGAGGGCTTTGCAGCCAGTCCTGAAGATACCTGATAAAACAGGATCAGACGAATGGGGAGGAGTTCCCCCCGACATCAGTGGACTTGGAAAGGGGCACGGTGGAGATGAGGGAGGGAGGGAGGGACTGGGAGGGAATGAGGGATCGGGACACGGCTGGGATACAGAGTTAATAAAATGTAACTGATAAGAAAAAAATAAAATTAAAAAAAAATAGTAAGGAATAGCCTTGAACACATTGACTCAGTATACAACTTCCTAAAGATCAGCTAAGATCAACAATCAATAAATGATACTTTATGAACCTAAAAAGCTTATGTCAGGCAAAGAACAAAATGGCAGGTTACAGAATGGGAAAAGATCTTCACCAACTCCACATCTGACAGGGATAATATCCAAAATATATAAAAAAAAAAACTCTAGAACCAGACATCAACAAACTAAGTAATTAAATGAATAACAAGGTATAGATCTAAACAGAATTCTCAACAGAGAAATCTCAAATGGCTGAGAAACATTTAGTGAAATGTTCAACATCCTTAGCAATCACAAAAAAAAAAAAAAAGGAAATAAAACAAAACTTTGAGATTCCATCTTACACCTGTCAGAATGGCTATGATCAAAAACACAAGAGACAGCTCATGCTGTAGAGAACGTGGCACAAGGGAGACACTCCTCCATTGCTGGTGGGAGTATAAACTTGTATAGCCACTAAGGAAATCTATATGGTGGTTTCTCAAAAAATTGGAAATCAATCTACCTCAAGACCCAGCCAAAACACTCCTGGGCATATACTCAAAGAATTCGCCATCATTTCACAAGGACACTTGTTCAACGACGTTGACATCAGTTTTGTTCATAATAGAACTTTATGAACTTCCTTCTCCATAACAGAAAACTGGAAACAACCTAGATGTCCCTCTACTGAAGAATGGATAGAAAGGGGAGGGGGTACATTTATACAATGGAGCATTACTCATCTATTTTTAAAATGACAATTATTAAGTTTGCAGCAAATGGATAGATGTAGACTAGAAAAAAATTATTCTGAGTGAAGTGATCCAGACCCAGAAATACAAACATAGTATGTACTCACTTATAAATGGATATTAGCTGTAAAGGATAACCTTGTTACAATCCACAGATCCAGAGAGGCAAAGAAACAATGAATTCTAAAGAGGGGGAGGGTATACACGCAAAGATCTTCCTGGGAAAGGGAAATTGAATAGATTTTGTGGGTGGACTGGAGGGGCGAGCTGTACTGAGAGATTGGGGGGCATTTCAAGATAAACATAAAAAGCTAGTGCAATGGAAACTTCAAGGAATCTACAAGGATGATACTACAGATATTACTCCTAGCAATAGGGTATCTGGAGCCTGAACTGGCCATCCTCTGCAACCAGACATGTCCTCAGGTAGAGGGATTTGGACACCAACCCAGGCACAAAGCCTCTAACCTACAGTTTGTCATGCCTACAGGATGTACTGGGACCTGAGCCTAGCATAATTGTCATCAGAAAGACCAGAAAGAATTCATCCAGCAACTGATGGCACTCCCAAATATTAGGCAGAAGATGGAGGAGGGGAAGAAAGGATTGGAGGAGCCAGAAGAATAAAGGACATCACAAGAACATGGTCCACAGAATCAACTGATATTGACTCCAGTGGATTCGTGGGGATCAGGAAGACTGTTTGGGACTGACCTAGGGCCTCTGCATATATATGTTACGGTTGTTCTTGTGGGATTTCTAACAGTGGGAGCTGGCCTGTCTCTGACTCTTTGGCCTGTCTTTGGGAACCTTTTCCTCCTACAGGGTTGCCTCCTCCATCCTTGATGTGAAACTATGTGCCTAGTCTTATTATAGCTTGTTATGCTATATTTGGTTGATCTCACTGGAAGGCCTGGTCTTTTCTAGGGGAAAGTGAGGGAGGGGATCTGGGAAAAGAAGGAGATAGGGGGTAGACTCTGAGGAGAGGGGAGAGAGGGGAAACTGCAGTTGGGATGTGATATACGAGAGAATAATAAATAAATAAATAGGAAAAAATGTTCAAAAGGAAAAAAAAACATTCATGCAAATAATGCCAACACCTGAGTTGTGCTAGAGGAGGTATTCATGGCCGCATCGTCTAAAATCCAGCCACCACAATATAAATAAATAATGCCTCAAGTTTCAAGACAAAAATTATACAGGAGGAAAGATGTTCAGAATAAGTTACCTGACTGGGTGACAAAGGATATTTACAAAGCTGTACTGACAGCAATGGCGGAGTGCGGGGGTGGGCGTGACAGGCGCTCAAACTCTAAGTGAGTACCTGCAGTTCACTTCCAAAACACACATCTACAGAAATAGAACCTGGAGCACCCGTGGCAGAGCAGAAGGGCGGCATTGTTTTTAATTAGCCCTTTAGTATTACAGGTGCTTTTATAAGGGTAGTTTTGTAACGATGCCAGCTTTGAAAACTGCAGTTTCCTCCTTGTTTAAGTTGCTGTCCCCTGGTGGCCTATGAGACTGAGTACCTTTCCATGCGATTACTTATCATCTGAATGCCTTCCTTGCTGATGCATATTTTAAGGCCTTTGTCAATTTTTTAATTGGGACATTTTAGGTTTTTTTAATGTTGGATTATTAAAGTTCTCATGTGATTTGGATGTCATCCAATTACCAGGCATGTGTTTTGCCAGGATTATTTTTTGTTGTTGTTGTTGTTGTTGTTGTTGTTCTGTAAGATTTTATTTTCTATTTAGGAAAAACCCCTAAATCTGTTTTGTTTTGTTTTGTTTTGTTTTTCTTCTCAATGCAGTTTATTCAGGAACCTTGAACAATCATCTGACCCTGGGGAAAGCCAGCCCACAGCTTAAATAGACTCTGGGTAGCCAACCCCAGCGTGCCACGTGGGCAATGCAGATAGGTCCACATACATGGAAGCAAGCCAGATCCTCAGCCTTAGCCAAATATGGAGTTGTTTGTGACAGAGAGCACTCACCATCGGGAAGGTGGAAGGCGGAAACCAGCTCCATCTTTAAGGCGCGGCATTACGCAGCTCTCTACAGTTCCCCCTTTGTGTTTTAGATGCATCAGGCAAGAGTAGAGGTCTGATCTTTGATATTAGAAATGAATTGGGACTTTGTACCGATGTTCATTTAGGTGTCATCCACCCAAAGAGCATCAGACCCGTCTGATACCTTTTTCTCAGAGGCGGGACCTGGGGCATCAACCTGCTTGCAATCAGACATGCTCTTCTCTGGGTCAAAAGCGGCTTACCCTGAGTGCAGTGCTTAGCTCGCATCCTGAGCGTAACATTTCAGCTTTTTATGGTAGCCCACCATGCTTGGGGAGACTGTCCTGCTTCAATGGCTGTAAAGACCTGAATGGTCATGGCTGCATTACGCTGTTGTGAGACTCTAATCTTGCATATATACCACAGGCAAACCAAGGAGACCAACACCAGAAGGCCTGCTAACGCTCCCATGCCCGCCCATTCCTTCAGATGATTCATGGCTGCAGCAATCCATGATGATAATCCTGTGGCTAGTCCTGTGTCCACTCTGGTAGAATTTACTGTGACAATGGCCACTCTCAGCTGCTCCATCGTAGTATCGAATTCTCCAGTCCAATTACCTAAAATATAGCTAGACAATTGTTTAGACAGATTTGCAGCATAGGGAAAATTCTCATGTTGTATGCTAGTGACTCAAAGTCCAGCCATTGACAGCCAAGTTGAGCGATTTGCCATAGGGTATCAATTTGCTCCTGCACGAGGTCAATCCTCTGATTGAACACCATCAAGCCTCCTTTTAGTTGAGCATTAATTCCTTTTTGTACATCTAAGGCATGAGCTACATTGGCTAAAAGGTTATTCAGGGTCTGAGCAGTCTGCACAGTATGACTCCTGGCTAATGCCGCGGTGGTAGCTCCAACAGCCGCCAATGAGATGACAGTAACAATGGCGGCTGTAATTCCAAGATCCCTTTTCTGTCTGAAGAGAGTCATAGCGTGAGGGGCATCAACGGGCACAGGCACCCAGCGAGGCATGCGAGTAACCAGGGCATACCTAAGTTCACTAGCATTCCAGCATTGGGCAAAAAAGCAAGTATCATTACCACAATACTTGGCTCTATCTGGGTAACAATGAATAAAAATGGGGGATATAAACAAACAGGTGAGGACTTATAGGAAATATTATGAGAAGCCTTAACCCCCTCGTTGGAACATCCTGCATCAGTTCTAGAACTAGCAGTGGTGGTGTCCGAGGTCTGAGTAGGTTCAGGAGACCATTGCCCCCAGGGGCAAGACGTGCTCCAGGTAAATTGACTAACTCCATGTTTTCCTCCACTTTTGAAAGTCATTTAAGGTTCTTAAATTATCTTTTCTTTTTTTTTCCTTTTTTTTTAATTTTCCATCAATTACACTTTATTCATTCTGCATCCCCCCATAAGCCCCTCCCTCCTCCCCTCCCAATTCCACCCTCCCTCCTCCCTCTGCATGCATGCCACTCCCCAAGTTCACTGATAGGGGAGGTTCTCCTCTCCTTTCTGATCTTAGTCCATCAGTTCACATCAAAAGTGGCTGCATTGTCCTCTACTATGGCCTGGTAAGGCTACTCCCCCCCAGGGGGAGGTGATCAAAGAGCAGGCCAGTTAGATTATGTCAGAGGCAGTCCCTCTTCCCGTTACTATGTAACCCACTTGGACACTGAATTGCCATGGGCTAAATCTGTGCAGGGGTTCTAGGTTATCTCCATGAATAGTCCTTGGTTGGAGTATGAGTCTCTGGGAAGTTCCCTGTGTTCAAATTTTCTTGTTCTGTTGCTCTAAATTTTGTTTGACTTCTTGTTCCCTAACGGTACCACTCACAGAGAAAAAGTTTAAATTCTAATGTAGACAATGCTGCACATCTCTGCACAGCTCACTGAGTTGTTTTTTTTTTTTTTTTTAAGATTTATTTACTAGTTATACAACATTCTGCCTGCACACCAGATCTTACTATAGATGGTTGTGAGCCACCATGTGGCTGCTGGGGATTGAACTCAAGACCTTTGAAAGAACAGCAAGTGTTCTTTAACCTCTGAGCCATCTCTCCAGCCCCAGCTCACTGAGTTTTAGGAATTCACATCGTGTAATGGCCACTGGTCACATTTATCTTTTGTCCACTGGATATTCCATTTCCATATTTTCAAAGTAATATGCACAAAGGTACTAAGCAGTTTGTTAGGCTGAACAATTGGAAACCTAGTGCAAAATGTGATCAGAAGCCAAGACAGTGCCTCACATACTATGAGGAGATACTAACAGGTTTTAAAAACCAGTGTAACATGTCAACATTCTTTAACATGCTGGGGTGGACAGGAGCTGTAGTATGGTGGAAGGACACTTGCCCAGCACACACACAAGGCCCAAATCTCAGTTTCCAGATCCCTCAGCACAACACACAGACACACACACCTGCTCACATACTCCTGCAAACATGCATCCAAACACACAAATGACAGGTTAAAATAAACAGTAATTAAATAATATTCATAGTTAAATTAAACTAGGTAAAACATTATTCTGGTAAATAAAATAAAAATCTGGGAAAGTATATTAGAATAAATGACACTGATGGCCGTAGAACAAATCCTGGAAGACTGGGAGAGAGAAGGCTCATGTGAAGTCAGAGAACTTCAGTCACATACCAAGGCATGCTATAATCAAGAGACAGAAGGGATGCTTTTGCCCACAGATCACTTCACACTTCCTTGGCTAAAGAAGACTGGTTTTCTTAGGCTCCTTTCACTTTTAATTTTTGCTGAAATCAGTCATGATATATAAATATCCCTCATTATCTAATCTATCCCACTTCTGAGACTGGATTACAAGACTTCTGATACCACTTATTCAAACCTCTTCGGTTTCATTATTTAGAGAGTGAATGTTTTGATAGGAAGGATTTATTCCTTTCTTCTTTGAAAGGGAGGAAGAAAATATGAAAGTTCTCTGAGCTCATACGCCATGTCTTGTTTATATAATACCTCTTAAATCAACTCAGATTACTGCCTGTCCTATTTAAAATTTTCACAGATTCCATGTCTTGCCAAGGAAATGATACATGGCAATCCTATCTGTGAGTGAGTTCTCGTTTCTAACTGGACAAAATTAAAACAAAGCAGAATTTCAAAGATTTTTTTTTTTTTAACTAGCACCAAATAATTTAACTTGGGTCTTTTAAAATTAACTACATAAGAACAATAGGCATTTGGTTGTGGAATTTACAAGGTAGGGCCAGTTTCTGCTTATACCAATATTAGCATTAGTAGTTTATTTGACATAAACTGGACATCGCACACATGGGGGAGAAGCTTCACTACAATGATGTTTCACTTCCATGATCACCTTTAACATTGCTCACCAGTTCCCACCTAACCTGAAGAAACATTTTGTCAAGTGTTTCCGAGTCATAGCAGGTATGGTGGCTATAAAATCTTTTCTGCTTGCCGTCTGCCTTTTAGAAGTTTTCAGTATTCATTCATAAGTTGTGTGAAATAGATAAGCTTCGTAGTACTTATGGAGTGCGTACATTTAATCCACATAGAATTTAAATATTATTTTCAGTTTTATTATGTTTAATCTCTATAAGTGCCTGACTTTGGTTTTCCTTTTGTATTTTATTATGTTTTAATGTCTCAAAATAAATCAAATCTATTCCGACGAGGCTTTTTTTTTCACTAAATTATATATGGCATTTAGTTGTTCGTCACACTTTCTAACTACATGTCATTGATGTATGTAATTGGTTTTTAAGAGAGAATTTTAAGACTTTGCAGCTTTTTGTGAACATCTATTTTTTGTACACTTTTAGATTTTTTTATTATATAATTATATGTTCATTAAGTATGACTATCTAACAACTTCTCTCTCCTTTATTTCTCCTTTTAAGCCGCGTTTTGTTTTGTTTTGTTTTGTTTTGTTTTGTTTTGTTTTGTTTTGTTTCAATAAGATGAAGTTGGACTGTAGAGACCAGCAGCACAGCACTTGCCTAGCATGTTTGAAGCCCAAGGTTTGGTTTCCAGCGCTGGAATCAGGAAGATCAAAGAATTGAATCTGTATCATTCCTACTCACACAAATCACTTACCTAAAACCAAAGTGTTTAAAATGCTGAGTTAAGGCAACTGTGACGGCTTGGAAGTCACATCACCTGAGCTGTTAACTAGATTAGGATTTCAATTTCTAAAGGTAGTAAAAGAAGCAATTAACAATTGATATCCTAAGTTAGTATACAAATTGCAGTGTAATACATTTTATGAACATGTGTTATTCTAGAACATTAAACTTTTACTAGTATGGAAAAGAGTGTTTCTAAACCGAATCCTGAGGGGAAATCCTGTCCCGAGTTTCCGAGTCAGTAAGTTTTGGGTGTTGGGATATCACCACCTGCTGGAGGATTGAAATCAGGAGGTTTTCATTCCAGAAATCCTTGATGATAGCAAATGGAAATCTTTGATGATAGCGTTGAAAACAGGCATTCCTCGAGTCACGCTTTTCTAAGGTCCTGAAATCCTTACCACTTTCTACATGTATATAAGAAAAAAAGAGATGTAAATGTTAGGAAGGGCCCAATTATTGCCCCAAACTACTGATTATATATACTGATATCATGTCTGACTGTCTTCATGTAAAACTCAGCTAGGCCCCCAGATCTCTACATCAGGACCTCTGTGCTTCAGTCTGTCCTTCCAGCATGCAGACACCAGATTGGATGTCAAAGTTTGATTTAATCATGGATACAACTTCATATCACAACACGTGTCCTATTGATAGTTTTTCTGTTTTCCTCATCCTCTCATTTTGTCTTGGGATAAGTAAGAACTGAGTTTCTAGTGAGTTCTTATATTTTTTCCTAAGGTTACCATTGGCTGAAATATTTAGAAAGAGAAGTCTATGCTTATCATCATCTCCCTCTTATTTTCTCCTTCATAATAGAAAACAACAAACAAACAAACAAATAAAAACAACAACCAAGGTAACATTTTCGACTCTCTGACAATTTAAAGACTGGTAGAGATGCTGTGAGGACAAATGCCTTTTTAAACTGTGAGATAGTAAATCGGTGCTAAAGTTTGCTAGTAATTTGAAAGCCTCAATCAAAAAGTTAAACCACAGATTCAGCTTTGGGAATCTGTCCTGTGCATTTTTTCACACGTATCCCATGCAGTACTCTTTGTAAGAGATAATAAACATGTCTGAAAACAATGTTATTAAGAGGCATATAAAATATATTATAGTAAAGTTATGCAACAACACTGTGAAGAATACTATGAAGCTTTTACATACTTGTTTTACTTTTTATTTTTAGGGTTTGGGGGGTTGTGGAGAATTGAACCCCAATGTATTGTGGATGCTAGGCAAATACTCAGCCACTGAGTTACATCTATAGCAATCAATACAATTTTTAAATATATTATGTTATGTGAAATCATATATAAAATGGATCCATATGATTCCCAATTGAGACCTTTAAAAAATGATTTGATCTCATTCTTCATGGACATCGTTTGATTAAAACAAACAATTTGTAATACTTTGCAGGTTTTTTTAATTAAATACTTCATAACCACAGGGCATCAGAACTCCAGATCCCAACTCAGGCAACGACTCTCTAATCATCCACAGGCCACTCCAGCCAGAGGACCAGAAAGAAAACAGAAACAAAACAACAACAAAAATACCCATCCAACAAAGAGAAACCCAAAAATGAGCACCTTGACCTATATTCACTCTAAATCTAGACGCCTAAATGTCACTGTAAAAATGCAATCAACACCAGCCAGAGCAATATATCAACACCAGAGCCCAGCCATTCCACTACACCAAGCCCTGAATATTCCAACACAGCTAAAGAACAAGAAAATGACTCTAAAACCAACTTAAAAGAAATGATAGAGGTCCTTAAGAGAAATAAATCCCTCAAAGAAATTTTAAATTGAAGGAAATCAATAAAACCCTTAAAGAATGTCAAGAAAGCTAAGAAGAAATAAAGAGTTGAAGGAAACAAATAAAGCTGTTCAAAACCTGAAAATGGGAATAGAAGCAATAAAGAAAATGCAAGATGAGGGAATTCTGGAGATGGAAAATTTAGGTAAGTAACCAGAAAACTACAGACCCATGTATCACAAACTGAGAGAATTTCAGGCACTTAGGATAGAAAAAAATGCATGTTTCAGTCAAAGAAAATCAGGCAGAGTGGTACATGACTGTGATCTCAGCTCTTGGAGAGGCAGGGGCATGAGGATCTCTGTGAGTTCAAGGCTAGCCTGGTCTACAAAGCAAGCCCAGGACATCTAAGGATACACAGAGAAACCCTGTCTCAAAAAACCAAAAAGAAAAACAAAAGATGTTAAATCTAAAAAATTTCTGGCATAAAACATCCAGATTTAAAACACTATAAAAAGACAAAACCTAAGAGCAATAGGAATAGAAGATTGCAAGCTCAAAGCCCCAGAAAATATTTTTCCCTTTTAATTTATTTATTTTATTATTTTTTAATTTTTATTAATTACAGTTTATTCACTTTGTATCCCAGCTGTAGTCACCTCCCTCATTTCCTTCCATGCCCTTCTCCAAGTCCACTGATAGGGGAAGTCCTCCTTCCCTTCCCTCTGACCCTAGCCTATCAGGTCTCATCAGGACTGGCTGCATAGTCTTCCTCTGTGGCCTAGTAAGTCTGCTCCCCCTCAGGGGAGTCAATCAAAGAGCCAGCCAGTTTATGTCAGAGACAGTCCCCACTCCCATTACTAGGGAACCCACTTGGACACTGAACTGCCATGGGCTACATCTGTGCCAGGGTTCTCAATTATCTCCATGCATGGTCTTTGGTTGGAGTATCAGTCTCAGAAAAGACCCCTATGCCCACAGTTTTTTGTTCTGTTGTTCTCCTTGTGGAGCTCCTGTCCTTTCCAGGACTTTCTGTCTCCCCCTTCTTTCATAAGATTCCCTGCACTCTGCCCAAAGTTTGGTTATGAGTCTCTGATGTACTGCTGAGTAGAGTCTTTCACAGGCCCTCTGTGGTAGACTCCTGTCATGTTGCCTGTTTTCTCCCTCTTCTGATATCCATCCCATTTGCCTTTCTGAGTGAGGGTTGATAATCTTACCCAGGGTCCCTCCTTTCTTGCTTAGCTTCCTTAAGGTATACAGAATTAAGTGAGTATATATCATGTGTGTCTTTCTGCTTCTGGGATACCTCACTCAGGATGATCTTTTCTAGTTCCCACCATTTGCCTGCAACTTCCATGATTTCCTTGTTTTTAATTGCTGAGTAGTATTCCATTGTGTAAATGTACCACAATTTCTGTATCCATTCCTCCTCCATTGAGGGACATCTGGGTTGTTTCCAGATTCTGCCTATTACAAATAAAGCTGCTATGAACACCCAGAAAATATTTTTAACAAAATCATAGAAGAAAATTTTCCTGACCTTAAGGACATACCTATGAAGATACAAGAAGCTAGACACCAAATAGACTGAACCAGAAAAGAAAGGCCCCTCACTGATAATTAAAACACTAAATGTGCAAAACAAAGAAAGAATATTAAAAGCTTCAAGGGAAAAGTCCAAGTAACAAATAAAAGCAGACTGAAAAATAACTTCTATTTGTCTGATTTATTTGTTGTCTCCTAGGCCAAGGCTGCTAACCTAGGCCTAGTCTTGGAATTTTCTAGTCTCCATAAAAATCTAATCTAGGCCTGGAATGTTTTCAGCCTCTGAGACTTACTGCTGAATTACTTCACCCTTTCTTGTTTTTTCTGAGCTTTGGCTGGCTTGTTCAACTCAGCTATTCTGGCTCAAACCCTCACCAAGATGACTGAGTCAATCTAGGTTTCTCACTGAATAGCTCTAGCTCTTCTTGGCCTCAAACTAACTCTAGTACAATGTTCTGTTTCTGGCACCTTCTCATTCTCTGGCTCTTTCTGACTTCACCTGTGTCTAGCTTGTGCTCTCTCTTCAACTTGTCTCTCTACAACTGTCCTCTCCCTCTCCCTCTCCCTCTCCCTTTGTGCTACTCTCTTTTAAGTCCTTTCCTTCATCTCTGTTCTCATGAGAATTAGGCATATCCTATTCTGTCAACTCTTTCTCTGATTCATCACTTTGTCTGCCTCTCAATAAGATATCACATTCAAACACGGCTGTTTCCTTCATTGTTTGGGATTAAAGGCATGTACTAAGGATGTGTCTGTATTCCAGCCAGAGTAGCCATGTTTCTAGATTAAAATTCCTCTAAAGCAGACCTATTAGAATACACCTGACTTCTCAATGGAGACACTAGAATCCAGAAAGGCCTGGACAAAAGTGCTGTAGACTCTAAGAGACCATAGATAGCATCCCAGATTACTATACCAAGCAAATTTTTCAATCACCATAGATGGAGAAAACAAGATATTCTATGATAAAGTCAAATTTAGACACTATCTATCCATAAATCCAACTCTACAGAAGGTACTAGAAAGAAACCTCCAACGTAAGGATGTTAACTACAGCCAAAAAAAAAAAAAAAAAACACAGGCAATAAATAATCTCACACCTGCACAACCCAAAGCAGGAAACACACACACACACACACACACACACACACACACACAACTAAACTACTACGACAAAATGACAGGACAAAATAATAGAAATTAACAACCATTGGTCATTGATATCTATTTTACCCAATAAAAAGACAGGGACTAAGAGAATGAATGTGAAAACAAGATCCAGGATTTGGCCACATACAAGAAACACAACTCAACATAAAACATAGACTTTAGCTTAGAGTAAAATTTTGAAAAACAATTTTCCAAACAGATGGGAAGCTGATGTTGCTATTCTAGTCTAACAAAATAAACTTCAAACCAAAATATCTCAAAAGAGATAGAGGACACTTCATATCCATCAAAGGAAAAATCCACCAAGATGATGACTAGATTCTCAACATCTATACCCCAATTTCAAGGGTAAACACATTTGTAGAAAAAATATTACTAAAGCTTAAATCATACACCGACCCTTGTACATTGATAGTGGAAGACTTCAATATTACACTCTCACTAATAGACAAGTCACCCAGACAAAAAACTAAACAGAGAAATAATAGAACTAACAGATATTATGAACCAAATGGACCTCATAGGTATCTACAGAATATTTCACCCAAACACAAAAGAATATACCTTATTCTAAGCGTCACATAGAACATTCTCCAAAATTGACCACATACTTTTTCACAAAGCAAATGTCAACAGATAGAAGAAAACTGAAATAACTGCCTGCATACTATCAGACCACCATAGATTAAAGCTGGATTTCAACAGAGAAACAACAGAAACCCTACAAATTCATGGAAACTAAGCAACTCGATACAAAAGGACTATTGGGTCAAGGTAGAAATAAAGAAGGAAATTAAAGACTTTGTAGAATTCAATGAAAATGAATGTGCAACATACCCAATTATACGGGACACAATGAAAACTGTGCTAAGAGGAAAGTTGATAGTACTGAGGGCCTTCATAAAAAAATCAGTGAGATCTCATACTAGTGACTTAGCAGAACACCTAAAAAGCTCTAGAACAAAAAGAAGTAAGCATACCCAAGAAGAGTAGACTGCAGGAAATAATCAGACTAAGGGCTGTCACAGAAACAAAGAGAATAATACAAAGATTCAATGAAACAAAGAGCTGGGTCATTGAGAAATCAACAAGATAGCCAAACCCTTATCCAAACTAACTAATAAACAGAGAATATCCAAATTAACAAAATCAGAAATGAAAAAAAGACACCAAGAAAATCCAAAGAATCATTAGGTCATACTTCAAAAGCCTATACTCCACAAAATTGAAAATCTCAAACTGACAATGTTCTTGAGAAATTCACTTACCAAAGTAAAAATAAAACAAGATAAACAACTTAAATATACCTATAACCCCCAAGGAAATAGAAGCAATCATCAAAAGTCTCCCAACAACAACAACTGGATCAGATGGTTTTGGTGCAAAATTCTACCATACTTCCAAATAATAGCTGATACCAATGTTCCTCAAATTATTCCACAAAACAGAAATGGAAGAAACACTGCCAGATTCTGAGGCCACAGTCACCCTGATACCCAAACCACATAGACTCAACAAAGAAAGCAAATTACTGACTAATTTCTCTCATAAACATAGAGGCAAAAATACTTAATAAAATACTTCCAAACTAAATCCAAGAACACATCACAAACATGATCCACCATGATCAAGTAGGCTTTATCTGAAAGATGCAGGAATGATACAACATATGAAAGTCTTTCAAAGTAATCCAATATATAACCAAACTGAAAAAAAAAGTATCATCATCTTATTAGATGCTGAAAAGTCTTGGAGAGATCAGGGGTAAAAAGGACATACCTAAACATAATAAAGGCAATTTACAGCAAGCCTACAGCCAACATCAAATTCAAAGGAGAGAAACTTAAAGCAATTTAACTAAAGTCAGCAATAAGTAGGTCTACTCTCTCTGCATCTGTTCATTGTAGTGCTTGAAGTTTTAACTAGAACAATGAGACAATAAAGGGAATCAAGATGATACAAATTGGAGAGGAGGAAGTCAGGTATCGCTATTAGCAGATGATATGATAGGATACATAAAAGACCTCAAACATTCTACCAGGGAACTCCTATCGCTGATGAACAGTTGCAGCAAAGTAACTGGTAGTCCTCTCACATACAAATGACAAAGAAATCAGGGAACCAAGAAAGAAATCAGGGAACCAATACTTTTCACAATAGCCACAAATAATATAAAATATCCTGGGATGACTCTAACCAAGCAAGTAAAAGACCTATATGAAAAGAACTTCAAGTCTTTGAAGAAAGTAATTGAAAAAGATATCAGAAGATTGAAAGATCTCCCATGTTCATGGATTAACTTAGTAAAAGCAGACTCAACAGACTCAAAGAAATTCCCATCAAAATTCCATCACAATTCTTTACAGGCCTTGAAAGAACAATACTCAACTTCATATGGAAAAACAAAAAGCCCACAAGCTAAAAACAATAGAATAAAAGAACTTCCAGAGATAATCGCCATCCCTGATTTCAAACTGTACTTCAGAGGGAGAGTAATGAAAACCACATGGTATTGGCGTAAAAACAGACAGTTTGATCAATCGAATCGAATCAAAAAACCCAGAAGTAAATCCACACACCTATAAATACCTGATTTTTTTAACATTTTTAACTTTTATTAATTATACTTTATTCACTTTGTATCCCCCCATAAGCCTCTTCCTCCTCCCCCCAATTCCACACACCCTCCCCCTTCTTCACAAATGCCCCTCCCCAAGTCCACTGATAAGGGAGGTCCCCTTCTCCTTCCTTAGTCTATTAGATGTCATCAGGAGTGGCTGCATTGTCATCTTCTGTGGCCTGGTAAGGCTGCTTCCCCATCAGGGGAAGGTGATCAAAGAGCAGGCCAATCAGTTTATGTCAGAGGCAGTCCCACTTCCCATTACTATGGAACCCACTTGGACACTGAACTGCCATGAGCTACATCTGTGCAGGGGTTCTAGGTTATCTCCATGCATGGTACTTGGTTAGAGTATCAGTCTCTGGAAAGAACCCTGTGTTCAAATTTTCTGGTTCTGTTGCTCTCCTTGTGGAGTTCCTGTCCTCCCCAGCTCTTACTATTTCCCACTTCTTTCATAAGATTCCATGCACTCTGCCCAACAGTTGGCCATAAGTCTCAGCATCTGCTTCAATAGTCTGCAGGGCAGAGCCTTTCAGAGGCCCTCTGTGGCAGGTTCCTAACTTGTTTCCTGTTTTCTTCTTCTGCTGATGTCCATCCTCTCTGCCTTTCGGGATGGGGATTGAGTAGTGAAATGCAAATCAAAACAACTTTGAGATTCCATCTTACACCTGTCAGAATGGCTAAGATCAAAAACACAACTGACAACATATGCTGGCAAGGATGTAGAGGAAGGGGAACATTCTTCCATAGTTGGTGGAAATGCAAACTTATACAGCCACTTTGGAAATCTTTATGATGGTTTCTCGGAAAATTTGGAATTGATCTACCTCAAGACCCAACTAAATCACTCCTGAGCATATGCCTAAAAGAATGCTCCATCCTACCACAAGGACACTTGCTCAACTATCTTCATAGCACCTTTATTCATAATAGCAACAAACTGGAAAAAAAAAAACAAACAAACTAGATGTCCCTTAACCTAATAATGGATTTTTTTAATGTGTTACATTTATGTAATGGACTATTACTCATCTGTTTAAAAAACTAAAAAATGGTATCATGAAATTTGCAGGCAAATGGATGGAACTAGAAAACAATTCCCCTGAGTGATGTAACCCTGACCCAGAAATACAAACATAGTGTGGACTCATTTTTAAGTGAATGTTAGCTGTAAAGCAAAGGATAATCATGCTGCAAAACACAGACCCAGAGAGGCTATGTAACAAGGATCGTCTTGGAAAGGAGAAATGGACTGAGAGAAGGTGAGAAGGAGAACAGGAAGGATCAGGTTGGGGTGGGATAGAGGGAGGGAATACTGGGAAAGGTGATGGGAATGTGGTGCATTTTGGAAGTGAGGTAAAAATCTAGTGCAATGGAAACTTGATGGAATCTAAGAGTGACAATTGAAAAGACTCCTAGCAATGAGGAACACAGCGCCTGCACTGGCCATCCTCTGTATCCAGGCAAGGCCTCAAGTGAAGATATTGAGACACCAACCCAGCCACAGAAACTCCAACCTACAGTTTGTAAGGCCTGTAGGCTGTGCTGGGACCTGAGCCTAGCATAATCGTCATCAGAGAGACGTCTCCAGAAAGTGATGGGAACAGATGCTGAGTCTCACTGCCAAATATTAGGCAGAGCTCAGATTCCTGCTAAGGAGTAGGAGGAAGGATTGGAGGAGCCAGAAGGATTAAAGACACCACAGGAACACAGCCTACTGTGACTCAGCTGGGCTCACAGAGATCAGGGAGCCTGTTTGAGTCTGACCTCGGTCCTCTGCATACATGCTTTGGTCGTGTAGCTTGGTGTTCTTGCGCTATTATTAACAGTGGGAGCAGGGGCTGTGTCTGACTCTTTGGTCGCCTTTGGGATCATATATCTCCTTTCTGGGTTGCCTCTTCCAGCCTTGATGTGATAGTATGTGCATGCTCTTATTGTAGCTTGTTATGCCATATTTGGTTGATGTCCCTGGAAGGCCTGCCCTTTTCTGAGGGGAGGTGAAGGGCATAGGCAGATCCAGTGGAAAGGGGAGATGAGGGAAGGGACTGGAGAGGAGGGGAAACAGCAGAAGAAATTACTACACCGTGAAGCTCACATCTCAAGCAGGACATCCAGGGTGCATCTAGAGCTAACGTGCTGTTGATGGACAAGTGGAATATATCAAGGCATTTTTCAGGACCCATGTCAGTTTCAGCATTTTAACTGTTTGTTTGTTGTTTTTTTTTACCAGAGTCACAATGTAGTTATTTCTTGATCTCCCAGGACCCCTTTTCTCTTTCTCCTAAGTTCAAATGTCCAATATTTTCAAATACGTAGCAACTTCTTGCACAGCACCAAGCCTCAGTGTATTCAAATGACCTTCTATTCTCTAGAAAGAAGGCCTATCACTTCAGAAATGCTCATCTTTGTTCAGGTGTGGTCACTGAGAGAAACTCTCAAGATTGTTTTGAAAGCCATTTTATTTCTAGTTCCAGCTACTTGGACACTTTTTTTAATTAATTTATTTGTTTATTACAATTTATTCACTTTGTATTCTGCTGTAGCACCCTCCCTCATTTCCTACCAGTCCCACTCTCCCTCCCTCTTCTCCCCTATGCCCCTTCCCTAGTCCACTCATAGGGGAGGTCCTCCTCCCGTTCTATCTGACCTTAGCCTATCAGGTCTCATTAGGGTTGGCTGCATCATCTTCCTCTGTGGCCTGGCAAGTTTAAGTCCAGTGAGTCAAGTTGTTGACAAACGATAATCAGATGATGTAGTGGTCTGATGAGATTGACCCCCTGTAGGATCCGATGTTTGAATGGGTTTTGGTCCCCAGTTGGTGGAGCTGTTGGATAGGTTTATGAGCTATGCCCTTGTTGGAGAAAGTATGTAACTGAGAGCAGTCTTCCAGGTTCCAGAAGCTTTACACCATCTCCAGTGCTCTCCTTGCTGTCCTGCTTAGGCTTTGAGATATAAGTTCTCGGAGGTTCTTGCTGACTGTTGCCACTATTCCCAGCCATGGAGACTCTGATCCCTCTGAAGCCATGAGCACAAATAAATTTTTTTTTTCCTTTTGTGTTTTGAGATAGGGTTTCTTTGTGCAGTCCTGGCTGTCCTGGAACTCACTTAGTAGACCAGGCTGCCCTTGAACTCAGGGATAGTCCTGCCTCTGCCTCCCAAGTGTTGGGATTAAAAACATGTGCCACCACTGCCCAGGCAAATAAATTCTTTCCTCACATTGCCTTACATTTTCATCACATCCTTCCAGGTAACAGCCTATTACTGGGGCAAGCCAGGGCAAAAACTCATGCTAGGAACCTAGGGGTAGGAGCCAATCGAGACGACGAAGGGAGGAGGGCTTTTCTCTGGCTTCCTGCTCATGGCTTGCTTATCCTGCTTTCTCAAACTACCCAGGACTACCTGCTCAGAGGTGGTGCCACCCATGGTGAGCTGGGCCCTCCCACATCAATAACTGATCAAGAAAATACCCTTATGAGCTTGCAATGGCCAATCTGGGAGAAGCATTTTCTCAGCTCAGGTTCCTCTTTCCACTTACCTCTAGCTTGTTTGTGTCAGGTTCAGCATTTTAAGAACATTCTGCTGCAGCCCAGCAGCCCAGCAGTCCAGCAAGTTTCCACATATGTCACTGCTCCACGGCAGCTTTTCAGTGAGTAGGGCTGGACAGCTGGACCACTCAAGGCAGCTGCTGGCCAGCCTCATCAACATCGAACTGAGCTTTTCTGTTAGGCTGAGTGTTATGGATCCACCTTCTCCGGTGACACTTGCAGAGGTGGGAAAACAGTAGTCTCCCTCAGGCTCAGAAGCAGCTGCTCTTTCTGCCATTTGGAATCCTTGTAAATCTTTTCGGTATTCTCTGATATATGTTAATTCCTTGTTCTCAAATTTTTTCAATCATATGTGGATTAGATGGCTGTAATCCTAGAATTTGGAAAGCAGATATAAAAAGGCTGTAAACTTCTATACACCCTGAGCTTTAGCTCAGTAATTTCTAAGCCATCTGGGGCTACATAATGACACCTTTTTCATTTATTTATTTATTTTTTTCAAAAAGCCCCAGGGGCCAGTGATTTTATTTAATAGTAGAATGCCTGATATTTGCTATGTTTGATCTCTAGAAATGGGAAAAATATCACTTCAAATTAGAGTACACATAGAGTCTCTCACTTTTGGACAGAGAAAGAGAGTTATGAAGGTAAAGAGACAGCAATGTGGAAGGGTAGAGCTAATGTAGCCATAGACACAGGTACAAGAATGCTGGGGGTATGTATAGCTTTCCAGTGTGGCATGTGCTTCACATGAAATGTGCAGGCTGTGGACTACCCATAGCACCAAAAAATAAAAATAAATAGAGACATAGAACTAAGGAATGTGATATTAAAAATTCAAAATTATTTAGTTATATATCTTATATAGTAGTGTTCCTTTTTCCCATTTAATTGTTTATTCAATGAAAGAATGTATAAAACTTACAAATCTGAGAACTCAACTATACATTCAGGAGGATGATGGGATATTCAGTTTCTAACATACACTTACAGTATAGCTAAGCACTAGCCACACCCTTTGCCCCTCAGTCACTTTGGCTCCTATTGCATCCTGTGAGACCATTTTCTTATTAGCCCGAGGGAAGATGATTAATGGACAACTTTTCATGCTTTTAGGCCAGTGAGAAATTGTCAGGTATCAACAAAACTGGAGGATACACAACAGAATCAATTGGCTTTCTTTCCTTAAAAAAAAAAAAAAAAAAAAAAAAAAACATTATTTTTGATGCTTTAGTAGATGTTACCAGTGAACTCTGGGCATTGGTTTTCTGTTTTGTTTTGTTGTTGTTTTGTTTTTGGAACAAAGTCTATCTGTGTAGCCCAGGCTAGCCTCAAACTCCCACTTCCTTACACCCTGCTGACCCCCTCTCCCAGCGCTGGGGTTATAGGTGGGTACCACCATGCCAGGCAGTATCAAATTTTACACTCTTTAATGTTACACTCTCTGCTCTCAGCTTCCCTTGTAAGATGCCAGATTCTATAGTCCTTTCCTTACTGCACACACTGATCTGACAGGCAGTGGCCTAGCGCTGACACAGCTCACCACTGGGATGGCTAGGAAATGGCATGCCATTTGCTGCCGGAAAGACATTCTGGAGAATCATGCTTTCCAATCTGATTTTAAATCAAGCGTGTCAGAGGCCTGATATCCAGAATATGTAAAGAACTAAAGAAATTAAAAAGCAATAAATCAAATCCAATTAAAAATGGGGCATGGAACTAAAAAGATAATTCTCTGTAGAGGAATATAGAATGGCAGAGAAACACTTAAAGAGATGTTCAACATCCTTAGCCATCAGAGAGATGCAAATCAAAACGACCCTGAGATTTCACCTTACACCCATCAGAATGGCCAAGATGAAAAACTCAAGTGACAACACATGCTGGAGAGGTTGTGGAGAAAGGGGAACCCTCCTCCATTTTCGGTGGGAATATAAACTGGTACAACCACTTTGGAAATCAATCTGGCGCTTTCTCAGACAATTAGGAATAGCGCTTCCTCAAGATCCAGCTATACCACTCCTAGGCATATACCCAAAAGAGGCTCAAGTACACAACAAGGACATTTGCTCAACCATGTTTTTAGCAGCTTTATTTGTAATAGCCAGAACCTGGAAACAACCCAGATGTCCCTCAGTTGAGGAATGGATACAGAAATTAATATACTTTTACACAATGGAATACTACTCAGCAATTAAAAACAAGGACATCATGAAATTTGAAGGCAAATGGTGGGACCTAGAAGAGATCATTCTGAGTGAGGTGTCCCAGAAGGAAAAAGACACACATGGTATATACTCACTTATATAAACCTATATGATATTATAAACATACTGAAATCTATACACCTAAAGAAGATAAAGAAGAAGGAGGACCTGGGGTAAGAGGATCAATCCTTACTTAGAAACACAAATGGGATGGACATTGGATGTAGGAGAAAACAAGTAACAGGACAGGAACCTAACCACAGAGGGCCTCTGAAAGACTCTACCTAGCAGTGTACCAAAGCAGATACTGAGACTCATAACCAAACCTTTGGCAGAGTGCAGGGAATCATATGAAAGAAGGGGGAGTTAGTATGACCTGGAAAGGACAGGAGTGCCACAAGGACCAAATATATCTGGGCACAGGGGTCTTATATGAGACTGTTTATCCAACCAAGGACCATGTATGGATATAACCTAGAACCCCTGCTCGGATATAGCCCATGGTAGCTCAGTATCCAAGTGGGTACCCTAGTAAGGGGAACAGGGACTATTTCTGACATGAACTCAATAGCTGGCTCTTTGACCTCCCCTCCCCCAGGAAGGAGCAGCCCTGCTAGATCACAAAGGAGGACTTTGTAGCCAGTCCTGAAGACACCTGATAAACCAGGGTCAGATGAAAAGGGAGGAGGTCCTCCCCTATCAGTGTACTTGTAAAGGGACAGGAGGAGATGAGGAAGGGAGGGTAGGATTGGGAGGGAATGAGAGAGGGGGATACAGCTAGGATACAAAATTAATGAACTGTAACTAATATTTTTTTAAAAAAGTAAAAAAAAAACATAAAAAAAAACAAGCGTGTCAGACACAGCATCTTCTTGTGCATCTTGGAACGAGGCCAGCAATCGGGTACATCGGTTTCCCTGCTTTGTAGCAAGCATCCATATTTGTTCGCTTGCTCACGTGCAAACTCACAGCCCATCAGGTTTTATCCAGAAATGAAGGTTGCTATCACACTATTACTCTTTTGTGTTTGTTAACTAGTCTTTTTTCTTAACTGGACATAACCTCAAAAGAGACATTCTGAAATCAGACACCTGGAGGACGAGTATTAAAAACATTCTCTCGGGTTTCAAGTTTCCCCACACCTCCTAGACTTGCAGAGCAGAGCCCAGCTTTCTCTCTAAGAAGCACGCTGTATTTTCTGACTTTGTTTGAGAAGGAAGACTTATTACCCAGGAACAGTCATAATTTTAGCTTCCCAAATTATATTCTAGCTGTTTTATCATGTACTGTAAATTAATTCCAAGTGGGTTTTTTAAAATAATCTAAAACTTCTCAAAACCTGTGTCTTTATAAGTACTACTGACCATTATCCCTCCAATATCCCCTGAATTAAAGTAAATATTGTCCAGGTTTATAACACACAAAGCCATACAGAGATGGGGCTGGGAGGAGGGGCAGGAAAGGGGTGGGGCCCGTTTGTATCATGCTGCGGCGGAGAAACTTTCCCCAGCTGGGTAGAAGGTTTTTTTGTAAAAATGACAGTTTTTAAAAAGACAAGGCACACTCAGTCTAGTAACACAGTTTCTAGTTCCTTTTTGATGGACGCTAACACGGGGTGGTCAGGGTCGGTTACTCCTGAGTCCCCGCTGCCCAGGAGGACTGACCGCCCCTCGTCCAGCACACAATCGACTGAGTTCTGGTTCTGGCAGGAGTGTCTGACCACCTTGCTGGGCGTGGAGAAGGTCTTGTCGCACAGGTTGCACTTGTAGGGCTTGTTGGCCTGCACCAGCCTGTTGTCCATCTGGCTGCCCTCCTCGGAGGTGCAGAGCTCCAGCGTCTTCGTGTCCACCATGGTTCAGGTGTCGATGCTCTGGTTGAGACACACATGGCGTGCGGCCCGGTTGGCCCTACGGAAGCTCTTGTCACAGGTGCTGCACTTTATATATGTATCAATTGCTGTAAGTATGCATAAACGTTATATAGAATTTCATGTAAAAGACTCATGGAAAAAGTAGAAGAATTTCCTGAAATTTAAAAACAAACAAGCAATCAAAAAACCTAGGGATGAAGGAAGGTAGGACCAGGAGAGGAGGAGGGATGGGGGCTACAACGAAGATATAAAGTGAACAAAAATTAAAAATTAAAAAAAAAACCTAACAATCAATTTTCAACTTGAGCAGAAGGCCCCTGCTTTATGGGAGGCCACACTGGTACAGCAGCCACAGGTAAAACCCACCCACAAATATCCAACCCTTCCTCAAAGCCCTGAGCTTTCCCAATAATACCCCCTCCTCTCTTCTCCATATCTAGGCTCAAAACACCAGCAGAAGCCCATTTCTCTACCAGAGGCAGTATCCAGAAGCCCAGAGGCCACATCAGTTCCTAGAACCCCAGAACTCCAAAAACAATGCCAGAACCCAAAACCCCAGTAGAGACACACTACTGAACCTGAGGATTCCCCGGATCACCAGAACCACAGGCCACTCAGGCCAGAATATCAGATAAGAATCAGAAAGCAAGGGAAAAAAAACATCGGTCCAACAAAGACAAACTCAGAAATCAGCACCTATACCTATAATTGCAGCAAACCCAGATGTCAGGATGCCAGCATAATAACACAATAAACAACAGCCACAGCAATATGACACTACCAGAGCCCGACAACAACCCCAGGATGTTCCAGCATAGCTAAATCACAAGAAAATGATTTTAAAACCAACTTTATCAAAGATGATATGGGCCCTTAAAGAGAAAATGAATAAATTACTTAAAGAAATCCAGGAAAACACAATGGGAAGAAATGAGTAAATCTATTAAAGAAATCCAGGAAAACGCAAATAAACAGTGGGGGGAAAAGAATTAAATTCCTTAAAGAAAGCCAAGAAAAAACAAACAAACAGGTAAAGGAAATGAGCAAAACTGCTCAAGACCTGAAAATGGAAATAGAAGGAATAAAGAAAACACAAACTGAGGGAATCCTGAAGATGGAAAATTTATGTAAGCATGCAAAAACTGCAGACACAAGCATTACAGACAGAATACATGAGATGAGAGAGAGAATCTTAAAGACACAATAGAAAAAGAAATAGATACATCAGTTTAAAAAACTGTTAAATCTAAAAAGATCCTGACACAAAATATCTAGGAAATCTAGGACACTATGAAAAAACCAAACCTAAGAATAATAGGAATAGAAGAAGAATCCCAGCTTAAAAGCCCAGAAAATATTTTTACCAAGCCCATAAAAGAAAATAGTTCTAACGTTAAGAAGGACATGCCTATAAAGGTACAAGTAGCTTTCAGACATCAAATAGATTGGACCAGAAAAGAAAGTCCCCTCACCACATAATAAACTAAAATACTAAATATACAAAACAAAGAAAGAGTAGTAACAGCTGAAAGGGAAGAGGGCCAAGTAACAAATAAAGGCTAATCGATTAGAATGATACCTTACTTCTCAATGGAGACACTAAAAGCCAGAAGGGTGCTGAAAACTCTGAGAGACCAGAGATGCCAGCCCAGACTACTATACTCAGCAAAACTTTCAATCACCATAGATAGAGAAAACAAGATATTCCATGATAAAGTCAAATTTAAACACTTTCTATGCACAGATCCAGCCCTACAGATACAGGAGATACTATAATGAACCCTGCAATGCAAGGAGGTTAACTAAACCCACAAAAACACAGGCAATAAATTATCTCACACCTGCATAGCACAAAGCAAGAAATACACACATGTGCGCGGGCACACACACACACACATACTCACATACAACTAACAACAACTATTAGAAAAAATTAGCAACCATTGGTTATTGATGTTCTTCAATGTCAATGGGCTCAAGTCCCCAATAAAAAGACACAGACTAAGAGAATGGAAGTAAAAATGGGACCCATCATTGGGCCACATTACAAAAAACACACCTCAACAGCAAACATAGACATTAGCTCACAGTAAAGGCTTGGGAAAATATTTTCTAAGCAAGCTGGTGTATGTAGCCATTTTAATATCTAACAAAATAGACTTCAAACCAAAATGAGTCAAAAGAGATGGGAAGGACATTTCACACTCATCAAAGAAAAAATCCATTAAGATGCCCCAATTTCAAAGGTGCAAACATTTGTAAAACAAACATTACTAACATTAAATCACACATTGACCCTCACACATTGATAGTGGGAGACTTCAATAACCTATTATCACAAATGGACAAGTCACCCAGACAAAAACTAAACAGAGATCCAGGCACAGTGGCTCACACCTGTAATCCCAGTACTCAGAGTGGCAGAGGCAGGTAGATCTCTGTAAATTCAAGGTCAGCCAGGTCTACAAAGTGAACACAGAGAAACCCAGTCTCAAAAAAAAAAAAAAAAAAAACTAAACAGAGAAATAATGGAACTAAAAGACACTATGAACCAAACAGATCTAACATTTCAACCAAACTCAAAAGAATATACCTTCTTCTCAGCACTACATAAAACATTCTCCAAAGTTGGACCCATACTTTGTCACGAACAGAATATCAACAAAAATTTGAAATAACCTCCTACATCATATCAGACTACTATGGATTAAGGCTGGATTTAAACTACAGGAGGTTATCTGTATGCATAGACCTTGGTTGGAGTATCAGTCTCAGGAAAGACCCCTGTGCTCAGATTTTTTTGATTCTGTTGCTCCCTTTGTGGAGTTCCTGTCCTCTCCAGATCTTACTGTTTCCCATTTCTTTCATAAGATTCCCTGCACTCTGCCCAAAGGTTGCCCATAAGTCTCAGCATCTACATTGATAGTCTGCAGGGCAGAGCCTTTCAGAGGTCCTCTGTGTCAGGCTCCTGACTTGTTCCCTCTTTTCTTCTTCTGATGTCCATCCTCTTTGCCTTTCTGGATAGGAATTGAGCATTTTAGCAAGAGTCCTCCCTCTTGATTATTTTCTCTAGGTGTACAGATTTTAGTAGGTTTACCCTATATTATATGTCTATATGAGTGAGTATATACCGTGTGCATCCCTCTGCTTCTGGGATAGCTCACTCAGGATGATCTTTTCCAGATCCCACCATTGACCTGCAAATTTCATGATTTCCTTGTTTTTTATTGCTGAGAAATATTCCATTGTGTAGATATACCACAATTTGTGCATTCATTCCTCAACTGAGGGACATCTGGGCTGTTTCCAGCTTCTGGCTATTACAAATAAGGTTAAAAAAAAGATTTCAGGTGAGATCTTTTGGAGAAGGTAAAATTTGGGCAAGATAGAAGAGAGGAAAATAAAAAGACTGAATCAATTAATGGGAAGACATTCCAGTCAAAAGGAGGTTACCCAAAGATCCTGAGGCAGAGATGTACTTTGTGGTTTAGAATGAAACAAAACAAGAAATCTCCCCCAATCAGCAAAGGTGGAATAGAGTAAAGAGGAGGAACAGGCAGAATCCATTTGGACTACCTAAGCTTTCTCTTGGCTCCTTCATGGAGCTTATAGGAACCCTTCCCCTGGTAGTGTTCCATTTTGCAACCCTTTCTCCCTTCCCCATGTACTTGCATTGTATTGAAGCCTTGCTGTGTTGCTGCAAATAGCTTGGCCTCAATACAGATCAAGGGCTAAAGATGGGCACACTCGATTTTCAAATTCTCTCTATGGCAATAATAACTTCTGTCACTGCACCAACATGTGATCCCTAAATCTCTTATATCTAAAGTTACAATATCTACACCTCCAAAAGTCTCCTATCTCTAAGATTTTTCTAGTTCTCACTCTTAAAAATCTTTATTTTAAGTAGATGATAGATTTCAACTCTTGTTTAGAATATACCGTACAGGTAATTTAGACTCAACTCTTGTAAAAAGTAGTTCTACCCTCAGTGGAAGAGGATGTGTTCAGTCCTGATGTGACTTTACGTGCCTGGGTAGGTTTATAAGGGGAAAGGGGAGCTCCCCTTTTCTGAGGAGAAAGGGAAGGAGAAAAAGAGATAACGGATGAAGGGTTGGGACTGGGAGGAGAGACGAAAGGGGGCGGTGATCAGGATGTAAAATGAATACATTTAATAAAAATTTTAAAAAGAATATATTTGGCTTAAAAAATAGAACTATCCTCCAAACAGATATTTTAAATAGCAACCACATGGTTGGCAGCCATCTTTTCTAAGGTTAAAGGCTATATGGCATGTGACTTAACCACTATCTTAAGATGACCACATGGTATAAACCAACTAAGATGACACCTAAAAAGCTTCTCAGTCCTACTGAACCCTTGGTTCATCATCATATCCATTTTTCAGTCGAAGGAGACAATAGCAGGTCTCCAAAATATTTTAGATTAGTGTGAATTTTTGTAAGTGTTATAGATTCCTAAAGTAGACCCA
Organism: Meriones unguiculatus; assembly: GCF_030254825.1. Classification (NCBI taxonomy): domain Eukaryota; kingdom Metazoa; phylum Chordata; class Mammalia; order Rodentia; family Muridae; genus Meriones; species Meriones unguiculatus. The sequence goes on from NC_083354.1 coordinate 120,683,871, forward strand.
AGTTAATAAACACTGGTTTAGAGATGTATATCTAACCACTTATGTCTTTGCTAACTGCTCAATACCAGGCTTGTAGAAAATTTAAATAAGAAACAGCATATGCTTGAATAAGGTATGTTTGATAAAGTTCATAAATTTCTAAGGTCTACTCAGGTTAATAGTAACTGACTTGAAGATTTTTTTTTTTTGTCTTTGCTAACTTTGTTAAGCTGTCACTATTTGGGTAAACTGAATCATAAAAATGGTGATAGCCTATAATACCGCATTGTAAAAGGATAACATTCCCAGTCTATCCATGGACTATTTTTATGGTTTTATAAAGCTCCTAGTCTCTCTATGGAATGTATTTATAGTTTAAAGTTTACTATATTTATGGTTTAAAGTTTTATTTTGATGCTATAGGATCTTCAACTCAACATTTTAAGGCTCAAACTGAACAGAGATAAAGCTATAAAATTCCTAATTTTATTAAAGGTACTAACTTGTAAACTGTTATGTAATTCATTTAATGGCAAGCTTTAATTAGCCTCTTGTATATATTTTCAAGGTTATGCCTAAAGCAAGTAACTAAGACAAGTGAAGTTTATTTAAAATCAGGTACATTTAATAGATGGTTCTCAAACTTTTCAGAGACCTGTTGACTATGGCATTTAATAGCTGGGGTAGTGGTGCTACACAACTTGAAGCCCAGCACTGTGGAGGCAGAGGCAGGAGGTTCTCAAAGTTCAAGGCCAGACTGGTCTACAGAATGAGTTCCAGGACAGACAGAGCTACACAGAGAAACCCTGCCTCGAATAACAAAGATAAAACAAAAGTTTAATTAAAAAAAAAAAAGTTTGCTATGATCGACAAAAATGCCAGCTCCTAGCAGCAACACTGAGGCCTCTAGATTGTGGTACAGTAACCACTGGGAAAAACTGTCCTGGGCCCCACCCACCACCAGAGCCCTGCCCAAACTGTAGACACTGTTGGGTGGACTGCCCTACCCTGCCTGGTCAATGTGGGGTCAACTTTTCAAAGTCTCTTCTCCACAGCAAAATCTCTCAGACCCGGGCCTAGCAGCCGAAGGCCAGTGCTGCTCTCTGCGGCAGCTGGAGATTAAATGTTGTCCTCCATGACAGCTGAAGACCAACGGCCTCTGCCCCTAACAAAGCCTTGGGGACCACGGGACCCTGGGGTAACCACCCAGGGAGCAGTACGTCACTGTCATTGTAACTGACACATAGGCCATTATGCTTCCTTTTATAAATTATACTTTGTCTTTTTCAGATATCGGATGATGTGGACTGGCCAACTGCATAGTTTAGCAGCCGCGAGCATGGCAGTGCCTTCCCCAAAGCTGCAGTTCCTGGTTAGTTCCTCAGGCCTCACTTTTCCAGAGATGCTAGGAGTCCTTAGAAAGGCACATACAGACAGTTTATCCTGCTAGCAGACTTCACTCTGCCACAAAAGGGGTTTCAAAGTATCTTTTTACTCTTCCTTTATTTAAAGAAACTTGCTTTACAATAACTGCTCCCCATAATCAACCACCTACTGAATGAACGTCGCCGACCAGCAGTGACACCTGAATACCACCTGAGAGAGGGCCGGGGAGAGAGAGACAGGGCGACACAGAGAAGGACACCAAGTCTACATGCTGATCAAAGTGTCGATTTAATGGACGCCAGGTTAAGACTTAAGTAGGCAAAAAGGTACAAGCAGTTTCTCACGTAGGAGCTTTACTTGGTCAAAACATAGGAGAGCTCACTCAAGGTTACACAGAGCCTGCTGTCTGGTTACTATGGTAGCAAGGAATTTACTATCTAGTTCTCACGGTCAGAACCTTCTTGTTGTGAAATTGCCAGGGTCAATCTCTTAGCCTCCAAGCTTAGATAGTAACTGAGGCCGAAAGGCCGATTTCCACTGCACAGATGCCACTAACTCCAAATTTGCCATTAACTCCAAAAAGGCTGCCACAAATAAATAATAAAAGAAATAAAATGAGGACATGACTGCTTCTAAGGGGTTGAAGATTTTATTATAGACATAAGGGGGTGCACAGGAAAAGCAAGAGACCTCACTGCCCTGGCTCTGGCTGAGGGCTTGCTTGTCTTAGGCAGAAGGTAAGGGAAAGGGAGGAGAGGGTCTCAAGGGGAGAACAATGGAGATTTGCAGAATCACTGATTAATATTTTTCACTAAATCAATAAATGAAACAAAAAATGCAGTTATACTGGATGCTTTAAAATTGCTTTTTAAACCTTAAGGTATTACAAAATAAAATGAACAACATCTGCAAATTTCACATTAGCAATTCACCTTTTTGCTAATCAAATTCAAATTTACAATTCTATATATAACACAAATCATAGTGAGATAGTTAATCGCCTCTACCTGTATATTTTATATAACACTGTTTTCTTGGAGACTTCATGTGTTACAAAAGATTAGGAGTTTGGTGCTGAGGCTGGAGGCTGGAGGCTGAAAGCTCTGTTTTGATGTTGGTTGGCCCTCTTGTGGATATGTGTTACATTGCACAGACTTTTTTTTTTTTTTTTTTTTCACGTGGGAGCACAATCACAAGCCAAGGAATACTTTTAACAATTAAGACGTAATCTTGCTAGTAAGACCTGAAGAGGACAGGAGCTCCACAAGGAGAGCAACAGAACCAAAACAATCTGGGCACAGGGTTTTTTTCTGAGACTGATATTTCAACTAAGGACCATTCATGGAGATAACCTAGAACCCCTGCACAGATGTAGCCCATGGCTGTTCAGTGTCCAGGTAGGTTCCATAGAGGAACTGTCTCTGACAGGAACAGACTGGCTGGCCTGCTCTTTGATCACCTCCCCCTAAGGGGTGAGCAGCATTACCAGGCCACAGAGGAAGACAATGCAGCCAGTCCTGATGAGACCTGATATACTAGGATCAGAAGGAAAGAGAGGAAGACCTCCCCTATCAGTGGACTTGGGGAGGGACATGAGTGGAGAAGGGGGAGAAAGGGTGGGATTGGGATGGGAGGAGGGAGAGAGCTACAGGGGGATACAAAGTGAATAAACTGTAATTAATAAAAATTAAAATTAAAAAAAGAAGTAATCTTGCAAAAAGGAGGACCCTAGGGATACCAGAAGTGGTAGAAAATAGGATGGACACCAGAAGTGGTGGAAGAGAGGTAACAGGATGGAAAGGCTCCGCATAACAGGGGATTGAAGCAGATGATGAGGCTCACAGCCAAACTTTGGGCAGAGTGCAGGGAGTCTTATGGAAAAAGGAGGAAAGAGAAGGACCTGGAGGTGACAGGAGCTCTACAAAGAGACTAACAAAGCTAAAAAATAATCTGAGCCCAGCAGGCCCTGCAGAGACTGATGCACCAACCATGGACCATACATGGAAAGGACCTAGACCTTCTGCTCAGATGTAGCCAACAGGCAGCTCAGTCTCCATGTGGGATCCTGAGTAAGGGGAACAGGGGCTGCCTCTGACATGAACTCAGTTGCCTGCTCTTTGATCACCTGCCTTGCCACGCCACAGTGGAAGAGGATCCAGGCAGTCCTGATGAGCCTTCATAAACTATGGGCAGATGGCAGAGGAGGAAAACTCCCTCTTACAGTGGAATAGGGGAAGGGAACGGAGGAAGAGGGAAGAGGCTACTACTGTCAGGATATAAAATGAATAAATTGTAAAATTTTAAAAAATAGAAAAAGAAGAAGTAATCTTGCAGCTGTGTGTGGTGGTGCATGCCTTTGATCCCAGCACTCAGGGAGGCAGAGTCAGGTGGATCTCTGTGAGTTCAAGTTCGAGTTGTGGTCTACAACACAAGTCCCAGAGAGCCAAAGCCTCACAGAGAGACCCTGTCTCAAAAAAACAAAAAAAAAAGCAATTTTGCAATGTCTTTTCATAGTCACAGTCATTCACACACACACACACACACACACACACACAGCTGACTCTACTTGTATTTACCAAAACTCTTCTGCAGAATTTGGTAAAGAGAAATAGTCAAGCCAGCCATTAAAGGCACATGCCCATACACAGAGATGAGAAGACACAAAAGGCCAGGGGTTCAAGGCCTTTCTGGGCAACATAGTGAGACCCACTTCAACAGACAGACTAGTACCAGCTTTCAGTAGAAGGTAAAGATAACTCATTAGTTATTGCTCTTAAATGTTCGTTCTCACTAACAAGAGATGCTGCACTTGTTAGCTTTCTTGTGCTGAAGAAAATACTTGGTAGAAGCAACTTGTGGAAAAAGGATTCTGTGGCTCAGTTTCAGGAGGGATGGGTCCATGAGGGGTGGGAAGCCACGGCAGTGGGTGAGAGGCAGTTCTTACTAGTGGGAGTTTGAGGTGTGGATTGTTCACATTTTAGCAAATCAGAACACAGAAGAGCACCAGATTAGGGCTAAGCAACAACGCTCAGAATCCAGCCCTGCTGGTAGATGTCTGCCAGTTTGGCCTGGTAACCCAAAGTTCTAGCTCTCAGAACAATGCAACCAGCTGGAGACAAAGTATTCAAATGCAGGAACTTGTAGAGAATGCTTTGGACCCAACACTAACAGATAGGAAACTTAAGTTTGAGAGTTAAGGAGAGAACAGTCCATCCTCACCACAGGACAGCCTAGCATGGTAGATACCAGGGAGAGAATGCATGTCGAATGGACCATTCCAGTTCACACCTGGAGCAGATGCCTGGACACTGAGCCTTTCCTGGGTGGGACCTTGCTAATTTTCAGAAGAGAAAACACTGAAGATGTAGAGTCTGAATTTTAGATCCCACAGAATTTCGGAAGCTGTTATGTCCTGTGTTGTACTGCTCATTCATAAACTTAAAACATAAAACTCTGGTTCCAAAGATAAAATTAGGAAGTAGAGATTTGGGAGGTAAGTCTATACTGCTCATGACATTGGTATCTTTATTAGGATAGGTACGAGAATATCACACTCATCTCTTCCCAAAGCATCCATCAAACATTCAGGAAGAGGGAACTGGAGAGATGGCTCAGTGGTTAAGAACACTGGCTGCTTTTCCAAAGGACCCAGGTTCACATGGCAGTTCACAATTGTCTATAACTCCTGTTCCAGGGGATCTGACACCCTTATACAGACATACATGCAGTCAAGACACCAATGTCTATAAAATAAAAATAAATAATTTAAAATTTTAGGAAGAAAGCCCTTGCTAGACCCCACTGGCCTTTTTGGCTTTTCAGTGTCTAGAACATCAGTGATTTAAGCCCACATATGTGGTGCTTTGTTAAGGCAGCTGGTAACACTGCCCCCCAAAGGAGACTTGCTGAGTTACCCTATGAAATGCCATGGTCCTTTACTGGAGTGATCTGTAAGTCAGTGAAGCTCAAATACCACTGTTTCACACTGCATGAGTATCCAGAAAAGGTTAAAGTGTTGCTACAGGTATTTTCCAACCTTTCTCAGGGAAAAATGGACACAGGGCATGATGGTCACCAACAGACGGTCAAGGCTTGTAGCTCCACAGACTACACTGCTTTACTAGAGCTGAAAACTTCAGAACCTCAGTCTATCCTGGGGTTGCTGGGGAAATTCTGAGGTAGGGGGAGTGTGTATAGGCTCAAAAGATGGCAGAGCCTGACCAAAAGGAGCAGCAGGAACCCTACAGGCAGGGACCCAGACTCTCTTCTGAAACAGCTAATAAAGGTCGGGGGGTGGAGATTAACCAGAATCCACAGTGCAAAAGGCGGAGATGTGGTTTTTACCTGAAATATGTGATTACAAGGCAGGCTGCCTACTTGTTATAGTTTGGATCTGGAATGGCCCACAAAGTCTTCAGGTTAGAAGGCTTCGTCCTCCAGGTCGTACTGGAACAGGCAGTGAAGGGGAAGGACCCCAGCTCTTTCTCTCATTTGCCTCCTGGACACAACATCAATGTTTTTTGTTCCAATGTGTTCTTCAGCTACCATGTGCTGCCACAGCTCAAAGTAACAGGGCTAAATAATCATAGATTGTAAAGCTCCAAAATTGTGAGCCCAAACAAATCTTCATCTCTTTAAAATCCCATGTATTTACTTGTGTAGGAGTGAAGCATGTGTCGCAGAGTTCCTGTGGAGGCCAGAGGACTACTTGCAGAAGCTGGTTCTCTCCTTCCACCATGTGGAAGCCAGAGAATAAAACTCAGCTCATCAGGGTTGGAGGCAAATGATTTTACCCAGCGAGCTAGCTCATCCAACCAAGCCTCTTGCCTTTATCTTGAGTATTTATTAGAGTAGTGGAAAGATCACTAACACACCATTTTAGGCCAACAACATATAAATGCGGAGGGTGGGAAAAACTGAACTAAAACCAGATAACCAAAATAAATGTATAACTATTAAATAAAGTTCTTTAAAAATTTTCCCCCACACACAAAAATCTAGGCCAGAATACCCCTTCCAATAAACTCTAGCCCCACATTTAAAGAAAAAAATAATGAAAAAAACATAACGTGAGATATGGCTTAGTGACTAAGACAGCACACTACTCTGGCAAAGGATAGGGTTCTATGCCCACATGGTGGCTCACAGCTGCCTGTACCTCAACTTTCACAGGATCCATCTCCCTCTTCTGGTCCCCACAGGCACATACAGAGTATACACATACATATTCAGACAAAATGCACATACACATGAAATTAAAACAATTTTTTTAACTTTAAAACAGCAAGAAAGAAAATATAAGCTTTTCTAGGAGTAAAAAGAAGGAAAAGGAGGAGGAGGGGAAGGAGGAGGAGAAAAGGACTGACCACATATCTGACAAGCCAGAATATACCTGGTGCTAAAACTAAACAATGAATTTGTTTAAAAGGGTAAGAAAGGGTTACTATTATTCATTAACACAAATGCCAAAACAAAGATATTAGTAAATTGGCTACATAACACTAATCTCCAAATAACAGCTATGAGCCAAAGAGTAGCCATACATAGACAGGCATCTGTGAGACTCAAGCCCTAGAAGGGGGCACACTGAGAAGATCTAAACCCACTGGCCGCCCACCTAACAACTCCTCTCAGACTTGCACATGAGAAAGAGAGTGTGAGTAGGAAGCAATACTCTTTTTGGACCAAGAATTCAAATGTAGAGTCTGGAGCTGAAAGTGATTGGAACCTAAGAAAAATCCTAGTCAAAAGAAGAGGTTCCAAATCCTGTAGGAAAAAAAAAAATATTCCTCAAATCTCCAACTGTTCCCAAACATAAAAACAAAACAAAACAACAGACAGAAGCTGGGCGTAGTGGCTCACGCCTGTAATCCCAGCACTCAGGGAGGCAGAAGCAGGTGTGTCTCTGTGAGTTTGAGGCCAGCCTGGTCTACAAAGGGAGTCTGGGACAGCCAAGACTACACAGAGAAACCCTATCTCAAACAAAACAAAGCAAAACAACAACAAAACAAAAACAGACAGAAACAAACAAAAGGTAGAGTGATAGGCCAGAATCTTTTCCTTCTGAAGGCAGAGCTGGAATTCAAGCCATGAGAATGAGAGGTACTTAACTATCACTCACGATTTTCCATAGAAACCCTCAAAGAGCTATAGAAGCACATTTAAGATGTGCTTAAGGACGAGAAGAGAGGTTGTAGAACTAACTAAAAGAACAGGGTAAGAGTAGATGACAGAATTCAGAGAGTCTACAGTATCCATTTAAAATGTTCAATATACAGCACAGCTGCAAGAAAAAGTGATCCCAAAGCTTTAAAATTTCCACAGGAGCTACTATAAGTGACAGTGGTTTGACTCAGGCACTGAAGTCACCAGTCAAGAGTTGTAAGAGTAGAAGCCAGACATGGTGATGTGCACCTGTAACTCAATACTGGGACTAGCTTGGTTTACTCAGGTCCAGGATTTTAAGACCAAGCTGGGCAACTTAGTGAGACCCTGTCTCAAAGTTCCATGAGTCAGGATTAGGTAACACAGTAAGGTTTAATTGTTATAAAAACAAGGCATCAAAATATAAGATTTAAATAGTCACTGTGCCAAAGACACACAGTATCTTCACAAACAATATTTCAGGAATAAACCTGGCCCAACTGAGCTGAAGCCCTGAATCCATGTCTCACCTCCGGCCTACCACAGACTGATTTGGTTTATGGCCTCAATGCTTCCACCAGGAAGGTGACTCAAAATGCTCTGGCACTTCTCTGACTTCCAGTCTTGCCCTTGGCTGGTCTGGTCAATAAACCAAGTTTTATTGCTAAAATGCAGGGAGACTAACATTTCCCCTACCAAACGCTTTGATTTTTCTAAATATTTTTGTCTAATTAAGAACCAAACTCCTTGGCACTGCATTTATGGTCTTTCCTGGTCATTTTCAACCCATCTCTACACTCCTTGACTCTTCTATTCAAGTCACACCTCAGCCTTCTTCAATCACACCCATACATCTCTTCTTTGAAACCTTACCCTTCTGTCTGACAGCTGTCGGACTTTTCCATGCTGCCTAGCTACCTTGGGTGAAAAGCTGTCAATGATAAAGCATCTCCCCTGCCAATTCCACTGCTTAGAACACTTTGGGTGTCTGGAGCTACACTTCAGCTAGAAAAAACACAGAAATGTCTACTGTAATGTCTACTTCAAAAGCCCTTGTTCTAGTCATAACTTCTCCAGCCCATATCAGCACAGGAAATTTTTATTTTAGCCATGAAAAGCCTTAGTGATCTCCAGATGACTAATTTCCAATAAATGTTAGATGATGCTACAGTAAGAGACGTAATGAAAAAGCAGCAGTTTGGAGGAGAAAGGGGAGGGTTTAAAGCTGAAATGGCAGTGTTTTTGAGACATCCGAATAGACATATAATTTTAAAAAGCAATTAGGCATGTAGGTCTGGAGTAATGCAAAGAAGTGGGTGCTGGAAAAACAGACTGGGGAGTTCTAGCTACAGTCCATCCACATTGTAAAGCCATACATGAAAATTGCATGTACGTTGTTGCTTATTCCTAAACACAGATGTGCACAGGGAGGCAATCGCTGGAGCTGCTGGATGAGCTTTCTTCCAGAGGAGACCACGCAATGGCATTACGCCTTTTTCTGCTCTTCCACTGCAAGTAAGTACCTCTTTTGTTATCTACTTAAGGCCACACCCTGCATATTCCACGCCTCTCCTTTGGGATCTATTTAAAACTGCCCGCTACTGAAGTGCTCAAGTGCCGTCTGGTGTCCCCAGGGGCTGTGCCTTAAAGAGGGAACGTGTTAGGCAAACTTCTTTCAACAAGGGATCATAGTGCTGAGGCTATGAGTTCAATGTCAATGAAGCCGTAGTATATATTAAATAAGGTGTCTTTACACAAAAATAGACATAGAACGACACTATGCACCAAGCAGCTGGTAAATGCAAATGGAGGCTTCAAGGACATATCCTTGCCTCTCTCTCAACAGCAATAATTGGGTACTCACTAATTCAGTGTTCCTGGTCAGTTCCTGGAGCACAGCTGTGAATAATGAGACTCGGCTGTATACACACGGTAGGTATAAGCATGGATTATATTAAATACTAAAGTGTATACAGCAAGAGGATAAGAAGTGTCAAAGCAGAACACAAGGGAATATCATTGGTTAGGGCCTAGATGTTATTGAGGAATGGTGAAAAGAATGGTTAAAGAAAAAAGGTAGCAAGAGGTCCTTAGGCAGCAGAAAGGTGCAATATTGCCAGGAGCTACAAAACAGCTTCCAGGAAGGGGGAGGGGTGGTCAAGAAAAAAAGCATGTACTTTTGAGTATACTGCATCTGAATATAAATCTCAGCTTATTAACTGTGTGAAATAAGAAAATTCATCTTATTTCTCTGCCTCCTGCTTACTTCTATAACATGAAAACAATACTGTTGGGGTATTTTTTTTTCTATTTTTTGGGGTTTCTTATACCTCTACCTCCCTTCTCCACCCTATTCCCTTTTAACACCAGGTAAGAGAGAAAGGTTGGGGGGGGGGAGATGAGGCATAGTTCTCTTTAGCTATTCCCTGCAAGTTAGGATTATTGGGTTCCTTGGGACAAGTCCAATCTTCATTTCAGGGTATCTCCAGTTTCTTCTTATCAAACTTCAACAACAGCAACCTGGAGCAGTGGGGGTGGGGGGCACAGCAGCCTTTTCTTTAGAGCCTCCCATCTCTCCCTGGGCTATGGCTTCTAGTCCCTCTACAGAGTCCTCAGAATTAAACTATCTGCAGCTGTCAAAGATCACACCTTTCTCAGAGCCCAAGAAGCAAATAGCCTGCTGCTGTGAACGATCTAAGAAGCCTCATATCCCACACCTGGGATGAGAACGAAAACGTTTACATAAGACAACTGAGTTTTTAAAGAAACCAAAACTCCCACTATAGAATACCCAACACAGAAAGTTATTTTAGAGGGCATAAATGTTGTATGCAAGCCATGAAAATTACCAACTGTAAACATAGCAGATGTTTTAGAAACAAGATAAAAATCTTTCAACAGATGAAACAGTCATTTCTAAGCCCGAGCGCAGTGATGTTCATAGTAAAATTACACAGATATTAATTTCATTTAAGTTATGAAAATTGGAGTCACCCGTACCTGCATTTATTGACTTAGCAAGATTGGAAAACATGCTGCGAAGAGAAGCAAGTCTCAGTCCTGGATACGGATATCTGCTACTTCTAGTCATGGATTCCTGGATAAAACACATTCCCTTAGTGTAGGAAATCACGAAGCTGGCCTGGCCTGGCTGCCTTGAGGCATACATCATAGGAGTCTCAGGTTAGAGCCCGTGGCTCCCGGGGCACATCGCGCCTTCCAGGTGCTGACAGACTGATACACTCCCTCAGGCAGTGAGGCATTCAGGCTGCTTTGTGATTTTCTGACTGTTCCCTCAGACATCAAGGAAGCTTCACAGGACAACTGGTCTTAGACATTAATCTTGTGCACCCTGTACAGCTAGCAGACGTCATTGTATCCTGCCAGCTACAACTGTATTAATCCTGGCAACGGCCATCATGTTCTGTTTCTGATGACCTTATTGCTTATTGCTCTCAATAAAATTGCCACAGCCTAAGTAAAATCCCCAGCGGGCTGATTTTTCATTCCTAAAGGCCGTATCAGGTGACCTTGGCCCAGTAAGTAAACACAGAGGCTTACACTTTAGAATCTAACATCTCTAGTCGAGGTCTCTTCGTGACTACCTCAAAATCATGTTTTCCTATTTCTAAACAACCATGTACTATTTTGCTGACATGAGTAAGATATTTCCAATATCTGTCTTAGAACACACATTTTTGTGCGTTTTTACTTGTGGTCTTTCCTGGTCAAATGTCTGTGGGGAGTACTTCTCCTTCAGGGCCCAACATTAAAAGGTGTTGGCTCTCTAGGGTCATTTCTTGTCAAAGAGGTGATGGGAGCTTTTAAGGTGGAATGTGTATTAAGGATATCAGGACAGCAATGCAAGGTTTAGTAACCTGTCCTGCTAGTTTCTACAGGGTGAATTTAATTATCATTTGCCTTGATCAAGTATGTCTGTGCATACCCAGCAGCCCTGGAAAAGATTGTCTTCCTTTTCCCTCTGAGCTGGGCCTAAGAGTGAAACCAAACAGGAGAAAAGGGTACACATTTTATTGAAAAAAAAAATTTCATGTGATTAGTGTCTTCATGGGAACCCAAAGGCCTGTATGTGGCTGTATTTACATACCCCTGGCAATCAAGAAAAATAGCTAAGATGTGGGTTTAATTCTAAAAGTTCTGTTACAGAGCTCTCAGCTTCAACCGCTCCAGCTGGTAAAATGTGGTTTCTTTTTAAGTGTTTCGAACTCAAAACACGCCAAAAAAAAAAAAAAAAAAAAAAGTAGTACACAGGAGGCTGGCACTCAGCATGTTGCACACGGCCGTCACCAAGAGAGTATTCTCCATTCACACACAGGCCTCACATAATACTCTCTGCAAAGCTTATTTACAAACAGTACTGTTATCTGTTTCTTTCATTAGCTTTTAAGTTTCATAAAGGCCCAGACTTTTTTTTTCTACATCGGCAATTCTTGGGAGGACTAAGTGTCTGGTATAAGACAATAGTTAAATCAGTCTCAGAGTGGGGGGCGGGATGGTCTAGGAGTCTCTGTTCTCATTGCCAAAAGCTTTTACCGTTTCTCATCCTCAACACGGATCCACCCAGAGGGTAGTATCATCCAATCCTTGATCCCAGGGGAAAAAAAAGAGAGATTCTACCAAGACTTGAAAGGGTAAGTTGTAACATTCATCTGTTAAAATGTTGCACTGTTGAGTTAAATGGATTTGGAAGTCAACGCTGCGCTCTGGGGCAACCTGTAGTTCCTTCCAGCGAGTCGCAGGGTGACAGCAGACAGACAGACCCTCAAAATGCTGGAAGCTGGCGATTCCCAGGAGCCAGAACCCTACAGCGAGGGTGCCAGGGCTGGAAGGGGTTCCAGGGCGTGGACGAATCGGGCGACCGCCGCATGGCTCCGCCCCCTCCCGGAGGGCGGAGTCACGGAGTAGCTCCGCCCCGCGGGCGGTCTATAAATACGCAGCCCGGAAGTCGTGGCTCCAGGGAGGGAGCCGCGAGCGAGTGGAAGATGGCGGAGGCTCGTCGGGTGGATCCGCCGGAGGAGCGGGAGAGGGGCTCCACGGTGCCGCGGCCCCCGAGCGCGCGCGACTTGCAGGTGCGGACACGAAACGCGGCGGCGGCGGGAGGGAGGGCGTGGGCAGGCTGGGCGCCAGCCGGAGCCGCTTGGTACCTGGCGTGTGCAACAGTGTCGCAGAGGAGAGAGTGAGACTCTCCGGGAGGCGCTTTGTACGGGAGTGGGCGTGGGAGCGAGTGCACAGGCTCCTGCGCCTGGTTTCCCGTCACGCACGGTGCTCGGAGCCGCTGTTTGCACGGGGCCCTCTGGGTAGCTCCAGCTCGGTGCCTCCTGCCTGCTGGAGAGCCGCCGTGGCTAGTGGTAAATCGGCCACCACTTTAAAAAAGTAACTTTAAAATAAACGCCTGCTGGGGTGTTCTCTTGGATGCTCTTTCGGATTTGATGACTTATCAAAAAGCAGTTTCGTGCCCCCCCCCGCCCCACCTCCACCAAAAAGCTTACGTTTTTACCGGAGAGGTCTTAAACAGTTCAGTCTTTGGTCACAGCCCACTTGTAAGAGGTAATCCGCAAAACCTAACAGAAATAAAACTCGGCAAGGTTATGACGCTGACGTTAGTCAGCTGAACACTTGTCCACTGACTGCTGTTTTATCAGATGCTAACACTACTTAGTCATTTTAGGCATTTTTCTATCTCCTTATGAAATCATTAATGAAATCCAACAGTTAAATATATGTTAAGGGGTTATAGTTCTGAATAAATGAGCCTGGATTCACAAACCTTGACAGAGCGTTTTTAATAGCTTGTCTTCATTATTTAACCAGACATACTGCCAGCCTGCCGTTATAACTTTCTGAAGTTTATTGTTTGTTTTGTTTTGTTTTTTTTGGGGGGGGTCGTGAATTTGGAGAAATAGGAGACCAAATCCGTAAGTAGTTGTGGATACTGTTGTATGATATTAAATTTTGTGAGGGTTAAAGATTTGAAACAGGCTTGTGAAAACCTTTACAGACCAAACCAATGCAAAGTTATAATGGTATTAATTGAGCACAGGTTGCTTGCAGGTGAACCTGAGGCCACTTAGCTAGTTGTCTTAGCGTAACTATCCTGTGATGAAGCACCATGACCAAAGCAACTTGGAAAGACCTGTGTGTCCACATCACAGTTCCTCATCAAAGGAAGTCAGGGCAGGAACCTGGAGGCAGGAGCTGATGCAGAGGCCCGGGAGAGGTGCTCTGTACTGGCTTGCTCCCCACTGCTAGCTCAACCTGCTTTTTTCTTTTTTTTTTTTCTTTTAAAAATAAGCTGCTTTGATATTTTGGAAGATAGACATTTTTACTTTTCTCTAAGCATCCATGTACATATTCCTATTTTAACTATTAAAAAACGGCTTCCATTACTCAAAAGTGCCCTGAGGCTATTCCCACGTTGATGAACAGCAAAATTACCTCAGGCTACTTTATGGCTCTTTGGTGTCTCACTGTATTAATAACACATATTTCAAGAGATTTCTCTGCAGGAGGCATATAATTATTTCTTTGGACCAAACTTCTAGACACACAATAGTTTGTTAAAGGGCATGCACACTTTGGGAGTCCTTTTTTCTTAATAGAACCCAGGACTCACAGCCTAGGGACGGCACCACCCATAGTGGACTGTGCTCTTACCTTCCAGTCACTAATTAAAAAAATGGCCTACAGCCTTATGGAGGCTTTTTTTTCCCAATTGAGGACAGACCCCCCCACTCCCCACCCCGATGATGACACTAGGTTTGCCAAGTTGATGTGCACTATCCAACACACTAGTGAAGCTGTAGCCATCTGACTGGCCAAACTGTTGATAAGTAAACCATTTTCTGAGGTCTCATTGCTGGTTGGAGTTTTCCCAACCTGCTTTGAACCTGGGGCCTGCCCCATTCGGGAATTGTTTCGTTTTATAAGTAAAATGTACAAGGTTTAATTGGCCTAAAAGATCTCTGTTTTAACCACATGTTGCTTTTTGGAAGCACAGTTTAAGCTAAAATGCCATTAAAAAAAAGTTATGATTTTGGAGAATGGAGATATCAGCATCAGGTGGGAGATAAACTCACCTGATAGTCTATCACCAGCTGTGCAGAATACAGTCTTTCAGCTTCTGAATCATGAAGGAGTGTTTTAGGAACCACCAGAAGAGGCCTACATAGTTATCTCCCAAAGTGCCCCCCTAGCTTGTGACTATTCCGAGTATAGACTGTAAATCCCATTTGGACATCAAACCAGCAGTTAGACAATCTTGGCTCCCTTTATTTCCCCAAATTTGGCAGTGTTCAGTAGAAAAATTGGGGATAAGTTCATTAACAACTCTAAACCTCTGCGTTATTTTTGGATTATTTCTAAGACTGTTTAGTATCCTCCAAGCAATCCACGCACAGGGTTTGATGATGTTTAGGTATTATATGCTTCCCAATTTTTCTCCAGAATAATAGCAAAAGAAAAGGATTGCTGCTCTTAATTCTGTGCTTCCATCCAGGTTATCATTTGGGCTGTATAACAGTTGCTGGCCATTGTGCCTGGTCCCGTTGACTGTCATTCTCCTAGATCACTTGTTCACAGACACTTTGAAGTAGTGTCTGTCTGTGGGAAGGCTTGTTAAAGCAGACACTAGCCCTTACACCAGCTGCTAATCCACTAGGTTTAGAGTAGGGTTTGAGCACATGGTATTTCCTAAAGTTCCTAGGTATAGCTAGGCTATACAGTAAACTTTACTGGGCTTTCTAGAATATGTAGCACAAGAAGCTGAAAACTCCAGTTCTCTTTGCTGCCCCTCACAATGACTTAGATCCAGGTTTTCTTACATGTTCTTTGCATACCAAATGTTGGAAAGGGTCCAATTAAGACCCTTTCTTACTTGGGAAGGGTTGGTGCCAGAATATCTTTCTTAGGAAGGGTTGGGACCAGAAGTCTTTCAGTTTTGGAATTTTTTTTTCCCCTAACTTTGGAGTATTTGCAGAGATTACCAGTTGAGCAGCCTTGTTCTAAAAACCTGAAACTTAAAATATTCCAAACTCCAGAACTTTTTGAGAATCAGAATGATGAGTTTTCTCTCCATTTTTTTCTTTTCATATCCCTGTCACAGCCCCATCCCTCCTCTTTCCAGTCCCCAGCCTTCCATCCTCTTCCCCCATTTTCCCCTTCTCAGAGAAGGGAGCCCCCACCTCCACCCCCACCCCTGTGCCTTCCCATCCTGGCACTTCATGTTGCATCACTGCTAAGTGTATCCTCTTCCACTGAGTCCAGATAAGACTGCCCTGCTAGCAGAATGTGATCCAGCAGCAGGCAATAGAGTCCATGGCAGGAACAGCCCCACTGCAGTTGCTAAGGGACCCACATGAAGATTGTGCTGTGAGTGTAGGGGGCCAGGTCAAGTGCATGCATGCACACACTTAGGTTGGTGGTTCAGTCTCTGTGGGGCCTAGGTTAGTTGACTCTGTTGGTCCTCCTGTGGAGTTCTTATCCCCTTCTGGTCTCTCTATACTTGCCCCAACTCTTCCACAAGATTCCCAGATCTCTGTCTAATGTTTGGATGTAGGTCCCAGCATCTGTTTTGATCTGCTGCTGGTTGGAGCCTCTAAGTGGCCAGTTAGCTTGGCTCGTGTCTGCAAGCATAGCAGAGTATCATTAATAGTGACAGGGGTTGGCGCTGTCCCATGGGGTGAGTCTCGAGTTGTGCCAGTCATTGGTTGGCCATTTCTGCAAACTCTGCTCCATCTTTTTTATCCCTGCCTGTCATGTAGGGTCCAAGGCTTTGTGGGAGGGTTGTTGTCCCTCTCCCTCCATTGTAAGCCCTGCCTGGCTGTAGGGGTGACCACTTCAGTGTCCATAGTTCTTGCTGCTGGGAGTCTCGGCTAGAATCGCCCTGTATCCTTCTAGGAACGTACCTTGTTGCACGTCTCCAGTTTGTCCCAGAGATAGCCCACCACCACCACACACACACATCAGCTTCCCATCTCTCTCCCAGCCCTACTGCCTACCACCCTTGATTTTCAGTGCCTGGCTTACACCCTCATTCCCCTCCCCATTCCCTCTCCCACCCAATTCCCTCTCTTTATTACTTCCAAATGTCTATTTCCCTTTTTAACAGAATTCAAGCTTCGTCCTTGGGGCCCTCCTTGTTACTTAGCTTCTTTGGGTATGTGGATTGTGGTATGGTTATACTGTGCTATGTGGTTAATATCCGTTTATAAGCGAGTACATACCATATGTGTCTTTCTGGGTCTTTGTTACCTCGCTCAGAATGGTCTTTTCTGGATTCATTTGCCTTCATGATTTCCTTGCTTTTAATAGGTGGTTGGTATTCCATTATGTAAATGTACGTATTTTCTTTATCCATTCTATGGTTGAGGGACATGTAGCTTGTTTCCAGTTTCCGACTATTACAAATAAGGCTACTATGAACACAGTTGAGCAAATTTCCCAGGGGTATGATGGAGCGTCTTTTGCATATATACCCAGGAGAGGTATAGGTAGATCCTGAGGTAGAGCTATTACCAATTTTCCAGGAAGGGCAGATTGATTTCCAGTGGTTGTATAACTTTGAACTCCACCAGCAATGTAGGCTCCACATCCTCGCCAGCATGTGCTGTCACTGAAGTTTTTGATCTTGGCCATTCTGATGGGTTAGAGATGGAATCTCGGAGTTGTTTTGCTTTGCGTTTCTCTGAGGACTGAAGACATTGAACATTTTCTTTAAGTACTTTTCGTCCATTAGAAATCCCTCTGCTGAGAATTCTGTTTAGCTCGACTCCACATTTTTTAATTAGATTATTTGGTCTGTTGGTGTTTAATCTTTTGAGTTCTCTGTATGTTTTGGAATTAGTCCTCTGTCAGATGTGGTGTAGGTGAAGATCTCTTCCCAATCTGTAAGCTGCTGTTTTTCCTGTCGACAGTGTCCTTTGCCTTGTGCTAGAGACCAGCTCCAGCACCCAGGGTGAGCCAAGGCAGGTCACGGCGTCCTTGATGACCAGCTGGTACCTGTTTTTGTTTTTTGTTTTTTTTCTATACTTTAACGCTTAAAACTTTCAGGCTTCGTAGCCTTACAATTTGGGGCTCTCTATATACAGTTTAATATGTATAGTTTAACTCCCAGTGGCCTCTGGTCACGAGAGCCTCCAAAGAAAAAGAGAAGAAGCAGGGAAACCCTTTTTTTCAGTTTATTTACTTTACATCTCAGGGGTACCCCCTCCTCCCAGTCCCCAGTCTCCTCCTTTCTGTTCCCTTGCCCTATGCCCCTACCCACATATCAATCTTTTGCAGATGGGTGCTGAACTCTAGCAGCAGATGCTGGGACTTGTAGCCAAGCATGGGGTGGAGCTCCAGGGATCCTGTGGAAGTGTTGGGAAAGATGGAAGGACCTGGAGGGGACAGAAGACCAACAAGAGACAACTAACCCAGACCCATGGAGGCTTACAGAGATTGATACAGGGAATTGAATCCTGAACTTTCAGATTTGGGGGGGCTGAAGCTTTATCAATTGAGCTATCCAGGCCTCTGGTTTCTCTGCCACCAAAACGGCTCTGGCTAAAGACTTTTATTGTTTAACAGCAGAAAGTCTTAAATCAGTTAAGCCAGGTGGCTCCTCTAATTTGGGGTGTAAGCTACAGCAACACTGACAGTTTCTTCCCGTAAATACAAGGGGTTGTAAGAAGAAAAACCTAAAACCTTAGCTCCTTTTGACTTAATGGCTCAGCAGAACAGGGGCTTGTTGGAAGCTAGCGTCCTATTCTTAGGTCTGGTCTTTTCATAATATCCCAAATTTCCTGGATTTACAAATTAAGGAACTTTTTAGATTTAGCATTTTCTTTGATGTATCAATTTCTTTTCTACTCCTGAGATTCTCTTTTCCATCTCTCGTATTCTGTTGGTGATGCATGTGTCTGTAGTTGCTGTTCTCTTCCCTAGGTTCTCCATCTCCCAGATTGCCTCAGGTTGTGTTTTCCATGCTTCTATTTCAATTTTCAGGTCTTAAACCATTTTATTCAGTTCCTTCACCTCTTTGGTTGTATTTTTCTGTATTTCCTTTAAGGGAGTTATTTTTCTCTTTTAAGGCCTTTATCATTTTTGTAATAGATTTAAGACTGTTTTCCTGCTTTTCGGGTGTGATAGGATATTCAGGACTTACTGTAGTAGGATAGTTGGGGTCTGGTGGTGCCATATGGCGCTGGGTTTTCTTGCTTGTGTTCTCAATGCTAACCTCTAGTCATGTGGAGTCAGCAGGCCTGATGGTAGTAGTCCTCTGGGATTGCTGGTAGAGCCGGTGGTCCTGGATGGTAACAGTCTTCTGTTTTTTTCTTGGTGGAAGCAGGCTCTTGGGGATACAGGGAAGAAAAATGGTGGTAGTCCCTGATGGCTGCCAGTAGAGGTGGGTAGAGATGGGGCTCGGGAAGTGGAGCGTGCCTGGGAGATGGACCGTGAATCACATAGGGGAAGATGGAGAGCGTAGGGCTGACTGCACCACTGCCGGTAGGTTCTAGCAGGCCAGTCTCTCTGTATTATCTTAACTAAACTTTGTAATTAACCTGAGTTTTTGTCATACTTTTTATCTGGTACTTTAATTTTTATTTATTTAATTTAATATGATACAATGTTTGGAATGCTCAGTCTATGTCTAATATTCTGAATTTTAAAAATTTAATATTGGAGTGAGCATGTCATAACTTGTCACTTGGGGCCAACTTCTAAAAAATACGTGTTTATACCTCTAAGGATTATTAGTGTTCCCATTCCGCTTCCCATACAGTCAAATGTGCTTTATTTTACAGAAGAAAAATGTTTGATTGTCAACGATCAAATAAGTTGCTAAGAAAAAGAACCTGGTGGGATAGTCGTGATAGATTTCATGAGGGCAGAGGCATATGGCTGGGCTCCTCCTTTCTTTGTGGATCAGGAAAGCAGAGTGGGGAAAGCTGAAACGTGGCTGTTTTGCCTTTTTATTCAGCTCAAGACCCTAGCCCATAATGCTCAGGGTAGGACTTCTCTCCTTAGAAATAATGCCTAAGACACACCAAGAAGTAGATTTCATAAGGGCAGAGGCATATGGCTGGTGTATCTCCTAGGGGGTTCCTAATCCACTTAGCGCTGAAGATTACCCATCACAGTTGGCACCTAATGTAAATGTCATTAGGAAGATAGCATATGATATGTGGGTTTAGAGAAAGAAACGAAGTTTAGTTTAAGAAACTAAGCCATTTTCCATAGGTAGCCTGAAATGGGTGTTTAGCATACAGATAACAGTGTGTTCTCATACAATGGAATAGATGCGCGTTGTGTTCTACACTGATACTTAGGTACATACTGATCATCAGAAAAATTTTGATAAGCATTTAAAGAAGTTACTAAGCTCAAGGATGTTCAGTAATCTACCAAATGTTACACAGTGTGTAAGTCAAGATTTGGATCCAGTTGAGAGAGAACAAGGGGGTTGGGGTATAAACATGGGAGGGACTGGAAGGAGAAAAAGGAAGGGGGAAATTTCAAAAAACTTATAATCTATGTGAATTTTTTAGTTCAATTCTTAAGAGGTGTGAGCCGTTGATTTGCATTTCTAGGGAAATTGCTGCTTTAGAAATTCACAAGTTGATGCATCTGTGAGAGCTAGGAAGGAAAAGGAATAAAAACCGTTAGGGAAGGAAACCATCTTCTAGATGTCTTGAGGGTGTACTGCAAATGTGTTTGAAGGCCTGTGGGATCTTCAGAGGCTGGGAGACCTAACTAGTGTTAGAGTGCTTGTCTAACATGCATGAGGTTCTGCCTGGGTTCAATTCCTAACCTTGGAAAAAGACAGTCTGACTGACTTTGCCTCAGTTATTGTTCTTTTTCTTCTGAGGAAAGAATATTCAAAGATAATTTCAGGGGTGGGAGGTCTTGTTTATTTGTAAAGTGAGTGGGAGCCCAAAGACTACAATCGTACCAATTGAATAGCCACTAGGAGTGTTAAGGAAATTTATTTTGCTTTTTAAGTCAGAGTCCCTATACAGTTCTAACTGTCCTGGAACTTATGTAGACCAGGCTGGCCTCAAACTCACAGATCTTCCTGCTTCTTATGCCTCCTAAGCACTGGAATTGAAGGCATGCACCACTATGCCAGGCTGAAATTTTTTAAATTATTGCCCAAAATAGCAAAAGTAGATGGAAAAAAACTAATAATTTACTATTTTAAATTCTATTTTAAGGACAAATATTTTTATTTTATTTAGAAGGTATCCAGCTATATATCTGCAATACATAATTTTGCAGTATTACTTTTATAAATGGTTAAATATTTAATTAATTGCCATATTATTTTTAGAAGCTCTTTTCCCTAAACTTGATGAAATTTGTGTCTGATAGACTTTTAAGTAATACTTTTGAACTTGTTTTATGTACTTAGGTTTTGAAAATAACTAAGTGAAATTATGAGATTAAATTAGAAAAATTGGCAATAGCTTGAACTATCTACAAAAATTATTTAAAACCTTGAGTAAGGTTACACAGATCCATAGAGAAAACAATATAATTTAAGCTCAGTTTCTGAAACTGATGCATAGTTATTTAAAAACATTATAACAAATTTTCTCTTGCATATGGCAATTTGATTGAATACTATGAGACCTTTGTTTTGGAAAGACAGTCTTGTGAGGCAACAACCTTCCGTTTTCTTAGGAAATCATGATTGCTCAATTTCAAGCCACTGTCTGTTCCTCAGATACATGTCTAGAAGTCTGTTTCCAGTGTCAGCTGCATAATAAGCCTGTTGTTATGTGTAGTTGGCCTTGGCAGAATTATATGAAGACGAGGTGAAATGCAAGTCTTCCAAGCCCGACAGGCCTACAACGACAGCCTTTCAGAGCCCACAGACTCCGCCGCGTCGGTGAGTGCTGCCTCCAAATCCTCACCCTGTTCAGCTCACCAGGCCCAAATGGTTTTACGTGACCTGGGGACTTTCTAAAGGTTTTTAAAATGGATATGGAGGTATATTCCGAAATTCTTTATAGTCGGTGAGAAAAGCTTCTGAAGAATTACATTAGTATCTGATATTTTCATAAGCACCATATGAAATTATATCTTGAATCCTGCTTTCTCATGCATGGTGGTCTTTAATATTTTTGTCATAGGGCTCACTGAGTACTGATGAATGCTCAGGCCTTCTCCTTCCCGAGGAGCATTCATATGCAGTTCTGTCAGTTGAGGGCCAGCAGGGTTCTCACCATTTCCATGGGGCCACAGTGAATCTTTGGTCTACTATTGAAGAATCTGAAAATGTGAAGTTTCTGTGTGTGTGCTTCTATTGTGTGCTGCTTACGTTTGCTGATAATTTCCTGGGATGTATATGTCTCTTGAACTATAAAAAGAACACACTAGGGATTTAGAAGATGAGTCGCATATATTGTATCATAAATATTTTTATTGATTTTTCTAGTGTTAGAGAACAAGCTTGAGTTTTCTGATTATCTCTCTTTCTCAAAATATTATATTATCAGAAGTAGAAAAATTCATTGGGCATTAGGTTTTTGTAACGTCACATTCTTTTTTTGTATAGGAGACAAAAATGATACATATTTTTCTGCACCTGAATAAAAAGAAAAATTCTCATAACTTCTCCCTTAATTTTATTTTACAAATTTTAAAGCCCATAGAAAATTTAAAGGTTAGTAAAATAAACACTAACTCTTTCACTTCTTTTCACTAGTTGTTAAAGTGTCTTCTAGCATTGCTTGCACTCACCCGTGCTCTTAATTTCTGTTACTCGACTATCTGAAAGCAAATTGTAGCCACCATGACACTTACTTCTAGATATTTTATCGTGCATTCCCTAAGAATAACTTATATAACCTATATATGATAAAAGTATAGCCTAAAAATTAACAGGTGTCATGATGTCATTTAGCAGAAAGCCTGTAGTCAGCCTTTTTTTTTTTTTTTTTTTTTTTTTTTTTTCAGCCACTTTTGGGAGTTTGGGGACTCAGCTAGAGACTAGTCATTCCATTTGATTATCTTGTGTTGAGTTTTAATGCAGGGTGTCCTCTCTTTATTGTCTGTCTTTTTTTATTTTATTTTTTATTTTTAGCTTGCCTACATAACCTAAAATTTATTATATTCACTTTTCTTAAAAGTCTACACTAGATATCTCAAAATGCCCCACATTCTAGGTCACTGTTTTCCTCATAATTAGATTCTTGTTAAACATTTTTGTCAAGAGTACTAGATAAGTGATACTGTCTGCTTTTTATTATATCACATCAGGAGCCATATAATTTCAAGTTTTTCCACTATTGGTGATATGCTCACTTGATTAAGGTGCTGACCACCACATCACTGCATTGTCAGGTACAGTTTGTCTTTGTAATCAGCAGGTTGGTATCTCAGCATGGTTTGAATATACTATCCTTTGCTTTAATTTTTTATTTGTTAGATAATGAGTATAAATAGATACGTATAATATTTTAGTTGCCTCCATAATATATATTTTTCTCCAATTTTTAAAAGTATTTAATGTGCTACTGTACCCAAGGTTTACTCATTTGGTATTGCAGTGTTTAGCTGTTGTCTCCCTAGTTTGAACACGCGCAGAATGACTTAATATTGCTTAGTGCAGTAAATCTAATATTTGAATTCATACAAGACTGACATTTAAATATTTTCCTTGTTCTTCATGTATTAATTCTGTGATCAGGTCAGGGTTGTCCTAGGCTACTAAGCAAGTTCAGCCATTTTGAGCTGCCTCAAAACCCATGGTCTGTGGATGTGACTTAGTAGCGGAGTTCTAACTTGCATATGCAAGGCCCTGCATTCAATTCCTAGAACCATTTCTTCAGTGGATGAATCTCCTTAAGCAATCTGAAAATTTTTTTTGTTTATAGTTGTAATTTGATAATGCTCTTTGGTTTTTGTTTGGGGTGTGATGGATTAAACTTAGTATCCCACACGTATTAGCCATAAACTTGTACTGCTAAGCTGCACTTCTCCACCAGTGATGCAGTTATTAAAGACCTTTGCCTCAAGTTGGACCTCTAGAATTATTTATTGCACTAACGATCAGTTTCTTTAAATGATGCTGGGACTGTTTAATCACTTAAGGTACAGTGTATAAAAAGATCATTGGCAGTCTTTTTCTCTAAGCATGATACTGTTTGAGCACTCAGTACAGGTCATACCTCCTTTACATTCATAAGAACATTTGCCCTGTTTTTGATGTGTTTCCATTTTTACTTTGTACATGCACCTGCAAATTCTCATGTCCTCCTAGGGCCGAGTTAGAAATCAAAACAATTATATGTTGCTTGTCATTTTGCTCTTGTGGTTTTCAGGGTATTATTATGTAGCCCAGGCAGGCCTGGAACTCATTGTCATTCAGGCCATCCTCAAAGAGTCAGTCCTCATGCCTCAGCCTCCCGAGTGTTGAGCTTTCCAGAGTCTGCCAGCAGCACCACACCTGACACGCTGACTTTAAGCCAACTGCTTTGGTTATTTTTTTGTCATCTTGACACAAGCTAGAGCCTCCTGGGAAGAGAGCTCTCGATTGAGAGATTGCTTCCATATGACTGGCCTATGGGCATGTCTCTGGGGCATTTTCTTAATCAATGAATTATGTTGGGTGCTCTAGCCCACAGTGGGAAGTTCCATCCCTGGGCAGCTGGCCCTCTTGTGTATAAGAAAGCATGTTGAGCAAACCATAGAGGGCAACCCAGGAAGCAGCATTTCTCTGCTTCACTTCCCACCCTCAGGTTCCTGGCTTTACTCCCTCAGTAATAGGTAACCTTTAGAATGTAATAAACCTTTTTTCTCCCCCAGTTTGCTTTTGGCCAGTGTTTTAGTAGCAGCAGAGAAGCTAAATAAAACACCATTTTCATTATCTAAAATATTTGATGTAATGTGGTCTATATGTTTAGCTTACAAGAAAAGGTGTGTGATCTATAGAAAAACTTTCAGGACAGTCACCTTCTTTGACAAGTTCACTCATGAGGGCTTGTAGACCACATTCAAAACACAGGCCCTATTTTCTACAGATCATTTTTACATAGCATCGTTTTGAGAATTAAATTAGACCGACTGTGTAATGTGCCTAGCAGGGACCTTAAACCACTACTAAAATCTTAAGCGAGCACCAAAAGTCAGGGACAGAGAGTCATAGAAGACAATGTGAAAGGATAGAGTACAGAAAGAGAAGCTGCAGAACATTATAATTTAGAGGCGGATAAGAAAGGCAGTGAAGTGGAGGTGCAGCCAGGTTGAGCCTCGTGGATCTGTCACTTGTGCTGTCACACAAGTCTCTACACTTATGAGGGCCTGTGTTGGCCCTAATGCCCGACTCCTCAGTGGATTTTGGGTGAGGGTGTTTACACGTTCATTTTGCAGCCGACCCCCATTATTATGTCACATTCATTTAGAAGTCGGGTCAGACTTTAGCTACCACATAGAATAATAGGAAACTATTTGCACTGGGAATTGCAGTGTAGTAGGTCATTTTTAATTCAAGAGTCTCCCAAGAATAAACCTTTGCTGTGTAGCTGTATGGGGTGGGTGAATAGCCTCCGGCAGTTGGCAGAGCTTACCCACAACAGGAGAACCTTGATCTGTGAAAACAGTTCTGTAAGCCGCCACCCAGCGTTGAGGGAGGAAGCAAGGACCCAGTTACCATGTTGGTTGCTGAAATTGTCAAAATCTCCACAAACTCAGAAGGGTACAAACTGTCCCATTTGATCTTTGCCTGAGTTCAATTTTAGGGTTGCATTTCTGAAGAATGCAGAAGTACTTCTTTATGAATAAGTTATCTCATAAGACTATGTAGCTTCTTATTTTAGAGTAATTTATGTCTATTCTGAGTTTTTATTTATGATTTGTGATGTTTAAAGGATTTATTCAGGTGAGCAGGAATATGGTGGATTACATATAGTTCAGCCTCCAACTGGGAAAATCGTGAACGAACTTTTCAAAGAGGCGAGGGAACATGGGGCTGTCCCTCTAAATGAAGCCACGAGATCCTCGAGTGATGACAAACCTAAGGTCAGTGCTGTCTTAAAATTGTGCTGTTTCTGGGAAGTTAAGAGGTACCTGGACATGTGTCTGGGTAGCCTTTCTGATCCTTTTGGCACCCACTGTTGAGATTGACTATCCTTCATGAAACTTTGAGTTTTAGTCTTTATTTGGTAGCAGCTGGAAAACTTCCTTCCTTCAAGCCTTGAGGCCATTTAACATTTCTAAGTTCTCCAATTCTGTTAAAAAAAAAAAAAAAAGTATGGAATTGATTTGGCATGTGGAACAAAGCAAGGTTGTAATTAAAAGTGCATTTGTGATGCAAATGGTAATTAAAAGAATAGCCATTTCTTACATGATCGTACCTGATGATCATGTATTCAGTATAGCAAGATCAAAAAAGATTGTAAGAGCCAGAATACCAGGAAGTCTGCTGTCTCTTCCTAAAAGTGGCTGCATGAACAAAACTGAGACATTAACATGGAAGAGGGAACATTTCATGGGGCCACACCCCTAAGAACTATAGGCACTAAGACTGCTAGAAGAACTAACCCCTCCCAGGGATGAACCTTTTATTGGTTGTCTAATACAGAGTAATCAGCCTTGAAACCATATACATACCACCAACAGAAACATTCAGTAGGAGACATACTGTCTCAGCCCCAGGTGAGGGAAGGGCTTGAAGGAGGGTGAATGCAAGAGTGACGAGGGAAGGAAAGATTAGACCATTTAGTGTTTCATAAGAGATGGGACAGATAGGAAGCCTGTGTCAGTATGGCTTGACTTGCTCTAACAACTTGTGTCTCTTGCAAGCTTTATTTATACACAAAATCATTTCCTCAGAAACTTCCTCAACAAGTCTTCCTTGCTTGCATAAGTTGAAACAAAGCAAGCAAATAGCAAATTTCATAATAAAATTGAATATGATAAAATCAGTTTTCTTCCTTAAGCTTGGGATCCTGAAGCCTTGAGGTTACAAAAATGCTAAACAGGAATGTAGCCACTCCTGATGAGACCCTGATAGACTAGGATCAGAAGGAAGGGGAGGAGGACCTCCCCTATCAGTGGACTTGGGGAGGGGTATGGGTGGAGAAGGGGGGAGAGTGGGATTGGGTGGAGAAGGAGGGAGAGAGCTACAGGGGGGATAAAAACTGAATAAATTGTAATTAATAAAAAAAAATACCAAAAAAATGCTAGACAGGATGACTCTTTGAGTTTTATTCTGTTTCAAGTTGGCATAGAATTAATAGATTAAATTTCATAAAAATATTATTTCATTCCACTTATCTTTTCTTCAGAAGTTCAATCTTTCTGACCCTTTTGATCCTTCCTTTCCCTGTTTTTCTTTTATATTTAAAATAAAACCATCATCCTTTTCTTGGATTCCTAAAATGCTACAATGCTACAATATTAGAAAACATCTTTATCTGACAAGTCTGCTCAAAAGGCAAAAAGTTCACTGAGCCAAAATGCTTTTCTCCGTGCCTTTGTCATGAACCCTTGTTTCAATACGATGTCCATCTTTATTACCATCCTGTAACGGATAGAAGAACATCACAGTTCCTAAAGCTGTTTACTTTGCCTTCAGGAAGGTACCAAGATCTGTCAATAACAGCCTGATCAAAATTTTTCCCTGTCCATGCTAGTTTATTTTTGAAGCTGAGCATTGAAAGCTTAGTGATTCAGTTACAGCTTGTCAGCTTCCAAATTTTCCCTAAGTTTTTCTTAACAATTTTACTCAGATCCTCTATTTCATGCTTACTAATATCATTTAATAATCTAACAGTAAGGCTCAATTTTCTATGAAGACTCAATTTTCTATGAAGACTCAATTTTCTGCATTGCTGTTTTTCCCAGGGAACCACCATTAATTTTATTATATTTTATTAACACTAACTTTTCTATTATTCCAACTCTAGCCTTTGGAGAGAAGCCTTTTTTTTTTTAAACTAAATTTTTATTTTTTTATATTAATCGCAGTTTATTCACTTTGCATCCCAGCTATAGCCCTCTCCCTCATTCCCTTTCCAATCCCACACTCTGACTTCTCCCATGCCCCTCTCCAAGTCCCCTGATAGAGGAGGTCCTCCTCCCCTCTGTTTGACCCTAGCTTATCAGATCTCATCAGGACTGGCTACATTGTCCTCCTCTGTGACTTGGCAAGGCTACCCCCCCCCCCAGGGGGAACTCCACTACTTAGTTCATGTCAGAGACAGTTCCTGTTCCCCTTACTAGGGTACCCACTTGGATACTGAGCTGCCATGGGCTACATCTGAGCAGGGATTCTAGGTTATATCCATGAATGGTCCTTGGTTAGAGTATCGGTCTCAGAAAAGACCCATGGGCCCAGATATTTTGGTTCTGTTGCTGTCCTTGTGGAGCTCCTGTCCTCTCCAGGTCTTACTACTCCCCTTTCTTTCCTAAGATTCCCTGCACTCTGCTCAAAGTTTGGTTATGAGTCTCAGCATCCGCTTTGATACACTGCTGGGTAGAGTCTTTCAGAGGCCCTCTGGTAGGCTCCTGTCCTGTTTCCTGTTTTCTCCTTCTTTTAATGTCCATCCCATTTGTCTTAGTGAGTGAGGATTGATCATCTTACCCAGAGTCGTCCTCCTTGATTAGCTTCTTTAGGTGTACAGATTTTAGTATGTTTATCCTATATTATATGACTAATATCCACTTATAAGTGAGTATATACCATGTGTCTTTCTGTTTCTGGAATACCTCACTTAGGATGATCTTTTTCTAGATCCACCATTTGCCTGCAAATTTCATGATTTCCTTATTTTTAATTTCTGAGTAGTAATCTATTGTGTAAATGTACCACAGTTTCTGTATCCATTCCTCCACTGAGGGATACCTGGGTTGTTTCCAGCTTCTGGCTGTTACAAATGAAGCTGCTACGAACATGACTGAGCACATGTCCTTGTTGTGTACTTGAGCATCTTTTGGATATATGCCTAGGAGTGGTATAGCTGCATCTTGAGGAAGTGTTATTCCTAATTGAGAAAGCACCAGATTGATTTCCAAAGTGGTTGTACCAGTTTACATTCCCACCAGCAATGGAGGAGGGTTCCCCTTTCTACACATCTGGAGAGAGGCCTTTAATAGTAAGAAATAGGCAATAAAGGATCAAACCAAGGCATCCAGGCACTGGAACTTTGTCAAGCAGCGCCGCCAGGATGCTTGGCCTTGCCATTTGCTTGTACATGTATACATATGTGTAACAGTAATAAAAATAGAGGTTCTCAACTTGATAGTGGGAATTTGGGAGGGGCTAGAGAGGGAAAGTGATGCGATTTCTATTTTAATTAAAAACTTAAAAGCCTATCAAATACATATAGAATTGCTTGTTCTAACATTTATGTGTGTGCACATACCTACAACCTGCATGCAGCAGACTGAGGACAACTTGCCAGACTGGGTTCTCTCCACCATGTGGCTTCTGGGGATCAAATGACGTTGTTTCATATTTTCAGTTACTAATGTTTTTATGAAAAGACATTTAACTTCTCACATACACTTCTTTATAACTTAAGGGCTTCATTCCAGTATAGTTTCCTAGTCTATATGAATCTGGCCAATTACTAGTCTTTAATTTTGAAATACATCAAGTATAAGAATAACATTTTGACTATAAATCTTAATGAACTCAACCCATTTATTTCAGTCATTTACAGGTGGAGGATACAGATTGGGCAACTCCTTCTGTAAGCGTTCAGAGTATGTCTATGAAGAAAATCAGCTGCAAGATGTAGGTACAGTCATCAAAATGGTTAAGCATTTGTTTGTAGTTGCTACTATGGTTTTTCCCCTTTCTGAATTAATAGTTGACAGTATAAGTACAGTCACTCATGAGTTTTTGAAGCATGGGTTAATTTTGCTTCCAGCTACAATATTTCTAACTGTCATGCCTTATATTTAGAGATGGATAATTATTTGTGGAAGAAATATATAATTCTTGCAATTTTTTTTCTTAAAAATTATATACTTTCCTAATACAAAATAAATTAAATTTTAAAAACAAATGAAATAGTTATTTCTGTTGACTTTGGAATATTAAAATTATAAACTTTTTAGAGCTTTTTTGAACATCTGCCTTGCCCCTTGGCCTGAATGTTTAAGCTGTGGACTAAAGAGTTTGGATATGAGTGAAGGGTATGAGTCACAGGTTCCAAGCAGTGTTTGTTACTTTTCTCTGGTTGTTTCCTCAGTTAACAGGCTCGGCTCCACCCTTGGGACTTTGATATTTGCAGCTATTAATCAGTGTTTTAAGCTAAAAATAAAGCTAAGTAAACACGTGAACACAAATGCTTAGCTTTGAGCAAAACAAATATATTTTAAGATAAATTAGATAATTTGAAACTTTAAATTTGAAGATGAATTTTTTTTTCCTCAAAGGTTCAGATCTTACTGAAGTTGTGGAGCAATGGTTTCAGTTTAGATGATGGTGAATTGAGACCTTACAACGACCCAACAAATGCTCAGTTTTTGGAATCTGTCAAGAGAGGGTAAGATGAATTATTCTGTTATGTCGGAGGGAACTATTTGGAGTATGTGCATCCGCGTTCCTATGACTGCATATGTACAAGGGCATGTGGAAATCATAGCTCAGCCTCAGGGATTTTCTCACTTGTGTAGAATTCGCCAAATAGGCTCGGCTGGTTGGTCACCGAGCCCCAGGGTCTGTGACCCTAGTGCTGGGGTATAAACATATACCACCTCCTCCAGCCTCTTAATAGGCTCTAAAGAGTGAGCTCAGGGTGTCCTGCTTGTGTGGCAACTGTGTGACCAAGTAGCTTGTCTCCCCGCGCCCTATTTCTTTTTAAAACGGCTCAATAAACACGATTAGCTTTCAAGAATTAGTTACTGAAACATATTACATAATATATAAGTGACTTGGGGGAGGTGAGATGGATCTTTTTGTGGAGTAAGGACACTGGATGAGTTACCTTTTTTTTTTTCTCCTTGAAATACAGAATTGTATTTAAAACTGTTTAAAGTAGAAAAAAAAAACAAAAAAACCTGTCAAAAAACAGGTAGAAAAATAAAATGGAATTTGGGGGCAACAGAGGTCTAAAAGGCCACAAAGGAGAAATATCACCACTGTCCTTGAACAACGGCTAGTTACTTCCTTTTTTTTTGGTATTGTTAGTCACTGAATCTGGATTTGCTCTAAATTCCACAGAGCATGCGCTACATGACAATGTGTCATCAAATACCTGTTTTCTACACACAGCATAAGACAAGCTAGCACCAGAAACAAATCAATACAAACACATCAGGGGCTAAATAATCTCAGTAGTGGGTAACATACATCTTGTAGAATTCTGCCAAATAAAGGAACTGAATAGACTATGGGCAAAGCAAAATGAGGGAGAATTAAGGAATGAAGTATTTAATTATTAATATTTCAGCCACGGTACTATATATTCTGAAATTAAAAAAAATCATTTTAACATTTAGTGACATAGAGAATTTTATCTCCAAAGAGATTAGTGCACTGGCAAAGTATCCGGGTGACAATGGAGAGCTATGAACAGCAGGCACCAAGCACCCTAGCCTCAGAGAGCCCAAGGCGGCGCTGGCCTTGGGCTCCTTTGCCGGAGGTCCAGCATGAACTTGCAGCATGATCACCTGCCTCCTGTATTTACAACGCTCAGCAGCAAGCTTAAGGAGCCAGAGGAGTTCCCAGAGGTCAAGGGGAGCAGAAAGCGTGTTAAATGTAAACAAACTTAAAAGACAGCAGAACAGGGCTCAACGAGCCCACTCAAATCCCAGAGATGTGGGCAGGTCCCAGAAACACAATACGTAGGAACCAGGTTGCTTGTTTTTATAGCTGGGATGTAACTAGTCAGTGACACCAAACAGCTTTACAGAACTTTTCAAACTTCCCTTCTGAGCCAAAGACTACATCTGTGAGAGTCAAGTAGCCTTGAAAGGCCTGTGACCACAGGTTCCAAAGAGTCTAAAGTCTGGCCCTTCTTTCCCAGACACAACGTCGGACACATACAGTCTCCTGTCATGTTATATTTTATATTGTGAAATATGGAAGCATTTTAAATACTCCTTAGGCATTTACTTATTAATTCGTTCTCTGCCAAAATTTCACATTCGCTTAAAATTCAGTTCAGTCTTTACATTTCTGAGGTTTATCGCCTCATGCATTATAAAACCCCCTTCATCAGTCAGTGTGACCACATCCACATAAAGAGCCCCATGTTGGCCTTTCTGTTCCTCTGGTGAACCAACTAGATGTTAATACTGCTCTGCTACAAGGCAACAGCTCCTAACTCAAACTCCTCTGAAAAGGTGAGACTTCTGCCAAGTGCACTTTGAAGAAGGGGTACTTGTTGCGTATGAAAAGAAGCCAGTGAATTCTCTAAGAATAATAAAAGGAGTGTTTAACAGTTAAGCACGATTTAGAGGGAAGACTTGAGATGTTGCTCTGCTGGTCCAGGCTGCTTAACACTCTTCGTGTCCCTCCTGTGGGCCCCTTTCACCGGGTATCAAAAAGCCGCCTTCTGTAGCGCAAAGAATATCTACAGTTCTCTGCAGTCCAGGGTCATTTCCCCCTCGTTCTCCTGGCAAATCAGTTCAACATTCCTCAGCTCTCCTTCTCCAAGTCTTCAACAGTGAGCTTCAACTCTTTGACCTGCTGCATCAGGTCAGCTGCTTCATCGCCCCCATTGCCCACACCACGATTCTTTGGCACCATCCCCGGGCCAGCCTTAGGAGCTGCAGTAGTTCTCTGTGTTGCAATGGGTCTCTGCGGAGCCGAGAGGTTTCTTCGGTTTACTCAGAGCTGGAATGACAAGAGAAGGAGCCACTGCAGTTTCTTGACCTTGTCTGGCAGCTACAGGGTCATACTCTTTTCCATCCTAATTTGCATCCTAATTTGAACCGTTGAACAAATTCAATTGTCCTGAAATTTTCCTTTTACTAATTCATCCATAGGAATTACTTTGTCAACACTCATCCTCCTGAAACCTGCTTGCAGTATTTCGAAGTTCTGAATATATTCACGTTCTGCTTAGCTTGAAATTTCACTTTCTTCAAGGCAATGGAGCCAGGGAAGAGCATGTCCATAAACTGACGGTATGCAGCCCCTGAACACAACTGTTCTGTCAGAGGCAGCTGCAGAGATTCATTGATCCGAGCCAGCATGTCATGTCGGCTCAGGTTGTCACTGGTGACTGAGGTCTAGTACGCATTCACTGCCGTCTTTGGCTCCCAAGGGACCCACATCCACTGTCCGTGCCCAGCTCTGGTTCCGTCTTGGTCTAGTTCAAACAGTCTGACCCCACCCACACACAATCAATGATTTACCTCTTTTAAGTATGATGACAGTATGGGCTTTGCTCCAAAAAATATATTAATGTAATGAGTCAGTCATTGAATAGCTACTTATCCATAAGCCTCTGTCCTTCCTGTTGACAAAACACCATAACCAAGGCAGTTCATAAAAGAAAGCGTTTAATGGGGGCATACAGTTTCGGAGGTTGAGGCAGCGATTATGACTGAGAGCATGGCTGTGCGCGGGCAAGCATAGCACTCAAGCAGTAGCTGAGAGCCTACCTGTGAGCCACAGGCGTAAGGCAGAGGGGGAGAGTCACCAGGAGTAGTCTGGGCTTTAAAACCTCAAAACCTACCCACAGTGACACACCTCCTCCAAAGCAAGACATTCTAATGCTTCCCAAGCAGTTCCACCAACTGGGGACAGTGACCAAGTATTCAAATGAATCAGTGGATGCGTTCTCAAACACCACATACTACTCCCGGCTCCCATAGGCTTAGCCATATCGTAATGCAAAATGCATTTGATCCACCTAAATGTCTTCAGTCTTTTGTAATCTCAGCACTGTTTTAGTCTACATCTCTTCTGAGACTCAAGGAAATCTTTTAACTGTAGCTGTAAAATCAAAAACAAATCATATAATTCCAACCTACAGTGGCACAGGATATATACATGTTTATTTCAAAAGGGAGGAATCAGAACATAGGAAATACTGAACCAAAACGACCAAACCCCAGCAGGGCTAATTCCAAACCCTGTACTTGTATGTGTGACATCAAATGGCTTAGATGGCTTTTTAGAGATCCAGCTCCTTCCAGCTTTGTTGACTCTTAACACTTCTATCTCTTATGCTAGTCCCTTTCTCTGTGTATATAATGCTCTTTGGCAGATCCCCCATGCTTCTGGCATCTTCAACATCTTGGGGTCTCCAAAATAATCCAAGGTTCATTTTTATAGCCTTACACAGTGGCCTCCAGGTTTCTGTACAGGGAATCTCCTGCCACATACCTGTCCTTAGCAGTTTTCCTTAACCCTTTCTTTACTCCTGCTTTCTTTGTAACTGTAAAGCCAGAGCAATATGGCCAAAGCCTTCAAGTTCTGCCTGCTTGGGATGGAACTAGGGTCCCTTCTTTTCTTAATTTATTATAATTCATTCACTTTTTATCCTGGCTGTAGCCCTCCCCCCCCTTTCTCTCCGCCCAATCTCACCTTCCCTCCCTCTTCTCCCATGCCCCTCCCTAAGTCCACTGAGAGGGAAGGTTGTCCTCCCCTTCTTTCTGATGCTAGCCTTTCAGGTCTCATCAGGACTGGCTGCATTGTCTTCCTCTGTAGCCTGGCAAGGCTGTACCCCCAGGGGGAGGTGATCAGAGAGGCTGACACTGCTCCCCTTACTACGGAACTCACTTGGAGACTGATTCTGTGGCCTGAATCCTCTGAGCCAGGGTTTTCGGTCCTTTCCATGCTTGTTCCTTGGTTGAGGTATCAGTCTCTACAGAGCCCCCGGAACCCAGTTTTTGTCTTGTTTGTTTTTGACTGTTGGTCTCCTTTTGGGATTCCTGTCCCCTCCAGGTCTTTCTGTCTCCTCCTTTCATAAGATTCCCGGCACTCTGCCCAAAGTTTGGCTATGAGTCTCAGCCTCTGCTTTGATATCTTGATCAGTAGAGTCTTTCAGAGGTCCTCTGTTAGTAGGCTCCTGTCCTGTTCCCAGGGTCCCTTCTTGAATTACATTTACATAAGCTTTGATTGGCTGCTGTTCCTTAGGCCTTTTTTCTTTTCTTTTTTCTTTTTGGATTCTTCCCTTCCTGCCTTTTTTCTTTCCTTCCTTACAAAAACTTGCTGGATTAGCTGGGTGGGGCCTTCCTAAGGGCACTATTCCCCTTATTTTTTTCTCCTTATCCCTTTCAGCACAAACTGACTCCAACATTAAACATCCTTTGCCAAAATATCACAAGGTTCTAGCCCAGTTACCAATATCGTTCCCCTTAGAAATCTCTTGAGCTGGGAGTAGATAGTCCCCATTCCTCTCAGCATTATTGTCAACTAAGCTCCTACTGGCATGACCCACTATGTTCTACTTAACAGCGATCAACCACTTTCCTAGTCCAAGCCCCACAGTCTTCATGTTCCTCAAAAAAACAAAAAGCTCTGGATGTCCAGGCCTGTCACAGCAGTACCCCACTCTGCTGTGGAATAAAGGCATAAGGGTGTGATGATTGGGAGATTAAATAGCAGGAGGAGTTCATAAAGAAATTGAAAGTGGAGCCTTTTTAATGCATCATGCCCAAGGAGAGCGGCTAAAGTGAGCTGGGGATAAAACTGCAACAACAAAGGCACTCTGAAGGAAAGATACTGTAGAAATTGAGTTATTTGGTGTGTGTTTTTAATTTAAATTTTGCATAGATATTAAAAGATTACCAAACAAAGGCAAGAAATGCTTATCGGAGAGCTGAGATCATTAGTGGCAAGTACTTGTATATAACAGCTAGGACAGTGTTATGCAGTTGAAAACTAAGCAACTAGGTGGAACTATAAAGGTAATATATGAAAACCAACATTGCTGTTCAACTTTATACTCTTACTTCGAGGTGATTGAAGAAAATGTTAATTATTTGCTAATTTGCTAAATCTTCAGACATGTAAGGACATTCAGTGGGCTTATACAATATCAAGTACAAATAGTGAGCAAAGTCTTTTTCTAGAAGAATATTAGTTTCAGGTTCTCAACTAGCTTCGATCTGGTCACTCTATCTTAAAATATTTGGTATTACCGTCTTTTTACTGTCTTATAAGAGCAATTGTTAGGTAGTATAATTCGCTTATACACATTACTTCCTGCCATAATGATACAGTCTACCATATATATTAAATGTAGAAAAGTAATTTTTT
Source organism: Meriones unguiculatus (assembly GCF_030254825.1). Taxonomy (NCBI): domain Eukaryota; kingdom Metazoa; phylum Chordata; class Mammalia; order Rodentia; family Muridae; genus Meriones; species Meriones unguiculatus. The sequence goes on from NC_083354.1 coordinate 120,719,554, forward strand.
ATAAATCAAAAATACCTATCAATTATATTTATATTACTACTTTAATATAAATGTATATTTCAATTTATACATGCCTACTTCATCAGTCTAGAATCTCTTTGTAAATGTAACAAACAAGAAATTACCATAATGAAGTGTGAGGAGTTGTCAGCTTAATTACAGTAAGTGCCATTCATTCAAGGACTTGGTAGAGTTCCAGAGTATTTTAAATGTAAGTATATCCCTGGAAATTGCCAAGTATGTTAAATACAAAATAAAAAACCTCCAAAAGTGCTTTATGTTTTTTTTTTAATAGAACAGAAGTAGACTTAGGTTCAGACATTATAAAGAGGCAAGTTGTTACCCATGTGAGTCTCTGATGTGTACTGATCCTATGTAACTGATACTATCCTCAGTATATAAGACCAGTCTTCCATAGCTGTGCATTCCTGAGCCTCTGCCCTTGGCACTGAAGTGTGGTGTTCACCAGTGACTTGAGAATCCAAAACACCTTTATCAATTTCTATCTTCTTCCAGGATGGAGTTAAAAATAAATATTTGCAGTCAGGTATGATGATTTTGTGTCCTCACAAGTCTTTGTAGAAGACACAATCTCTCTGTAGTGCAGAACCTTTTAATTTTATGCAGTGAAAAGCTGTGAAGAATGAAGGACGCTTACTGTTGGTGGGAGTATAAACCTATGCAGTCACCAAGGAAATCTATATAGAGATTTCTCCAGACTGAAAATAGGACTGCCTACCATGTGACACATACGATCCCTGAATATTTACCTAAAGAACTCTTAAGGCAGTATATCTTGTAATAATTGAAATACTTGTAAATCTGTGTACACTGTTCACAGTAGTCCAGAGATGGGACCAGCCTAGATGTTCATCAACAGATGGATGGATTAAGAATGTGGTAAACAAATATAGAAAATGTAATTCTATGAACTGTTAGTATCAGCCAGACCCAAATACCATGTGTTTCTCTTATATGCATCATCTATGGGTGGATTGTAAATGTTTGTGTTTATAGGAGTATACAGATCATGAAGCTAGAAAGCGGATCGTGAGAAGGGAAGAAGAGATTAATCACTACACAAGAAATGAAAGTAGAGGGAGGTTGTAGTGAAGAAGGGCGTGGAGGAGCACAGCGGGTGAGAAATATACAGTGACCTGTGTGTGCAGATGCCATAATGAAGTCTATTACTTCATATACTAAACTGAAGCAAATCTTAAATTTAAAACAGGAAAAAAAGGCATCTATTATGGCCATCTCTCACAGCCCCTGTCCCTCGCGCTGAGACATGGCAGTGCTCACCAGTCCCCTGACACCCAGAAAACCCACACATCAGTGTGCATAGCTTCCCCCAGGAGCGTTAGAAATAAATATTGGCAGACCCCAACTCCTCAGAGTCGACGGGATTGCTGTGAGTTTACAGCTAGCCTTATCTAGTGAATTCGAGCCTAGCCTAAGCCACAGTACAAGAGCTGGTTGTTGTGTCTTTCGAGACAGGGTTTCTCTGTAGTCTAGGCTGTCCTGGCCTCACTTTGTAGACCAGGCTAGCCTCAAACTCATAGTGGTCTGCCTGCCTCTGCCTTCCAGAGTGCTGGGATTAAATACATGCATCTCTGTGCCAGGCATAAGACCCTGTTTCAAAGGAAAAAAAAAAAAAAATACTTCTAAACTTAGGAATTTTTGTGCTAATTTAAAGATCAGTTGTCTTATAATTTGACTTTCTAAAATATACCGTCAGGTCCTTGTGACAAGCAAAACATTGTTTTAAAAGTCACTAAGGAACAGTAATGAGCTAGGAGAGATGGCTCAATACTGGCTGCTTTTCCAGGAGACCAGAGTTTCCTTCCCAGCATTCAAATGGCATTGTACAACCATCCGTAACTCCAGTCCCAGGAACTTCATCCTCCAGTAGCACCATGTATGTACGGGCTACCTAGGCATACATAGGAAACACTTCTGCAAAGAAATCTGAAAGTAAAAGTGTGAGGTAATCTCATGAGACCTATAATTACCCTAGAAATTTTTAGTTGGCATATAGATCACGATTTAATTGTTATCTCAGTGGAGTGGTGTGATTCTTAACCTTCACTAAAACCCTCCCTCTCCTTTTAAGAGAGATCCCCCTGGAGCTTCAGCGACTGGTCCATGGCAGCCAAGTGAACCTGGATATGGAGGATCATCAAGATCAAGAGTACATAAAACCCAGATTGCGGTTCAAGGCGTTTAGTGGAGAAGGGCAAAAGCTTGGAAGGTAAAATTCCTCTAGTGATGTTCTTTCTCAAATATATCTAGTTATGATTGGGATTTGAAATGTTTTCTTGATACTCTTGGGCATTCTGACATTAACTCTGGTTTCTGATTTCTCTCTGAACTGTATGGCAAGTAGTGTGAGGAAGACTCAGGTATGAAGTTAGAAGAAATGCAGCTAGGTTTCTGAGAGATCTGGGATCAATAAGTAGGAAGCATAGACTCTATACTAATTTTAATATCCTTAAGGAGGCCACGTGAAGTAGAGAAAGCTGGAAGGAACTGAGTTTGGAAGTCCTCTGCAGGATCATGGCACATTTGACTAGAGAACTTAGCTACCTTCACTGTGTCCTCTGTTCTACATACTCAGTTTGTGTTCTTATTCTTAAACTCATCTTTCTTAGCCTTACACCTGAAATAGTCAGTACTCCTTCCTCCCCAGAAGAAGAGGATAAATCAATACTTAATGCAGCTGTTCTTATTGATGATTCAGTGCCCACCACAAAAATCCAGATCCGTTTAGCAGATGGAAGTCGCCTGATACAGAGGTTCAACAGCACACACCGGTAAGCTGCCCACCAGTAGGGGGCCCCGGGTTCTATACTCTTCCTTCACAGAAATCTGTACAAAGCATATGAATAGATGAAGTTGTTGACATTTTTAAAGGAAGCTTTTGACAGAAGAATATCTAAAAGGATAGTAACTACCTACAATAAATAGGTGTTAATATTTGTGAAGTATACAGTTAGTTCAAGTTCAGACAACTCAAAGATAAGAGTTTTGTAGTCTTGTGACCAAAACTACATCTAGTGGACTGAGCTTTAAGATGGTAAAATTCCACTGGGATTTTAAAATATTGATAATTCTAAGCTAGGCATGATTGTACTCACCTGCCATCCTATCATTTGGAAGCTCAAAGCAAGAGGATTACAAGCTTGAACTAAGTCTAATCTACATGACAAGACATTGTCTCAAACAAAAAGTTTATGAAATTTTAATCAGAACTTTCTATATAGCAACTTCATAATGTAAATGCATGGCATAAGTAGTTTGTGTTCTAGTACACTATCTCTAATAGACTGCTTCATTGTCTCTTTAATATTCAATATATTTCCCTGCACATAAGATTATAATGTGCATTTATAGTCTTAGTTATGTTACTGGGTATATGTGAGAATGATTTTTAAAATTTTTTGTTACTGTTTCTAATGATAGGATCTCACCATGTGACTGTATAGCCTAGGCTAGCCTCAAACTCAGTGATCTGGACTTAGCCTTCCACGAGGTGAAATTACAAATGTTTAACACCATACTTGGCTCTTAATATGTATTAAGATTCACGTGCGTGTGTGCATAAATTCCTTTTCATAGTGCTGGAGACACTTAGGCTTTTAACAGTTTTTTTTTCTCTGAAAACAGTAAGACTTGTACTTTTAACAGTATTGTTAATACTTTATACATATTTTGCTTTAAGATTGTTTTTGTTATTACAGATGTATATACCAAAGTTATTTCTCTATCAAAATCTGATGAACTTTCAAAATAATGTATACTGAAGAAAGTTATAGCACCTTTAAACAAAAGTTGGGTTTATATGTCTGCTGTAAAGATGATTGCCATTAAAAGCTTGCATGGAGTTATGCCTTTTCTACAATAAACCATTTCTACTTACTCCTTCAGGGTTCTGGATGTACGAGACTTTATAGTACAGTCACGTCCTGAATTTGCAACTACTGACTTTATTCTTGTGACTTCGTTTCCAAGTAAGGAGCTAACGGATGAAAGCCTGACACTACAAGAAGCGGATATTCTTAACACTGTGATACTCCAGCAGATAAAATAGTATCGCTCCAGTCTGTGTAGGAGCATGTAGGAACAGGTAATGTCATGCAGATTAGTAAAATACTTCCAGCATAAAACGGCCAAATTATTTTTATGATTCAGATAAATTCTGGTTTTGCTGCCGTTCTATCTTCCAGTCTTTGTCAAGATAAAGTTAGACTAAAGATAGAGCTTAATATTTGAATTTTTAACTGTAGGGCTGGCTTATATTGATAGCTTCTAAACGTCTAGCTCAATCAACTTACTACTAGCTCAGTGTTAATTTAATGACATTTTTAGATGAACAGAATCCCTTTTTGGCAAATGTATTTGGTAAAATTTGCACTCAAGTTTCTTAATTCAGCAATGACCAGTAGCCAGTAAGGATCCTTTTTCTGTAATATTTGCCAGAGTATCTGCTGTGAGTTTGAAATTGTTTGATCATACAATAATGAAGGTTTTGCATATTCTTTTTACATATTGTTTGAACTATGTTTTAGTAACACAGAATGTATTTTGGCCTTGTATTTTATAGAATTACAGCTGCCATAAACTAAATTTTAATACATGTGAGAGTCATCAGCTCTTGAAGACATGATAAACAGCACTTTAAAATCAAGAAATTATAGTCCCTTCCAGAGCCTGCCTTGATCACTTTCATTCACTCATTCAACATTTTTATAGGGAATATATTACACAAATGTGTAATATGCAACACAGAATATATTCTTCAGTGTATGAAGTATGAACTCAGTCTGAGAGACTGGAGTAAAAATTACCAGCAAGACTTGTGTTTTTCCTGTGTTAGGCATTGCTTGAATGGCCTGCTCAGTGTGAGGAGTAACAGAAAGATTGTTTTCCTCCAGGCACCATTCTGTCCTTAGTCACCATTTCTGTGTAGTTTTCTGTTGTTGACATAAGAAAATGCAGAATTTATGACTGAAATTGCACAGATTTACTATCTTAAAGGTGTGTGTAGGTTCGAGCTTCTCTGAGCTAGCATCAAGGTGTTGGCAGGACTGCATGGAGGCTCTGAGACTCATTCCCTGGCTGCTGAGCTCCAGAGGCCCCTGTGTTCTTGCCCATCTGACATGGTGCTCTCCTCCATCTACAGCCAGTGCTTGGATCTTTCTCACCCTTCTGTAATTCATGTTCTTGACAATGTTCTCTGCTTTTGAGGATGTATAAGAGGAGATGTGATGCTCAGGGGAATCCATGATCATTGTCAAAGTTAACTTTTATAGTAACTAAAAATTATTCAGACTTGCTCTTTTATATTTCCGTTACATCTTCATGGAGTTGGGGGAATTGATAAGGTTTTTTTTTTGCCACCTACCAAACCAACTTACCCCTTCCAGAGGTGCTCAGATATTCCAACCTAACACATTGTGTCTGAGTCCAAAACCTTAGCTGGATTTCATTGATTGAAAGTCCCAGATCTCATTAAGATTATCTAAATTAAGTAGAGATTTCCTCTCTACCTATGACACTAAAAGTGAGTTATCTTCTTGTAGGTAAATGTCAGGACAACTATAAAATAAACATTGGCGTGTAAAAAGTCAGGAAACAGTGAAAAGTGGAGCCTCCAGTACCAAGGAGCATACAAATTCAGCCAGACATTCCATTCACCTTCTAAGGCCGAAGGTTAATGTGTGACTTTGAGAACTTAAAATTTTAACTTTTGACTGTCTTGGTCATCCTCCTTTCACAGAAGCCACACAGCTTCTTTCTTCTTTTCCATATTATGTTACTATGTACCTTTCGTTTTAAAATAGCAAAGGGCTGTCAAGAAACTTAAGGGTCTCTTGTCTGTCATGAAGATCAGCTCTATTAAACAGAAAGCTCTTCCAAGCATCTTTATCCATAACAGAAATAATCCCATCTCTAATTCTTTTTCAGAGAAAACAGAATGGTGTCATATATCCATAATCTCCTCAGAGAGCCTTTTGTATGAGCATGCAAACTTTTTTGTTAGATATGCCTGTGCCTGTGTGTGTTTGGGAGATGCCTGAAGTTGATGTTGGAAATCCTAAGTCTCTCTCCACCTTATTCAGACAGGGTATCCCAGTTAAACCCAGAGCTCACTACTGCAGCTAGTCTGGGTAGCCTGCCCTGTGGGAATTCATTATCTCCATCTTTTGAATGCTGGAATTTCAGGCACCCATCCTACTCAACCATCATGGTGAACTCTTTGGCTACTGAGCCATTTTCCCAGTTCTTCAGACTTTTATTCTCTCTCTCTCATATTCTCTAAAAGTTATACAGCCACACCTTCTGTTTCTTTCTATAACTCAGGTTTTCCTGACAAGTGTTAACATTTTTTAAAATAGCTATTTTAAGTGTTAGTTGTCATTTAGGTAGAGTAAGTATTTCACTAAGCCCTAGTTTCTTTTTATATTTTTATGTATCCCTTCTTCAGTGTTTCTATCTTACTATCAAATTCTACTATAACCAGCAAGAAAAAAAAAAAACCAGGTTAAAGTTTACTTAAATTTCAGCGTAGTGTTAAGCTCATCATATACAAATTCTGCTTTGCACATTGCATACCTTCAGTTTTCCAGTAGTGGATTCCTCATTTCTGAGGCCTCAGCAGCAGTGTCTTTAATGTCATCACTTTTTTTTTCCAGTGGCAAAAACTTTTCCTTATGTAAGTAGCATTAAAATTGAAAAAAATATATAAATTTGAACTAAATATTATGTTTAATATTCAAGCATAAATACATAATATCAAATAGTTCTACATTGAAAGCAGAGCATAATAAATTTTAATATTATTTTAAAATACATTTTCTATTACCATTATACAGTTGTATAAGTTGAACATTTCTTACTTGAAATCAACAATCTAAAATGTTCCAGTATCCAAAACCAGTGTAAGCATGTTGCTTCAACAAAAAATGCATACCGTGACAGTCGTTTTCCCAGGGGGTTTCATCACCGCAGCAGAACAAAACGAAGGACATAGGTCGTAGAAGTATTTCATTGTTTCAGTTTCTTGGGATTTTCTACGCAAATCATGTCTTTCCTTCAAAACTAGTGAAGATTGCTCCATATTGAAGTGGTGAATTATTTGCCTAATCCCCTGAGGCCCCTTTCCCCTGTACTTAGGGGTCCCTGTTCAGTAACAGTTTTCCTAGACAGCTAACTTTGTTTATTGAGGAAAAAGCGACTGAGCTAGAGTTGTATCTTTTTAAGTTCACTGGAGGAAGATTTTCTTCATTTTAATTGTCATCCTCATATTTTTTCTCATCATCTTGGGGTTCGTGAACAGCCACACAAACTACTCAGATACTGGTCTCAGTAACATATGTATGTTTTGTTGAATGCACACCCCAAGACTGATCAATCAAGGATGCAGCTGGACTCAAGAGTCAAGACTGCCACCCTGGGCAGTTCTTTGGAACCAACCATAAACAGGTACATTTACAGCATTTGGCTATCCACACAAAGCAGTGCTCTCTGACCTTTAATTGGCTAGGTCTAACATCATAGTTGTCTAGGGAGTTTCCAAGACCTGAGGGCCTTATGATGGGGAGCTTCCAAACTAAAGAAATTGTTTTGATTAGGGCAAGGAACATTAGGTCAAATTAAGGTTATGACCTAACATGGTGGAACTCCTGTCATGCTTAAGCCTAACATTTCCCCTTGAATTGTGTAGGGAGACAAATCATTGACTCCAGACTGTCCTCTGCAAGCCAGGGCTCATACTGGTCTTAAGGACCATATGTTAAACAGATACCCTTTTCTTTATAAAGGAGACCAAGGCATTAATTACACAAGACCCAAGGGTCAACAATAGGAGTGAGCATGGGGGACCTACCAGAGCTATGATAAGCGAAGGTTAACCAGGAGATGTATTGAAAAACAGTTTCATACCACCTTGTTGATTGCTTTCTCTGCTGTTCCTTATCAGGAGGGTGGGTGGTGGTGGTGTTCTTGTTTGTTTTTTGTTTTTTGTTTTTTTTTTTTACTTCAGCAATGGGGTTTCTGATCAGAGTGATTAGCATAGAGCATTGTTCTCAAAGGACCATATACTCTTCCTTCAAGAACAGATCTAGGGCCCTTTCATTCTATAGACCTACTAAGGAATCTACTTGATTTTTCTAGGAAGGAAGTGGTTGAGTGAAGCTGGCTAAATCTTTTTTTTTTTGTAATTTATTATTATTACTATTTTTATTTACTTTACATCCAGATTGCAGCCCTCTTCCTCTCCTAGACCTATCTTCCCTTCCTATTCCCCCTATCCTCTCCTACTCTGAGAAAAGGGAATCCCCCCCCAACAACCCACACCCAGCATATGAAGTTGCATCAGGACTGAGCACAGCCTCTTCCTCTGTGTCCTAGCAAGGCAGCCCAGCCAGGGTAAAGTGATTGAAAAGCAGGCCGTAGAATCCATGTCAGAGACAGCCCTTACTTCCTCGTATTAGGGGACCCACATGAAGACCAAGCTGCCCTTTGGCTTTATCTGTATAGGGGGTCTAGGTCCAGTCCATATATGGTCCTTAGTTGATTTGTTGCCACAAGCCTCTCTGGGCTCGGGGTAGTTGGTTCTGTTGGTCTTCTTATGACGTTCCTGTCCCGTCTGGGTCCTCATATCCTTCCCCTCACTCTTCAAGATGCCTACACACTGCCCAATGTTTAGCTGTGAGCCTTAACTGTTTTCCTCTGCTGCTGAGAAGAGCCTCTCAGAGAACATCTGAAAGCATAGCAGAGTATCATTAATAGTGTCAGAGCTTAGCTGTGTACCATGGGTGGGTCTCAGATTGGGCTAGGCATTAATTGGCTATTCCCTCAATTTCTGCTTTATTTTTATGTCTGCACATGTTGTAGGCAGGGAAATTTTGGTTCAAAGGATGTTGTTCCTCTCCCTCCACTAGGAGTCTGTATTTAGAGGGTGCCCTCTTAAGTCTCCATGACCCCTGCTACTGGTAGTCTCGGCTAGAGTCACCTCCATATCCTCCTCGGAGCCTACCCTGTCGTAGGTCTCCAGCTTCTTACAGAGATGCCCCCACTAATGGTGTCTCTTCTCTCTGCAAGCTCTTTGTGCTACTCTCTGCTCTCCCCATGTCTGTTCTCTACCGTCGTTTCTCTCCAAGTTCCTTCTCTTACCCTGTTCCCTCTCTTCAGCCACTTCCACTATCTTGCATTTTCTCTTTTGAGTGGGTTTTAAGCATCTTCCCTTAGGTCTTCCTCATTATTCTTCATCTTTGGGTCTATGAGTTGTTGTATGGGTTATCCTGTACTAGATGTCTAAAGTCCACTTAGAAGTGAGTATATACCATTTGTGTCTTTCTGGGTCTGGGTTACCTCAGTCAGGATGATATTCTCTAGTTCCATCTATTTGCCTGCAAATTTCATGATTTCCTTTTTTTTATGAGCTGAATCGTATTCCATTGTATAAATATATGGCAAGTTTCTTTATTCATTCTTGGTTGAGGGACATCTGGGTTGTTTCCAACTTCTGGCTATTACAAGTAAAGCTGCTAAGAACATAGTTGACCAGATGACCTTGTTGTGTGGTGGAGTATCATTTGGGTATATGCCCAAGAGTGGTATAGCTTGGTCTTGAGGTAATGCTATTCCCAGTTTTCTGAGAAATTTGATTTCCAGAGTGGCTGTACAAGTTCACACTCCCAAGAGCAAAGGAGGAGGGTTTTCATTGCTCCACATCCTCTCCACCATGTGCTGTCACTTGAGTTTTTGATCTTAGCCGTTCTGATAGGTGTAAGATGGAATCTCATTTGCATTTACCTGATGACTAAGGTCATTGAGCATTTCTTTTAAGTACTTCTTGCCATTCAGTATTCCTCTTTTGAGAATTCTGTTTAGCTCTGCACCCCATGTTTAACTGGATTATTTTGTTTGTTCGTGTTTAACTTCTTAAGTTTTTTATATATTTTGCATAATAGCCCTTTGTCGGGATGTAGGGTTGATGAAGATCTTTTCCCCACCTCTAGGTTGTCGTTTTGTTCTATTGACAGTGTCTTTTGTCTTGCAGAAGCTTTTTAGTTTCATGTGGTTCCATTTATTAATTGTTGAATTGAGAGCCTGTGCTGTTGGTGTTCTGATCAGGAAGTTGTTTCATGTGCCAGTGAGTTTCAGGGTTTTCCTTTCTCTAATTGAGTGTTTCTGGTTTTATGTTGAAGTCTCTGATCTACTTGGACTTGAATTTTGTTCAGGGTGATAAATATGGATCTATTTGTATTTTTTTACAGCCAATTAGACCACCACCATTTTTTGAAGATGCTTTATTTTTTCCATTGTATGGTCTTGTCTCCTTTGTCAAGTGTCCTTAGGTGTGTGGATTTATTTCTGGGTTGTCTGTTCGATTCCATTGATCTACCAATCTGTTTCTGTGGCTGGGCTAAATCTATCAACCTGTTCACTGAGGAATTTACATTGCTCATACTCTGTAATTAGGGATGCTGTGCCAAGTACAGCAGAGCCAGCTACCCTTAATCCTACTAGAATGGGTTTCAGAATAGGGGCTGCAGTTTTTGTTTAAGATCCATGTCGATGCATTTCACTCTGCTTTTATAATAGGAAACCTGAGTTAGGACATGTACTAATATGCTTAATTCAGCTTCTTGCTCAATAAAATGGCTGACAGACAAAGAGTAAGCCCTGAGGTATAGGCAAGCCAAAACACTCTGGTTGCAGCCAGGAGGTTTTCTTTTAGTCCAATGGCTTGTATTAAATGTACACCAGGATTATGACACATTTGAGAGTAAGTTGATGTGCTTAGGGGGGATACTCATGACCTAAAACAAGTTCCATTTCCCCATATGTCCCCTAAATCAAGGGGAATGTCCCATGGGTAAAAGGTAGTATCGTAGGGGAGAACCAAATTAAGGTTTTGAAAAGGTTTGGAAACTGTCACGGCTATACCTATAGAGTAGTGAGGTTTGGACCTTAAACAGACGCAGCAGTCTCTGTCATGCAGGGGTGGGTATTTAGAAACTTAAAAGCAGCTATAACAGCTTCGATCAAGGGGGACCCATGAAATGGATGGGGGATAGTGGAGTCCCGAAAAGGGGGCTATGGAGGGCAAGTTTGGAGGTGTGGTCTCCAGCCCAGAGGGGTCAGTAGGGACCTGGTTGGGGAGGAACCTCATGGACTCCTGCTAGAGGTTCAATGGGCCTAAATGGTATAGCTTAGCTCACCTTTTAATAGTGAACATGATTCCTGGGTCCCAGCCCATACAGTATGCTCTGAGTCCCCATGTCCTCCCAGTGTCCCTAGTCAGTATAGGAGGAAGCAGTTCTCATCTCTCAAAGGTGATGACCATTTTACAAATGCAGGGCACCTTACAGCTAAGGTTTTGTTCAGTTTTATTTCTAAGTATTCATCAGGTTTCCAGCCCTTTGCCCAAGTAACACAAGGCCTATAGAGGCAATAAAACTCTTCATCCTGGCAGTAGACCATCTCAGCTCCTTCAGCTGGGCAAGCATAATATTGGTATCTTCCTATGAGCTTTTCCTCCTCAGTGTGTTTGGGCTGGCACCTTCCCAAGACTTGGCCATAAATGGCAGAGATCTACCTTGAACTGGGGAGGCTCAGCAACAATTCTACCCATCCAAGTATCTGATAGTTTCCATAACCATGTCCTTGGCCTATAGTTTGCTGGTTTCCTGAGTCCTATGCTTTGGCAAGGTACCAGATTTAGTAGGTAAGAAGTATCAGAGGGAGCCTTCGGCCACCAGTCGTACCTTTAGTGGATCTTCCAGGTGCTGTCTGTCGGTACATTGTCAGTCTGGGTCCTGACTGGGAATGACTGACTGGGTCAGTCTGGGAAGCAGACTTCAAATGGGAATGGTAGATCCAAGCTCAGATTCTTTCAACTTTTACAGCCATAGGTGTGGTCAGGATCATGGTGTAAGGTCCCTTCTTTCCAGTGAGAGGCTAAAGATTCTCTGTTGTCTCTTGATCCGGACCAGGTTACCAGGCTGTAATCTGTGGGAGTGGACCAGTGGCAGTTCATACAAATGTCAAACATAGGTTCATACAAATGTCAAACTCCACTCTGGACCCTCTGGAGTGTCTGGATTGACTTAAGAATAGCATGATTAGAATTGTCTGCTCTAGTATTTGGGAAGATTGGGGGAGGTCTCCCAAGTGTTATCTCACAAGGGATCGTTCTCTCAATTTAGGGAGTTTTTCTACCCCCCAGTGTATAAGGATAAAGGGAGGGACACCTTCCTTCATTGCCAGTTTCCAGGGTTAATTTGGTAAGGTCTCCTTTAGGCCCAATTCATCCTTTGTGCCTGTCCTGAGCTTTGAGGATGGTATGCACACTGTAACTTCCAATTATCCCCAACATTCACACTAAGGCCTGACTAACCTGGAAGACAAAGGCTGGACTATTGTCCAATCCCAGAGCTGTTGGCTGTCTCTCTCTAGGTAGGGAAAGCCTCGGTCCATCCTGAAAAGGTGTCAACAAACACTAAAGAGTTATCTATAGCCAAATTTTCCTGGTTTTACCTCTGTAAAGTATGTCTCCCAGAAGATGCTGCAAAATTCATGCAGTTCCTCCCTCTCTTGGCTGCCATCAAGGGACAAAACTGGTCTTTTGGCAAGAGTGACACCCAGTGGTGACATTTTGCAGATTTTTAGGCAAGTCTAGAACATAGAACTTAGGGGTAATCAATTCTTTCATCTTTCTCACCCCGAAGTGGGTTCTCTCATGAAGTTGTTTGATCATTACTCTTAGTGGAGCCCTCGGCAGGATTTTTATCTCTTCTACCACTCTTCTTTGTTGCGGCCTGCGCAATCGTCTCGCCAGCAAGAACTTACTTGGACAACAGGATCCTTCTGCAGCAAGCTTTATTGCAGTCAAGCGATGAAAGGAGGAAGACCCCGAGCCCTGAAGTGGCGCTGTTTATATAAGCCCTGCTCGCACCAGAGTGGTGTGAGATGACGTATCATTCCCTGATTGGCTGCTCACCCATCACCCCATATGATGCCCCGGGCTGGGCTCGTGACTTGGCACGCTATTGCCAAACGGTCATGCGCTCTAGGACTTGTTTACCAGTTTTGAGGGCGGAAGCCAGCGCCATGGCGACCAAACCCCGGCTCTCCACACTTCTTTAAGATAATCTTTGCGTAGAAGTCGGTAGGCCTCTTCATCTTCCTAAAAGTAAGTTGGAGCTTCAGGCAAGACTGAGTCAGGCAAAGATATCGATGGAAGCATGGGTAGTTGCTTCATTTTTCCCTAGCTGCTGTATCTGCCCTACAATCCCCTGAGGCCGCTGGTGACTATCCTTTTTGGTGGCTGATACTCTGTATCCCAACTCTTGTAAAGTTTCTAGGAGGGCCTCAAGTTGCTGCCATGTCTTTGGTGGCTAAGAGGTAGATCATGTAGTACTGAATAGTATATAATAGACAGGTTTTTTAGGCAGCCATGTGCTGTTAAGAGGTCTAGGATCTCCTGTTTATTTTTTAAGTCTTTCTTTCTGCTTTTCCTTCTAGTCACATCTCACTGTATATTACCCCATGCAGTGGCAAATGCCTATCAGCCAACAGTGTAAATATTAACCACCTTGTCCTTGTCTAGACTGAGAGCTTATGTGAGCTATCGGCTCTGCATTCTGGCCCAATATCCTGCTTGGGAGGGGAGATGCCCACAATGTTTGATTCAGTTCTGCCACTGCTGCCCCTGCATACCTTGTCCTGTCTTTCATAAAGCTGCTTCCATCGGTGTACATGCTAAGGTCTGCACTGGGCCATGGACTGGCAGTCGGTCCTGCCAGGTTTTATGTACAAGCAGTCATGGGTTGGTGGGTTGTCCAAATCTAGGTTGGGTAGCAGGGTGACAAGATGAGCTAGGGGCAAAGGACACTCAGGGATGGTTCAATAATTGGGGCTGATAGTGCATGAGCTGAGCGTTTGAGATCCACTATTCCATAGGCTCTTGCGAACGCTTTCTACAGCATGGGCCATTGTGATGGTCAGGAGTTGTCCCAAAGTCAGTTTGTCAGCATCCTTGACCATCACGGCAGTGGCCACTATGATTCTCAGATAATTCGGCCAACCTGCTGCCACAATGTTTTAGATGACTAGGCCACTGAACTTTGCCAGGGTCCCAAATTTTGTGTCATCCCCCCCTTTGGCAATGCCTTGGCTCTTGTCCACAAACAAATGGGAAGGCTTAGTCACATCAGGCAAAGCCTGATGGGCTGGTGTAGACAGCAATGCCAATTTTAAGTCATTAAAGACTTCCTTAGTCTCCTTGTTCCATTTAAAAGTCTCCTCCTGTCCTCTAATGGCCTCATAAAGTAGCAAAACTGGGAATACAAAGTCCCTAAAAGCCTGCCCATCCCTAAAAACTCATATACTTGCTGTCATTTCTTCTGGATGCCCAGGATGGTATTTTGTTGTTGTTTTTGTTTTGGAGACAGGGTTTCTCTCTGTAGCCTTGCTGTCCTGGACTCGCTTTGTAGACAGGCTGGCCTCAAACTCACAAAGATCCACCTGCCTTTGCAAGCTAGGGATAGACTTCTGTGACCCCAAGTTTGAAGCCCAAATAAGTGACTTCAGTCACTCAGGCTTGTGCTTCTTTGGCTGATACTCTCTACCCCAACTCTTGTAAAGTTTCTAGGAGTGCCTCAAGTTGCTGCCATGTCTTTGGTGGCTAAGAGGTAGAGCATCTAGTATTGAAGCAAAGTGAGTGACATTTGGTGTGTTTCCACTGTACACACTTAGGTCTTGGTGGAGGGCCTCACTAAAGATAGTGGGTGAATTTTTAAATCCTTGTGGCAGCCTCCTCCAGGTCAGTTGTCCATTGAATACATTCTCCAAATCATTCCATTCAAATGCAAATATCAGTTGTCTCTTGTCTAAAGGAATGCTGAAGAAAGCATATTTGGATCTAATACAATATAGAGTTCTCTATCAGGAGGCAAGAAACTCAGAAGTGTATATGGGTTTGGAAGAGTCAAGTGTGTTATGTTCCAGCCTTTTGTTTACCTCCCTCAGGTCCTGCACCTGCCTATAGACTTTGCCCCAGGTTTCTTGACTGGCAACAGTGATGTGTTCTGTAGGAAACAGCATGGTCCCAGAGCTGTTTGGTGTGCTGCCTGATGCCCTGGAGGGCTTCTTTTTTTTTTTTTTTTTTTTTTTTTTTTTTTTTTCCTGGAGGGCTTCTGATGATAGAAAGTATTGCCTTATGGAGTGGCCATAGCCTTCAGAGTCACTACCACAGGAGGTAGGCCAGGCCAGGGAGGTTTTTTCCTGCCCATCCTCATGTTACATCTGCCATGTACCACGAGGATAGATGCGGCACTATTCCTTGTTTGCCCATATTCAGGCAGTATTCCTCTTACAAAAAGGATGAACGCCAGAATGGGGTCTGATCGGACTATCATCAACTTTATTGTCTTCATCATATTCATCTTCAATTTCTGGAGTTGCTTCTTGTTCCTCTTCATAAGGTACAGTATGGCGCCTCCAAACTTTGCCAGCTGTTCTGCACCTATGTCTTTTTCAGCTGGAGTTGCTTCCTGCTCCTCTTCAGGCTTAGTGTGGCCATTGGCTAATTTGCTCTTGCAT
The DNA here is from genome assembly GCF_030254825.1 of Meriones unguiculatus. Taxonomy (NCBI): domain Eukaryota; kingdom Metazoa; phylum Chordata; class Mammalia; order Rodentia; family Muridae; genus Meriones; species Meriones unguiculatus. Next base: position 120,735,169 of record NC_083354.1, read on the forward strand.
CTTTTATTGGCTGGGGCTGCTTCCTGTTCCTCTTCAGAAGGTGCAGTGTGGCCATTCTGACATTTGTGTACTGTGATTAAATTTTGAGTTGGTTTTTTTTTTTTCAGCTGGGCCTGCTTCCTATTCTCTTAAGAAGGTACACTGTGCTATTCTGACATTTGTATGTTATGAGTTACTCCTGAGCCTTTTCTCAGGTGGAGCTGCTTCCTGTTCCTCTTCAGAAGGTACAGTGTAGCCATTCTGACATTTGTGAGATGATTTGCTCCATAGTCTTTGTAATGCTCATTTTTAAACTCTTACTTTATTTGGGGTGTTTACACCTCTACCTCCTTTCCAGCAGCACCCCCCCAACCCTAGGTAGCAGAGAGGTTGGTTGGGAGAGAGGGCACAGACCCATTTACTTCCCCTGGCTGTTTAGAGTCATTGAGTCTTTGGGGGATATACTTATCTGTCAACAGCAATTGCAGCCTTCTCCAAGCTGCTGTGCCCAACTCATTTCTCTCCATCTATCTGCTCCAGACCAACATACTGTCAGTTTTTCTGGTCTCTCCAAATGCTACATGCCACATGCCACATGCCAACACTGCACACCACACCGTCTCTTTCTGGGCTCTCATTTATAGCCTTAGAGCCCTAGACCAGGCCCCTCTTGGTGCAACATGTGGCAGGCCATTACCAGCTGGCAAAAGCCATGCCCCACATGAGACAATTAACAGCTATGGATAAACTAAAGCTTAACCTAAAATCTCACACTTGGGATTAAAACATATTTATATAACATAACTGAGTTTACAAAGAAACCAAAATTTCCATTGCAATCTTTTCTCAGCTGGACCTGCTTCCTGTTCCTCTTCAGAAGTATGCATGTGGCCATTGTGACATTTATGTGCTGTGATTGCATCCTCTTTTCTCAGATGGGGCTCCTTCCTGTTTAGAGGGTGTAGTGTGGCCTTCCTGAGCTTTGTGTACTATTCTGTGCCTGCATCATTTCTCAGCTGGAGATTCTTCATTTTCCAGAGTTTTTCTTCCTTATTTCCAAGGTCTAGTCATAGCTCTGCTCTTTAGCATCTTTTCAGCAGTTGTCAATTCTCCTCTGTGATTATCCTGCTTTAGGAATTGAAACACAGCCTTGCCCTCAATGGCACAATCCACACAGGCCTTCAGTCTGCTGGAGAATCACATTCAAAGGTCCTAGGCCGAAGTAGTCAGAAAGGTGCTAACTTTCTGTGGATCCAGGTAGGGGCCACAATCTCAATGTTTCTTTCTTTATACAGAGACTTCATTCGCTTTTGTCCAATGGCATCCTCTTCTGCTTTCCCTCTCCCCACCAAGGGCCACATCCGTCTCTTCGTTTCTCCTGGTGAAATGCATAAGTAAAAATGGGTGTTTATAACTGCCTTATTTACTTTGGGCTGGGCAGATAATCCACCTACACTGTTTCAACAACCTCACCATCCATCTTCCAGCCCCCATCCGATTTACTTCCCCTGGCTGTTTAGAGTCATTGAGTCTTTACCATCCACCTTAACCATCCTTATCTAGGCTATCTTCCATCCATTATCTTATGAATACTTGCATATGTTTGGTGGTTTTTTCCACGCCATCCTTGGAGTGTTTCCTCCTGACCCACGTGGTTTCTTCTCCATGCTAACCCATTGTGTTCTCCTCCCTTCTCTCTTCCCCATCTGTTTCCCATGATTCTCTTGAACCCAAAGCCCGGGAACCTTAGCCATGCCTACCCCATTCTGTCCTGCCCAGATTTTAGGCCTTTAATCAATCAGGTGAAATGTCTTAGGCAGGTTTATACAACAAGGATAGGTTTATCCAAGCAGTAACCAGATCTTGAGGGCAAGTAATTGGTTGGCATCAAAATACAAGAAAGTAACAGACCAACCCCCAACACATGGCCTCACTTTCTAAAGACTATTCATGACCAGTTAGATATTATTTGATACAGGTTTTCTCCAGGTCTGAACTCCTTCCAAACCCTTTCCAGCACTAATCTGATCCTTAAGGGTCTGAGTACGGCAGGCTAGGCTCTTCCGGCCAATGCCAACAAAGCTGCCTTGGTCGCCTCCACACTGAGGCTACAGAGAATCTGAGGCCACACCTACCTTTTGCAGTTGTCTCATCAGCAGACCCCTCTCCTTCCTGGTTGGCTGGAATGTGCTGTAGGGGACGTAGCAGTCTGTTATTGCATAGAAGTGAGCTAGGATTTTTGTTTTGTTGCCCTTCTTGAAACGGGGTCTTGTTGTATAGTCCCTGGCTGGTCTGGGACTCATTACGTAGCCCATGGTGGTCTCAAACTGGCAGAGATCTGCCTACCTCTACCTCTTGAGTGCTGGGATTAAAGGCCAGTGTCACCATAGAACTAAAGTTCTAAAGAGTGGGACTCCAACTACAAGGTCTCTGTAAAGAATTTTTTTATCATTAAAAAAAAAACCTCTTTTTCCCAGGCCCTGTCCTGCTCCTTTTCCTTTGTTAAATACAATGTGGTTAACAGATATAGTTTAAAATATTACCAAAGCCAGCTATGGGCACACATGCCTGATCCTACCACTTCAGACTTAAGGGAAGATCACTGACCTGGGCATCAGCCTGAGCTACAGTGTGAAACTGCCTTAAAAAAATACTACCTTAAAAAAAAGCTACCTTTCAGATAGAGCAAACTTAGAGCCAGAGGGATGAAGTCAGTAGATATAGCAGGGGTAAGGACCAGAGATCACATGCCCATGTGATCATTTATCTGATCCGTGTAAGTCCTACCAGGCATGGTAGCCACCTACAGTCTTGGCCTGGAGCAGGTAGAGGAGGTTATATCTGTAACTAGGTCCCTACCTAGACTAGCAAAATTGAATCATTCCAGGCCCAGCAAGAGGCCCTTCTTTGATAAAGAACAATCAGGAGAATGTGGTCAGCCTCAGGCCTCTAGGCACATCATGAGCATATGTGTATTCCTGTGTTTGCCTCCCCTATTGTAAGTAGTGATTAATATTTACTATTGATGTATCGTCTAGTAATCCTGCTGTTAGTCTTAAACAGCTGTATAACCAAATCACCACACAGAGACTAGGTTTATTTAGTTAACCTAGAACACAATGCTGGGCAATAGTTACTCCCTCCTAAACCTCCAAGCCCTCATAGTTTTCTAACATTTAGATTTCCCACATTATACTTGCTTTTAGTGATACATTAAGTCCAGTCCATCTCCACATAGTTCTAAGATCTCTCCTCCAGCTCTGCTCCTAGCTCTTCTCTCACCCTTTCTCCTCCCACTCATTTCCTGCCCTCTAGCTCCTCCCCTTTCCTGTCCTCTGGCTCCTCCCAGCTCAACATTGTATCTAGATGCTTTATTTGGAAGTTTACACCAAGTTGAGGCAGGATGCTTAGAATAAGTATCACAATGCAATGTCCGGACTGAAACCAGAGAGTGGGGGGGGGGTAGGGAGCCCAGAAATCAGCATTTGAATGAACAAGGGTAAGGTGTATACATTTCAAAAGAACATACCAACACTCCCCCAAAACGCACGCAAAAAATGAAGAAATAATACCTTAACCATTGTAAACAAAAAGGTACTACCTGTTTTAGAAATGGGAAAAAATATCCAGACCTTGTAAAATAATTTGAAATTTTCTTGTAGCTTTTTCATCAGTTATATGGAGTACCTATAGATGCAAATGCAAAAAGCATGACTGCATTTTTCTGTGTAATAGTCTTCCAAAAGACAGACGTATGCATTAGGACAGGATTAAATACCCATGTGGATGACCAGTACTTTCATAGGTATTATAGTCTAGGCTTTGAGAATACATTTACATGGTAACTTAAAATGTATGATCATCATGAAACAAGGTGGCCACTTGAGCAGTTAGACAAGACTCTAAGGACAGTTGTTTTAAATGATTATGTGTTCGCAGTATCTGCTTACAAATATTTTCACAGAAACTCATGTTCTTCAAATTATCCTTGATATGTAGTTTGACTTAAATGGTTGACAATCTGTAAAATATTTAGTGTCCTCTAATTTCAGTTAAAGAGTTTGTAAAAGTCCTCATGTGCATGTGTGTGTTTCTATAGCCCAAAACAATGAAGTCTGTGGCTTACAGCTGATACCTAGCTAATACCATCTAGCATAACAGTTTTGCCTGTTAAACCTGTTGCCACTATCTGGGAGCAGTGGAGAGTGCTCCTTAGACAGTTTGAACTTAATGGATGACCTTTTTTGCTTCAGATAAATGTTTAGGAAGCAGAATGACTCAGTAACTTTAATCTGCAGCTACCTTAAGAATTCCCTTGAATGCTGCAGTTGATTTCAGAGGAAACTCCTGAAAGGAAGGACATCAAGAAAGGAAGCTAGTGGGTCACTACTGATTGTAATCCTAACACTCTCTTTTGTTGCAAGAACAAGTAAATAACTAGTTTAATTCAGTGGCAGGGACTAAAGAACTTGCACAAAATTAGCAACGCCATCCTTTTTTGTTGGAAAATTAGTGTATACTAATCTACAACACAAAAAGATTAACATGAGATTAAAGGTGAGTGGTACCTGCCCCTTATGTTAGTCTTTGCCCTCCTACCTTTCCCCTCTACGGTTTCGCATTAGCCTGGTAGTTTGGGTACTGGAACATTTAAAAAGACTAGTAAACACCCTTTTTATTTTGTACCTCTGACTTTGGTTTGTGCTTTTCTTCTCTACATAGTGTGCATTTGAGTGTATCTTTCAAAACACAATTATAAAACACTCTGTGCTATGGTTTTCATATTTAACATCTCCCATATTTTATTTTGATTTTTTACCTCTATGACAAAGGCTAATTCCCTTGCTAACTTTTTTTATTTTAGAGTCAAGAAAGAGAACTCATTTTCAGTGTTATGTGACAATCTGTTTTAATTAAAACGTGGCAAATATAAATAGTACATATTTTTCAGATAATGGCAGACTTGAACACTGTATTGTGAGCATAGTTGCAAGCAAATGGACAAACCTGCTTTCAGTAACCTGGAGTTTGTATTGAAGTTGAAAGTTGTAAGAGAAGTAATGTCTTAAAGAAATGTGTATGTTTTCTATGTTAAGTTCAACATTCCAGAGCATGAGATACTTACTTTTATTCATGTAATAAAGTTGTATGCAAATACAGTTTATGTGTTTATAAAATGCGTTATAATAATGAGTCTAGGAATGCCCTCTTCAAAACAAATATTTATAATGGTAGTGTTTGAAATATTGTGCACATAGGTACTTTATAGCAACTCAAACAAATCTGACTTTGTATTTTTTAACATTAAGCATGTGTGTTATTCATTTTTGATAAGGAGTACATATCTTAGAGATGTGTGGGTTTATCACTTACTGAGAGTTTGCTGAGCTCGGCATTCTCTACAGGCATGTTACAAGTAATGTTGTATGACTTGTTTTGACCTCACAGTAATAAATCGTTCCTTCAGAAGTCTCCTTTCTTTCTTCAGTCTGACAGTCCTGTCTCCATAGTCCTGCCCCCTTCCTGAGTGCCGCTCCTGAGAGTAATTTAACTTCTTGTCTGCTAGCACTGCTCATTCCACAGCCTCTCAAAGTGCAGGGCTTTGGCCCACTATATCCCTAGATCCTGTGACAGCATCTTACCTGAGGGTGGTTCTGAATGGCTGAGTGGTGAGTCTCTGGACACTGGAAAATGTGTGCATTTGTTTCTCAACAGTTTCACAACAATACCAAAAACTGATACTATATATGATACTATAAGTGATTTCCATAACTATGAAAGATGAGTTAAGATTTAACCATGGTAAATTGTGCATGCATTAAACTATATTTAATACTATCTTAAACTAAAATGGCAAAAAAATTATGTTAGTAGAGACTTAATCACGTGCCACTCAGACATCTTACATAATCTGGCTGGAGGAGCTATTGACTTTGGCTACACTCAGTTGGCACCCATAAAGAAACTTCTCACTGTATATATTGTGCTTGTTCTCCGAGTTAACTCCATTGTGCAATCTCCCAAGCAAGCAGTTGGCAGAAATGACCTACAGTTACAGATTTCCAGATAACCTTTATTAGCAGATAAGGAAGTTTGCAAACATGCATGTGTTTCAGTGTTCTTGGAATTATTTTAAGAAAGATGATGTGAAAGTCTGTGTTTTGATATCTGTGTTTTGTGTGTGTGGGTGTGTGTGTGTCTAAGTGTGTGTGTAAGCCCAACTAATTCCTTTCTACTTATAGACATGTATTTTAAGTATATTTTTACAAAAACTATCAAAGCTGCCAATTGCAAAAAGTATTCTCTGTACAGTACTTGAAATAAGTCCCTTTTAACAGCTATACCCACAGGCATCTGGGTTCTGTCTTTGTGCTTGTTTTGGTGTAATAAAAACGACAGCATGCCGATGCATTTCCAGGTTGTGCCCATCCTCAGTGTTTGCTCTGAGATAGTTTGACTTGCACTCAATTGCAAAAGAACAGCCCGACAAGTCACAAATTATTTTTTGCTTCTCCTAAATTACTTTTTGAATTAAAAGAACCCATCTTAATCTCTTCATGAAAAAAATGAGATGTTTACATTCCTAGACGTTTATTAGTCTGTTCATTTTTATTTCAAATGTGCAAATGAGTCTCAATTTTGCTTTTATGAATGATTATCCAAAGCTAAGATACTTAATATCATTTAAATATGTGAAAAAGCATGTTTATTCATTATACTAGAAATAATAGTTGATGCCTGTCTTTACTCTGTACACACCCAAACACCCAACCCCCACTGCTGTGGAAGCTAAATTCAGTCTGACAGTCCTGTCTCTATGCACTAAATCTCCAACCTAGAAACGTTCTCTATCTGTTTAAAGCATTTGGGATGCCCTGTTTTCAGAACTGGGAAGTAAGCCCTGGCCTGGTGTGTGCTGAGTATGTGCTCTGTCACTGCGCTGTACCACAAGCTCTCCGTATACTTCTAAATATGGCTTCCCTAGGCTTTAGATTTCGGGGGTCTTTGCTTGAACTAGTTCACCATCCTAAAATGTGTAGAGAGAGGAGCCAGGTGTGGTCAGAGCTGTGCCAACAACTGGGGCAGGGCAGAACATAGTTGTTTGTGATAAGCTCTCGCTGAGGGTGTGTTTACGGACATGCCCTCCGTCAACACTTTCACATACAAAATTATAGACACATTGGAGCCAGTTCACCTGCTCCAACTGGATGAATCTCTAGAGACTATCACTATTTCCTGAACGGATCAATTTTGCAAATCAGTTTATACTAAAAGCACAGAGGACATCTAATCTTTAATGGAGATGTCTCTACAGATAATAGTAACTTAGAATTTTTTCTTTACACATTAACCTTTATGAGAACAGTGAAAGTGAGAGGAATAATATCCCTAAGATTTTCATGGAAAAAATGCTAAATGACTTCCAAAAACACTAAGTGGGAAAGTCGGCAGTCTCTCCATCATGGATGTGGTCTGTCTGCCATTGCTCTACAATTTAGGGTAATTGGAGATAAAAGATGAGTTATCGCCAACACAAGGCTCTCAGATGACTGCAAAGCAAAACTGAACACATGTTCATGCATGCTTACTGGGAGTTTTAGATGACAGGTGCCTGTAAATACAAAGACCCCAGCCCTTCCCCCATGGAAAGCTTTATGCTTAGGTTCCTTTTGGAATAGACAGCTGTAGTCATGGGATTGGACAAATTGTCATAACAGAAGCAGGAGGTCCAGCGAGGCCTGAGGGCTCTCCCTGCATAATGCAGGAGCCTGAAATGAGAGCTGGAAGGAGAAAGAGACTCTGCTTGCTGCTTCACTCTGGAGAAGATTCAAGTTGGTCACTTGTTTTGAGGAAGAGGAGTTTCCGTTTTAATGAGTCACATGTGGAGGACAGGTGGGTCAGGATCCAGGAGTTTAGCGATGCTTCTTGAACCTCCAGTTTCCTCTGAGGTTCTTTACCAAAGTGCCATGGTTTGTGTTCATAGCCCCCTGTCGTGTGTGTGTGTCAATGTTGCCCTGTCCAGTCTGGCGCTCACTGTGTGGCTGAAGCTGCCAAACTTTCATTTTCTGGGTTATATTCTATTTGAGCAACTGCTAGAGTCACTGTAATTTGGTTCTATTAATTCATGTGTACTATTTATTCTAGTCATTTCTAAGTTTCGTTGTTTTTCCTCAATGTTTACTGATTTTGTTTTTCCAACTTAGCAACTTTATAGCGCAAAAAAAAAAATGTGGCTGAGTGGTTGAAAATAAAATTCAGGTGTTAAAGATAGGTCAGTTGATAAAGTGCTTGCCACATACCTGAGGACCTGAGTTCAAATCTCCAAAACCCACCTGGACAAGATGTCTTGTGTCTAATCTTGCAACTTCTCTGGCTAAGATTGGAACCCAAGATGGAGAATTCTTGAAGCTCATTGGACAGCTAGCCTGGACTACATAGCCATGAACAACATAGAGACCCTTTCTCAAACAAGGGAGGAAATAGTGAAGCAATGATCATGGTTTTCAGCATCATCTGGAAATGAATCCTTAAGGCCAAAAGTGCTGGTATTCTCAGCCCTTGTTCAGTTACTGCTAAGAAGCATTGTGGGTATGTAGTTACTGATTTTCTCCACCAGGTGGTGTATAGATACTAGGAAAGAATTTCACCAGTTAGCTGCTATACTATATGGATGGGATCAAAAGTACTTAAGGAAATCATGAAATTTTCAGGCAAATGGATGGAACTAGAAAAGATGATCCTGAGTGAGGTAACCAAGACCCAGAAAGACACACATGGTATGTACTCATAAGTGGATATTAGCCATATAGTACAGGATAAACATACTACAATCCATATACCCAAAGATGGGGGGGTTGAGAGGGAGAGAGTAGGGAGACAAGTGGGGGGTGCATATTCGGGACAAGGTTAAGCTTTGGGAAGCTATGCGGGTGACCCCTAGCTGAGACTCCTAGCAGAAGGGGAGGGGGAGATTGAAGTGGCCATCCTCCAAAATCAAGGCAGGACTTTTAGTGGAGGGAGCAGGACACCAACCCATCCACAAAACCTTCAACCCAAAACTTACTCTGCCTACAAGGTGTACAGAGATAAAGATGGAGCAGAAATTGAAGGAATGGCAACCAGTGAGTGGCCCAACTTGAGACCCACCCCATAGGAAAGAGCCAACCCCTGACACAATGATACTCTGCTATGCTTGCCGAGAGGAGCCCAGCATGGTTGTCCTCACAAAGACTGAGTCACCAGCCAGAGAGCCTGCGCTGACTGGACCAAGGTCCTCTACACATATGTAGCTGACGGGCAGCTTGGTCTTTATGAGGGTCGCCTAGCAAGTAGAATGGGGGCTGTCTCTGCATGGCCTTTGTTGCTTGCTTTTGCATCACTTTCCTCCAGCTGGGCCATCTTGTCAGACCTCAGGGGAAGAGGATGCACTCAGTCCTGATGTGCTGAGGTAGGTTGGTGGTCAGACTCCTTTTCTGAGAAGAAAGGAAGGGGGAAGGAGGGGAGGTGGGTGGGACTGGGAGGAGACAAGGGCTTTGATAAGGGTGTAAAGTAAATATTTTTTTTAAAGTACTCGTTAGTACTAGGATTAACCTAGTCACAAATAATCATTTAGGGATGCTGTTTGTGACCTGCATTGTCTCTGTTCTCCCTACTCATGTCATAGCCAAATGTGATTAACATTTCAGTAATGTAATAATAGTTTATAAAAATATTAGTGCTATCACTGCCGTCGGCCCTGGGTTCTTTTCAGTGTGAACATCATTTGAGTGAATTGCTGACAAATCTTTCTCCCTGTACAAATCATGTAACTTGCCTCACTGTGTTTCATTTCCTTGGTACATTAACCATTTAAATGTACTAGCGCAAAATTTAATATTTTATTTTTTTATTCACATTATATTCCTGTTTGTTTGCTTGTATTGTTTCTTGGATTTCAGTTCTTGATTCTCCTACACTTTTGCAGTCATCAATTCTCACCATAGACAAATACTTTGATCTTAATCTCTCAAAACTAATCACCAAGTCCAGTAACAGAGACTTGAGTGGCAGAATTGTGAAATGAAGGGAGATTTACATAGAGATTTAGGAGTTGAACATCCTAATTTCCTCATACCACTAATGTATTAGGGTCCTTCAGAGAAACAGGATTCACTGGAAATACACATATGTGCACATACACATTTAGGTTTATTAAATTGACTTATAAAATCAAACTAGATAACTACTGCACCTTTTTATTTATTTAATTTTTCTTTTTAGTTACATTTTGTTAACTCTGTGTCCCAGCTGTATCCCACTCCCTCATTCCCTCATTCCCTCTCCAACCCCACACTCCCTCCTTGGTCTCCTCCCTGCCCCTTTCCAAGTCCACTGATACGGGAGGACCTCCTCCCCTTTCATTTGACCCTGTTTTATCAGGTATCTTCAGGGCTGGCTGCAAAGTCCTCCTCTGTGGCCTAACAGGACTGCTCCTCCCCTGGAGGGGTGGGGAGGTCAAAGAGCCAGTCATTGAGTTCCTGTTAGAAATAGTCCTTGTTCCCCTCACTTTGGAAAACTACTTGGTTACTAGGCTACCACGGGCCACATCCGAGCAGAAGTTCTAGGTTATATCCGTACATGGTCCTTGGTTGAGTGTCAGTCTCAGAAAAGACCCTGTGCCCAGATATATTTGGTACTTGTAGAGCTCCTATCCTTTCCATATCATACTAACTCCCCTTCTTTCCTATGATTCCCTGCACTCTGCTGAGGGTTTGGTTATGAGTCTTAGTGTCTGCTTTGAAACACTGCTAGGTAGAGTCTTTCAGATGCCTTTTGCCGTAGACTCCTGTCATACGTTCAATGCATATCCCATTTGTCTTTCTAAATGAGGATTGATCATCTTCACCCATGTGTCCACTTTCTTGATTATCTTATTTAGGTGTATAGATTTCATTATGTTTATCATATCTTATAGGTCTATATAAGTGAGTATATACCAAGTTTGTCTTTCTCCTTCTGGGATACTTCATTCAGAATGATCTTTTCTAGATCCCACCATTTGCCTGCAAATTTCATGATTTCCTCCTTTTTGATTGCTGAGTAGTATTCCATTGTGTAAAAATACCACAATTTCTGTATCCATTCCTCTGTTGATGGACATCTGGGCTGTTTCCAGCTTCTGGCTATTACAAATAAAGCTGCTACAAACATGCTTGAACAAATGTCCTTGTTGTGTACTTGAGCAAATTTTGTGTATATACCTAGAAGTGGTATAGCTGGTTCTTGAGGTAGCACTACTAATTGTCTGAGAAAGCGCCAGATTGACTTCCAAAGTGGTTGTACCAGTTTACATTCCCACCAGCAATGGAGGAGGGTTTCCCTTTCACCACAACCTCTCCAGCATATGTTGTCACTTGAGTTTTTCATTCTGTAGCCAAGAAAACTGGTGACCATAGTAACTGCTCACTCACAAAAGCAGGAATTCTCAGAACAAGGGAAACCAGTGATGCAGCCATAATCCAGTGCTGAAAGTCTGGAAGCCTTGGTACAGGGCTAGAGAGAATTCTCAACAGAGGAATAGCGAATGGCTGAGAAGCACTTAAGGAAATGCTCAGCAGCATCCCTAGTTATCAGGGAAATGTAAATCAAAATGACTCTTGAGATTTCATCTTATGCCCATCAGAATGGCTAAGATCAAAAGTGATAGCACATGCTGGCAAGGTTGTGGAGAAAAAGGAACACTCCTTCATTGCTGGTGGGAGTGCAAACTTGTACAGCCATTTTGGAAACCAATCTGGCAGTTTCTCTGAGACCTAACTATAACATTCCTGGCATATACCCAAAAGATGTTCCACCATACCACAAGGACACTTGCTCAACTATGTTCATAGCAGCTTTATTTGTAATAGCCAGAAACTGAAAACAGAGATGTCCCTCAACCAAACAATGGATAAAGAAACTGATACATCTACACAATAGAATACTATTCACCTGTTGAAAACAAGGAAATCATGAAATTTGCAGGCAAATGAATGGATCTGGAAAAGCTTACCCAGACCCATAAAGAGATACATGGTATACATTCACTTATAAGCAGATATTAGCTATACAATGCAGGATAACCATACTATAATGCATCAAGAAGGACCCTAGGGAGGATGCTTAATTCTCGTTCAGAAGAGCAAATGGAATAGACACTGGAAGCAGTTGAAGAGAGGGTACAGGACAGGAGCCTTCCATAGATGTCCTTTGGAAGACCACCCAGCAGGGGATGGAAGCAGATGCTGGGACTCAGCCAAACTTTGGGCAGAGTGCAGGGAGTCTTACGGAAAAGTGAGGGGCTAGAAGGACCCAGAGGAAACAGGAGCACCACAAGAAGACCAACAGAACCAACAAATCTGGGCACAGGGACCCACAGAGACTGATGCATCAACCAAGAACCATGCATGGAGAGGACCTAGACCCCTGCTCAGATGTAGCCCATAGGCAGCTCAGCTTCCATGTGTATCACCTAGTAAGGGCACTAAGGATGTCTCTAACATGAACTCTGTTGCCTGCTCCTCAATCACTTCCCCTTGTAGGCCACAGAGGAAGAGAATCCCGAAGAGACTTGATAGTCTGGGATCAGTAAAGGAAGAGGGCTTCCCCTTTCTGAGGACTAGGTGAGAGGGACATAGGGGTAGAAGGAGGGAAGGTGGGACTGGGAGAAGACGAGATAGGGAGCTATGATTGGAATGTAAAGTGAATAAATTAATTTTTAAAAATAAAATATAAAAAAGCAAAAAAGAATTACTCTGGACTCTGGTGTTTGTGAGCAATGACAGTAAAAAAAAAAAAAAAAAAAAAAGACATTCCCATTTAGGAAGTAGTAGACTACTTTTTATTCCATCCAGTCTTCTAGGAGCTTATTGGATGCTGCCTCGTCCTTAGTACGGGTCACTTCATGGATCCACATGCTAGTTGTTTCTGCAAATTCCTGCACAGACATACTCAGAGATATGCTTTACCAGTTTTCTGGACATCGCATACTTGGTGAAGGTAATACCCAAGATGAATCATCCCCATCCACGTTTAAGCTCCAATTTTCTCATCTGCAGAATGCAGCAATGAGAAGACTGTTGCTTACTACAGTGGTTCCTCGGCTACTATGTCTCAGTGTATAGCCAAAGGAAGTAGAGTCACTACCTTGAAGTATATTCACTCCTATGCTTAATGCAGCATGCTTACAACAGCCAAGATACAGTATCAACCTCTATCGAGGACAACCTAATCCCTCACCCTTCAAGAGATTAACAGATAAACAGATATGTGTGTATGGCAGACTATATTAACCTTTCAAAAGAAGGAACTCCTGCCATTTGTGATAACATGGTCAAGACTGGGATTCACTGTTGCTAAGGGAAATAGGCCTAAGGCCAAAGGCAAATGCTATATGATGTTGTATGTGTGGAAATGAAAAACATGAGCTCAGACTCCACGGCCACTGGCCTCCTTGCATTCAGGTGACCGTTGCGGAGATGCTTTAGCCATGGTGAAGGAGTAATGAATGAGTAGGGACAATAACAAGCCTTGAGTGTCCCAGTGCATGACCTGCTGGAACAAATTCCACAGTAACTGCTGAGATGACTCTGGTAGTATTTCCCTATAAGCACGCAGGGTCCAAGGAGATTTGGTAACTTCTGTGTCGTCTAGCAGTCTTCAGTCTATGCTGCTTATCACAAAGTTGTACTTTGTGGACTGAGGCTTGTTGATAACTGGAATGGAGATGAATCATTACTAAAACTATATTTTTAGTAGGTGTACAAAATAGAGTTTATGGTGAAATGTTATAAGTATATATGTATATACTTGTGTAATCTACTCATCTTCATCCCTATATCTGATACACATATGCTTATTCCACAGATGAGAAAGAATATAAGATCTTCTCTTTCTTTTCCCCATTACCCACTCTTGTTCCATGCATCCCTCTCCCTTTGACCACTTTTTCCTCACACATAGTCTTTCTTTCTTCCAGTTACATGTCCTATATGTACCTATTTTTACAATTTACATTCTGCATGTAAGAGAACATGTGACATTTGTTTTCCTGAGCATGCTTAATGTTGTATAACATGCTATCTACCGGTTCCATTATTTTCTTGCAGATGATGTAATTTTATTCCTTCTTATGGCTGGAAATTTACAGTGAAGGCTTGCTGGATTTTAAATTGAACTCTAGAGTAGCAAGATGAGTTTGATATAGAGACACACAGCTGCAATCCCAGGGCTACACAGCAAGACTTTGCCCAAAGCTAGCAAGCAAACAAGCAAAGAAATAGGTGATATATACACACTACAAGCTGTTCAGTGAAGAAGTAGGTGGGTAATGATATCTGGTCATCACACCATTACATTGGTCACTGAATAATCACAATAACAACAATCATGACTTTATTTCCCACTAAGCTCACATACTCCAAAGCTCCTATAAAAGCCATCCCCTCCTCCAGCCAGCTCTCTGCTGTCTTTCTTTCTACTCAGAGGCAGCACCACCCTGTTCTCCTCAGTAAACCTCTTGTATGAGATTTGTTACATGGTGTGACTTTGTGGAATTCCTTGGCTCTCAACTGCCAGGATGCCCTTTTGCCAGAGAAGGCTTTTAAAAGTGTCTTTTAATTTTAATTTTTACTTTTTGTACTCTAGGATATTTTCATTGTACATAATGAGATGTATATAAATACTTGAAAACAAAATTTACTTATTTTCCTCATATGCATTACATATGTACACTGTTTAAAAAAAAGTTTTCTGGGGAAACACAACTCATATCTACACCCCAGATAAGAACCCCATGACACACCAAAGTATGGATATCATTAAAGTTCAACTTGGTGAACTAATGAGTTTTATTGGGGTTGCTTACAGGAAAAGATATGACTCAAAAACAGCTACATCACCAAAGCCCACCCCATCATGAGTGGTAGCTCAGAAACACTGGAAACCTAAAGCACATTCCACAGCCTATAGGCATATCAACAGGCTGGAGAGTGTCCTTCCCAGGTACCTCAATTGTTCTAAACCTTCCACAGAGCTCATTTGGTTTCTGCTTCTTCCAGGCAGCTGGTCTGCTCTCAGAATCCTCGTTGCATCTTAACTTGTCTTAGAGTAACTCTTGGCAGCCTTTACTGTTTCCTTTTGGGAGGAAGGAGCCTAGTGAATCTGGTCAGTTTCAGGGATTTCCTGAAATGATTTTGAGTTGTTTACCTTCTGGCTTAACCTTTTCTGCAATTTGTATATGGACAAGGTATGTTGAAAATCACAAATAATTTTATAAAGTGACATTTTGGCTGCAAAAGTTTTAAAAGATATCTTTTAAGTTTTGTGCATGTGTGCAGTGCCCACAGGGGCCAAAGAAGTGTGATGGATCCCCTGGGGCTGGGGTGACAGGCAGTTCTGAACCATTTTCTGTGGATGCTGGAATGAAACGCAAGTGCTGGGAACTGCTGACACATCTGTCCAGCATCCGACGATCTGCTTCCTTTAACTGTACCCTAGGAAGTTCAGACTAGAGGGATGGGTAAAATCTCCTTCCACCAACCCTGACCAGCTGAGTGTGGTCTCTGGGACACACGTGGTGGAAGGCAAGAAGTGACACAAGTTGTCCTCTGACTGCCACATGCAAATCACACTCCATCTCAACATTCACAAATACCTACCTACATACATACATACATAAATGTAACTAGAAATTAAAGGAAAATGCTCTTTTATATGCTGTTTCCAGGCAGTGGTGGCACACACCTGTATTCCCAACACTGGAGAGGCAAAAGCAGGCGAACCTGTGAGTTCAAGGCTAACCTGGTCTAGAGACTGAATTCCAGGACAGCCAGGGCTACACAGAAAAACCCTGCCTCAAAAAAAAAAAAGTTAACTGTTATTAACACAAAAATGATGAGAGTAGATTGTAGATTTTGGATGCAGGCATGGACTTGACAACCTGAGTTTGTTTACCAGCAGGTGACTTTCTGTCAGGACATGTAAGCACGCTGTTACCTCATCTCAGTGACCTGCCTTGCAGAAAGTTGGGGCTTCTACGAAATACAGATTGTTTTAACAACTGCTGGCCTTGCCCTCTACCCCCTGCCCATTAACCGTCTACTCTCTCCTTTCTTATTTATTCTAATTTGTTCCTTGATATTTTTAACTTTTGCT
Source organism: Meriones unguiculatus (assembly GCF_030254825.1). NCBI lineage: Eukaryota > Metazoa > Chordata > Mammalia > Rodentia > Muridae > Meriones > Meriones unguiculatus. Next base: position 120,751,321 of record NC_083354.1, read on the forward strand.
TGATTTCATTTTTATTTCCACTTTTGATTCTTGTGTTCTTTCGCTCTCTCCCTCTCTGTAAAAAATTATCATTTTTTATCTGCTTGTGGTTAAATACTACTATTACATAATTCCTATTATATAATTATCTATTTCTTAAGGGGATTTAAGAAATTCAATGATCTCTAATACTTTCTCACTGTGTAACTCTTATAGAGAGTATATTTTTTTTCCTACTGATTCTTCATAATCCCCTAGCTTTTGACTTCTTAAAACTAAAGATATAAGGGTAAAATATGTCCTTGCATGCTCCTACATTTCTGATGTCTTCACATTTCCTTTTCTTTTTTTTCTTCCAGGTAGCTTCTGAGCCCAAATTTCCCCTGAAAGTATTTTGTATAAACACTTGAATTGCCACTGCTATCCATCCAGTGAAACCACTTGGCTTCTACTCTCTGTCACCATCAATTGTCATAAACAACCGTAGTAACATCTTTAAAAAATATGTATCATAACTAAATCTGAAATTATTATAATCTTTAATCTTCAAATATTTCAGTAATTATGGGTAGTTAAGATCTGACCTTCTCACCTTCCTGCCATGACAGACTCAAAAGTCTCATTGTCTTTACTGACATGGAGTTGGCTTTGTTTTCAAATAATTAAAGCTCTGAAACTTGCGTAGTCCTCATTCTCTCTGTCTCACCCATCATTGTTAATAATGCATATTTCTCCACAGGTCCATTACAATTCATTTCAGATTCCTCCCAATTCTGTTGAAAAATACAAAATCGTTCTGTTTTGTTTAACAAATTTATGGTTGAAATAAGTGTTTCTTATAGGCTCATGTATTTGAGTGTTTGGTCCCTCGGTGGCACTGTTTGGGGAGATTATAGAACCTTTAGGGGGTGTAGCCTTGTTGGAGGAAATGTCACTACTGGGATGGGGTTTAAGGGTTTATAGCTGTACCCCACATCTAGCTCTCACTTTGCTTCCTCGTTGTGGTTGAGATGTGACCTCTCAATCTCCTGCTCCAACCATCTGCTCTCATCCCTTCCTTGCCATCATGAACTCTCCCTCTGCAACTGTAATGCAAATATTTTTTTTCTTATGCAAGTTGCCTTTGGTCATGATATTTTAACACAGCAATAGAAAATAATATCCAAATTCATGCAAGAAAATTAATTCTGATAAACCAGTTTTAAAGCCAGGAATCATGGCACACACCTTTAAAAAATGTTTATTCACTTTACATCCTGATTGCAGTGCCCCCTGCTCTCCTGCAAGTTTCCCCACTCACACACACACACACACACACACACACACACACACACACACACACATTCTCCCCTCTCCTCCTCCTCAGAAAAGGCAGATGTCTTCTATGGGTACCAAGCTGCCCTGGCACATTAAGTCACTGCAGGACTGAAGGCATCCTCTCCCACGGAGGCCAGACAAAGAAGCCTAGTTCAGAGAAGTGGATCCAAAGGGGAGGCATCAGAGACAGAGAGGACCACCGCTTCAGTTGATGGGGGAGGCCAACCTGCGCATCTACTAATATGTTCAGGGGACCAGTCCATGCAAGTTCTCTGGTTGGTGCTTCATTCTCTATGAGCCCCCATGGGCCCAGGTTAGTTGACTCTGCAAGTCTTCTTTGGAGTCCTTGACAACTCTGGCTTCCTCAATCGTTTCCCCAAGTCTTCCATAGGACTTCCTGAGCTCTAATGTTCAGCTGTGGATCTTTGCATCTGTTTCATCAACTGTTAGGTGAAGCCTCTCAGAGGAGTTATGCTAGGCTCCTGTCTACAGGCACAGCAGAGTAATACTGATAGTGTCAAGAATTGGTTCTCTCCTAGGGAATGGGTTTCCAGTAGGACCAGTCTTTGGTTGGACATTCCTTCAATCTTGGTTCCATCTTTGTCCCCTAACATCTTGTAGGTAGGACAGATTTTGGGTCGAAGGTTTTGTGGGTAGGTTGTTATTCTTATTTCTCCACTGGAAGTCCAACCTGGCTATAGGATGTGGCTGTTGCTAGAAGTCTCAACTAGAGTAACCCCCATAGAATTCCTGGGGCCTCCCCTGTCCCGGATCTCTGGCAAGTCCCAGAGACGAACCCCCCACCTCCTATTTTTCTTCTCTCACCTGTCCTCCTCCCCACTTCTCTCACTAGTCCTGACTCCCACCCTTGCTCTCATCCCCATCCCCATCCCCTACCCTACCCAATTCCATCCCTCCATCCATTTCCAATGCCATTTTATTTCCCCTCTGAGTGAGATTCAAGCATCTCCCTTGGACCCTTGTAACTTAGCTTCTTTTGGTCTGTGGATCGTAGTGTGGTTACCCTGTGCTTTTAGGCTAATATCCACTTAGAAGTGAGTACATACAATGCATATCTTTTGGGTTTAGATTATGTTGCTAAGGATGATTTTTTTTCTAGTTCCATCCATTTCCTGATGTTCTTGTTTTTAATAGCTGAGTAGTATTTCATTGTATAAATGTACCACATATTTTTATTCATTCTTTGGTTGAGGGCCATCTAGGTTGTTTCTAGTTTCTGGCAATTATGAATAAAGCTGCTGTGAACATAGTTGAGCAAGTGTCTTTGTGGTATCATGGAAAATCTTTTGGGTATATGCCCAGTAATATTATAGCTAGGTCTTGAAGTAGAACTATTCCCAACTTTCTGAGAAACTGCCAGACTGGTTTCCTAAGTGCTTGTACAAGTTTGCACTCCCACCAGTAATGAAGGAGTGTTCCTTTTTCCCCACATCCTTGTCAGCAAGTGCTGTCATTTCAGTTTTTTATCATAGCCATCCTAATGGGTCAGAGTCATTTTGATTTGCATTTCCCTGATGACTTAGGGATGTTAAGCATTTCTTTAAGTGCTTCTCAGCCATTCAATATTCCTCTGTTGAGAATCTCTGTTTGGCTCTGTATCCCATTTTTTAATTGGGTTATTTTGACAGAGACACACACCTTTAATCCTGGTACTTGAGAGACAGAGGCAGGCAGATCTCTGTGAATTTGAGGCCAGCCTGGTCCACAAAGAGTATACCAGCACAGCTAGGGCTATTGCACAGGGAAACCCTGTCTCTATCTCAATCAAAAAGAAAGAAAGAAAGAAAGAAAGAAAGAAAGAAAGAAAGAAAGAACCATTTTTAAGAGAACATACAATAATAGAGCAAAAGTAATACCTACTTATTTCTTTAGAGATCTGAAGAGATCGATATTTAGAGTCACTAATATATGTATAACAGCATTTTAGATGATAAGTAACCAGGAGTCCCACCCTCACTCCTAGTGCAAATTACCCAGACTAAAGATTACCCAGACTGAGAAAAACCTATAATTCTTATTTCTGCTACTTATTCTTGTATGCCTCTGAAAAAGTGACCCAGAACTCTGTCTTCACTTGCAAGATAAAGAACAGCTAATAGTATATTCCAAACGCCAGGCAATAGTAAGTGATACATAGATAGTTGTATATTTGATCACCACACCCAGCTCCCAGGATACAGTGTTAGCAGGGCAATAGGAAAGGAGGAGGAGGAAAGAGAGAAAAGGCAGGCAGATGTGGCTCCAGTTCCCTTCTGAGTTCTGTGTGTGAGAGACCTAATTTCCATTCCATGTCATGGCGAAGCCCCGAGCCTTTCCCAGCGTACTCTAACATTGCCAGCTGACTTCATTTTCACGAGCAGCCTTGGCCAATTTTTATTTATGTACCAGCCTCTTGCTGACCATTATACATGGTTCATACTCATACTACAATAACACAAACATTGAACTTGGAAATTTCTGTGGTTTTCACATATCCTCTATCTCTGAAAAGACAAAGCCTTGGAAAAGAACTGTGTGTGCCTTCTTTTCCTTGACGCATACCTTTATTAAAGGGAAGGAGAAACACTGCAATAGTATGCTCAGCATGTCTATTTCCAAAGCCCTAGGGATGGCCCTTTGTCTACCTAACTCCACGCCATACTTCCAGACCTCTGCCATCATGTCTGACTACAATGATCCCTGTTTGAAGGTTGCACGCTTCTTAGAACTCCAAAATCAATATTAGGTAAATTTTCTGTCCCTGCTAATAAGATGACCAAACCAATTGACGTCTCCAGCAAAAAATGTTGGCACAGGAGCAATTCTGTAGAGAGCAATTAGCCTTTTTTTAGAAGTTGTAGTAAATAGCATTTGCTCATCAGTTCATAATGGGTTTGGTTTATTATTTTTAAGATATATTTATAGCATTACTGGGTTGTTTAGTTTGATTTGGCATTTTATCTGACTACAGCTCATAAGCCTACAAATACAAAATCAACTTAATAAAAACGTAAGTGCCCAAAAGATCAAAGCTACATGTACGTTTAGTCTGGTGCCAATACCCTCCCCCTCCACACACACACACACTAAAGACCTTGTTAAGCTCAGTTCAAGGTCTACTCTTGTCAGTAAACAACCTTGATCTTGGATCTGGGTCTGTATGTAATACAAGGCCATGTTGACTTTGGAAACCACACAGCTAGCTCTTTAGTTACCAAATTCTTGGTATATCTAAACTATCTAGCACACATATGCACACCTTCTTTTATTTCTTTGTTCTAATGCATATGAATTGTGAATTTACCTTTTTGTTATTATATATTTTTAAACTTTTATTTATTACAATTTATTCAATTTGTATCCTGGTTGTAGCCCCCTCCCTCGTCTCTTCCCAATTCCACCCTCCCTCCCACTTCCCCCCCCCCCTTCCCTGTATGCCTCTTCACTAGTCTAGTCTACTGATAGGGAAGGTCCTCCTCCCCTTCTATTTGGCCCTAGCCTCACCAGGACTGGCTGCATTGTCTTCCCCTTTGACCTGGCAAAGCTGCACCCCCCAGGGGGAGGTGATCAGAGAGCCTGCCACTGAGTTCATGTCAGAGACAGCCCCTGCTCCCCTTACTAGGGAACCCACTTGGAGACTGAGTCTACAGGCTACATCTGAGCAGGGGTTTTAGGTCCTCTCCATGAATGGTTCTTGGTTGGGGTATCAGTCTCTTCAAGGACCCCAGGGCCCATTTTGTTTGGTTTGTTTTTGGCTCTGTTGGTCTTCTTTTGAAGCTCCTTTCCCTTCCAGGTTTTTCTATCTCCCCTTCTTTCATAAAATGGTGGGAACTTGAAAAGATCATCATGAGTTAATCCAGAAGCAGAAAGACACACTTGGAATTTACTCACACCTAAGTGGTTATTAGACATATAATATAGGATAAACATGCTAAAATCTATAGCCCTAAAGAAGCTAGAGAATAAGGAGGATCCTAGGGAAGATACTCAGTTCTCATTCAGAAGAGCAAATGCGATAGGCATCGGAAGCAGGAAAAGACAGGGAACAAGATAGGAGCCTGCCACAAAGGACCTCTGAAAGACTCTACTGATCGAGGTATCAAAGCAGAAACCGAGAATCATAGCCAAACTTTGAGAGAATGCGTGGAATTTTATGAAAGAAGGGGGCGATAGAGGTTTCTTTCATAACCTAGAATTTCATAAAGCTGCCTCAGTTCTGTTCAAGTGAGTAATAGCCAATCTCATGCAAGAGGAGAGAAGAAATTGAACTACTCTGCTCTGTAAAATATCACTTTTAGTCTGGCACAACTTTGTTTCCTAGAAGAATCACTTTTTAAAAAATATATTCACTTTACATCCCTATTGCAGCCTCCTCCCTCCACAACTTCCAGCCCTACCCTCGAACCCTCTTCTCCTTTTTCCCCTTCTCTGTTCCCCCACCCCCAACCAATCCACCTGGCATATCAAGTTACATCAAAACTAAGCACATCCTCTTCCACTGAGATCTGACAAGACAATCCAGCTGGGGTAAAATGATCCAAAAGCAGGCAACAGAGTCCATGTCAGAGACAGACCCTGCTCTAATTGCTAGAGGTCCCACATGAAGTCCAAGCTGCCCATCAACCACATATGTGTAGGGAGCCTATGTCCAGTCCATGCATGCTCTTTGGTTGGTGGTTCAGTCTCTTTGAGTCCCTATGATCCTCAGTTGACTCTGTTAGTCTTCTTGTGGAGTTCTTCTCCCTTCCGCGTCCCTCTATCCTTCCCCCAACTCTTCCCACGAGAGTTCCCAAGCTCCATCTAATGTCTGGCTGTGGTTCTTTGCATCATTTTTGATCCACTGCTGGGTGGAGCCTTTCAGAGGACAGTAACGCTAGTCTCCTATCTGTAAGCATAACAGAGTGTCATTAATGGTGTTGGGTTGGCTCTCTCCAATGGGGTGGGTCTCAAGTTGGGCCAGTCATTGTTTTTTCCTTCCCTCAATCTCTGCTCCATCTTTAACCTTGCACACCTCGTAGGCAGGGTAAATTTGGGGTTGAAGGTTTTGCGGATGGGTTGGTGTCCCTCTCCCTGTACTGGGAGTCCTGCCTGGCTGTAGGAGGTGGCCACTTCAGTCTCCATATTTCTTGCTGCTCGGAGTCTCAGCTAGAGTCACCCCTATATCCTAAGCTGCCACAGTCTCCAGCTTGACCCAGAGAGAAGCATCACTCTCTTAAACATTTAGACCTCAATGAACATTTCTGAATACTAACATGCATTCTGAGAGTAGCTTACAATGAACGCTGGATCTAAGGAACAGACATTGTACCAAGCACAGCAGGAAATTGTTCCTTTTTTATTTTAGAATGAAGTATGCCCAAATATCAGCACAAGGTTATTTAGGTTTGTTGTGGATCCATTCCCCTTATTATGTGCCTTTAAAAACAAGACAACAGCTTGAGGCTGAGGAGGTGACTTGGTATGCATTGTCTGTATGCATTAGGACTGGAGTTCGGATTCCCAGAATCTGCATAAAAGCTGTGTGGGCAGAACCACCTGACTAATCCCAGCACTCAGGAGTTAAAAACAGACGGCAGAGCATGCAGCCTAGCTAGGCAAACTTCTCCAGGTTTTCATGAGCTTTTTTTTTATGGCAAATTGTGGGTATTTGAATGAGGAGAAAAAATTAGCTCTGAAAAAAATTAATATTTACATGTGTATCCAAGATAAATATTAATGCTAAAAATCTCTTGGCAGTCGTGCTTTATCTACTTTAACGTACAGCTAATATTTACTCTCATTTTCTGTCAGTTAATATGAGGACCAGTGACTGGCAGTTGATCAGTTGATTTTAGGTTGACATTTGCTTGTGATATTCAAAGTTTTGTAGATAATAACGGCAGCCTCCAAAATAACAATATGAGCAGACTTGTTGGTCTCCTAGGTAGAGCTACAGCAAATACATACTCACTTTGTGAGCATAGGAATCAAGCCATGGATTGGGGTAACTTCAGTATGAGGTGAGCAGACCCTGTGGGTGGGAGCTGCTGGAGTTTGTGCCCAGAATAGGTGACTACAGGTCAGACAGAGTCAGCAGTTGGCAAGCAGGTTGGTACTAGAGTAGCTTGGACCCCAGTCAAGGACTAGCCTACAGTGAGCTCATGCAGTGTTAACCTTTCTATTCTTGGTTTAGTCAACTAAGCATAAAGTCCTTTTTTTTTTTTTTTTTTTAAGTCTTCCATTGCACATCTGCCACACTGCCTTTGCCTATTCATGTGTTTATGGGCATTTATGTTATCTCTGTGTCGTTGATACTGTGAACATTGATAAAATGAATCTAGCAGTGCAGCTCTCTTTGACATGCTGATCTTGTTTCCTATGGATCTATACCAAGAAGGGGTAGTGCTGGGCCATAGAATTGTCCTAATTTGTCAGCACCCTCTCTACTGTCTTCTGTGACAGCTTTATTTGTTTACCTTATCTTCTCAACAATAGACAGCAGTCCCTTTTCTCAACATACTCACCAAAATTATCATTCTCTCTTTGCGAAGGCCGTTCGTACAGGCCTGAGATAATAACTCCTTAGAGTTCAGTGATGTTTTCTTTTGGTGTTTTTTTCAAGACAGGGTTTCTCTGCGTATCTGCCCCAGCTGTGCTGGACGCACAGAGATTTGTGATGTTTTCTTAATGAAAGTTCCTACTGAGCACTTTTCTGTATAGTTGGACTTTTGTAGGTCTTCTCTTAAAAAATGTTTATTTCAGGAACATTGATCGTTTTCTACATGGGTTCCTTGTTAGATTTGTTTGTTTGCTTGGACAGAACCTCATTATGTAGCTCATGCTGCCTGTTCTATGCCTCCTGAGCACTAGGATCAGAGCATGTTCTACCATGTCCAGCAATACCCCCCACCCAGGCTTGTTTGTATTCCTGAGATAGTAATTCCTTTTTCAAAAGTATGGTTTCCGAATATTTCCCATTCTTTAGATTGTCTCTTCATTCAGTTTTCTTTGCTGTGCAGAAGCTTTTTAATTCAGTGCAGTCACTATCACTCCAGACTTGATTACCCAAGTTATTGTCAACAAGCTTTTTCTCTGTTCCTCTAGCAGTTTTTCAGTTTTAGGCCTTGACTAAGCCTTTAGTCCATTTGAGTTGACTTTTTTAATGTGTGAGGTCAGATTAGCATCCAGTTTCATTCTTTTGCATGTGGATCTCCAGGAGACTGTCCTTTCTTGATTGCATACTGGGCACTCTTGCTGAAGGTCGAGTTACTGTGGAGGGGTCAGTGTGTTTCTGGGCTGCCTCTCCTGTTCTACTGCTTTACACAGTATTTCTGTTCCAGTGCTCTGCTGTTGTGGTTTGCAGTTTTGTTGGAGCCTTGCAAAAAGGATGTCTCCAAATAGGACGTTCTTGTTATTTGAGATTGCTTTGTCTATTTAGGGTGTTTAGTGAATCCATACAAATTTTAGGACTCTTTTCCTATTATTGTGAAAGGTGTTAGAGTTTCTATGGAATTATTTAATCCCCAAGCCAGTTTGGGCAATACTGTTAGTTGAAAGAAGCTCTTCTGGCCTCACCAATTCTCAGCAGGCAGAACCACCCCAGGACCTCATCACAGTCCAGTCTCCAAAGCTCTACCCCATCTCTGCTCAAGGAAGACTCAGGACAAACAGCAAAGCACCACTCTCCCTTCCTGTAACCTTTGTGTGTCAAGTGTTCCACAAACTGTCCTTTAGATCAGGTATCTGCAGTGTCTTCACCATGAATACTGGCTGAAAGCCTAGATGGAGCTTCTGGTTTCCCAGTGTGTTAGTATTGGTCATTGGTAATTGGACCCTACCAAGATTCCAGACAATCAGAAGTAAACACTACATTCTCAAGAAAGATACACTGTCTCTAGGAGGGCCCTGGACCCCAAATCTGTGATTCACTATCTTCTGCCTTTCCCCCCTTGTCTATGAGACTGTACCCTGGGATATACTAGGAAAGCGGAAGACATAGGGCAATGATAGTTTACTCATGGGGTATTCTCTCCTCAACTCTGGGCCCAGGGGGGGCCTGCAGAGACTGATGCTCCAACCAAGGATCATGCATGGAGAGGAACTAGACCTCCTGCTCAGATGTAGCCCATAGACAGCTCAGTCTTCATGTGTTCCCTAGTAAGTTCCCTAGTAAGGGGAGGAGGGGCTGTCTCTGAAATGGACTCAGTGGCCTGCTCTTTGATCACCTTCCCCTGGCAAGGTGGCCTTAGTAGGCCACAGAGAAAGACGCTCCAAACAGTTCTGATAAGACATGATAGGCTAGGGTCAGATAGTAGGGGAAGAGGTCCTCCCCTATCAGAGAACTAGGGGAGAGGCAAAGGGGGGAAAAAGGTGGGAGGGTGGAACTGGGAGAAGATGAGGGAGGGGGCTATAGCAGGGATACAAAGTGAATAAATTGTAATAAATAATAATGATAAAAAAATACAGGCAAGAATTTGGAAAGAAATGTCATGTGCATGCATGTGCAATCACTGATAACTTGAGAACTCTGTTCTCTTCTTAGCTATTACAATTGTTGGAAAGACCATGAGATATGAAGTCAGACTGCCCGGGTCAGAGCATTAGTTGGTCATATTATGTGGCTTTAGACTGTAGTCTCCTTGTCTGTAACATTACATAATCTAAAGGGTACAAAGATTATGTAATGTGGGCATCATGAAAGTCCTGGGTGGAGTGACTATCATATAATTATCTGGAGGGTACTCTTTCCTGAGTCATGAGTTTTCTTTACAGGCAGTTGCATGGGCTTTTGTCCCTAGGAGGGAGCAGAGCTGTTCCCTAAAATCAATAATGACTTGAGGTGGCATGTTTACTTTGACTTTAGTCCTATTGGAATTCTGTGACCTTGGACTAAAATGGGCCGTTCTCAAATATAGTCTTTCTAAAGGGCAAAGTTAAGAGGCTCCCCTTACCTTATTCCACAGGACTAAGGCAGAGACCTGAAAAGTAGAACAAGTCTACTGTTCTAAGGCTGTATATCTCACGGTGGCTCACCCGATCCTTCATCCCCTTTCTACTGAGGCCTGTACTGTGAGGGGACCAGCTCCATCCTGCCCAGACAGATGTTTACGATTGTATCATTACTGATATTGAACCATTCACTTCTTCCTTTGCTGCCACCTCATACAGGTGTTTAACATGAATCTCCCAGGACATGTGCTAGCATGAGAGTCCCCATGGCATCTCCACCACACTCAGAAATGTGCTGCATCAGACAAACGCCTTCAATGGTACTCTAACTCTCTGGGGCTTACCTAGTCACTCTGCAGGGTTTCAAGCTCCTCTTTCTCTCTCAGTGGTCTATTTCTTCCTTAAGATGAGGCAACAGACACAGTGAGATGGAAATCATAAGGCTAGAAAGTAGAGGAACAGAAAAATGAATGCTGCCTTTCTATTCTATAACCCAGCCCACAGTCCTTGGGTGGGACAGCCTCCAAGATGGTTCTGTGGGTCCTTCCCAGAAAAAGGCTAACCGTTATGACTTCATTCTGTTGTTGCTATTTTGTTTTTGATACAGGGTTTCATACTATAGCCCAGGGTAGCCTGAAACAGATAGTGTAGCCCAGGATGGCCTTATACTCACAGCAATGTTCCTGCTTTAGCCTCTCAAGTGCTAGGACTACAGGCTTGAGCCCCCATGCCTGACTTCTAAAGGACAGAATACAACAGAAGTAATAGCTGTTCCTCTGAGACTAGGCTCTCACCAACTTGTGGATTACATTTATAGCATGTTCTCTCATACCCCGATGGCTCATCACAGGGGAAGCCAAGTGCTACAGACCCCAGGAAGAAGACCTGGGAGTGAAACCCAGCACATGTTTATAAGGCCAGCCAAGACCCCTCCAAGTGAATCTGGACAAGATTCCTCAGCCCCAGTTCGATCTTCTGATGACTCCAGCCTCAGGAGAGGCCCTGAGCACAGGCATCCAGCGAAGTAGTTCTTCATTCCTGAAAACCAGGAGTTAATGTTAGTTTGGGAAAATGTGTTATGTATAGCAGTAATGCGGCCACCAGGACATAGCAATAAGTTTTTATTAGTTGTAAAACAGCATATCACAAATAGACAACTTCTATATGAAGCCTATAGTTAGCAGGGACACTATCAGCACTGTTTCTCTCAGCTTCCTAATAATTTTCATAACTTTTGAGAACTTTTTGAACATTAAAATTTATTTACTACTAAATTTTATTTACTTTATTTACTATTAAGAAGAAGCCATTTTTAAGGCATTAGAATAATCAGTTTATTTTTAAAAATTTTTTCTTTATTAATATTTTTATTAAAATTTATTCACTTTGTATCCCTACTGCAGCTCCCTCCCTCATCTCCTCCTGGTCTCCCCCTCTCTCCCTCTTCTCCCCCTATGTCCCTCCCCTATTCCACTGATAGGGGAGGTCCTCCTCTACTATCTGACCCTAGCCTATCAGGTCTCATCAAGACTGTCTGGATCCTCTTTCTCTGTGGCCTAGATAGGTCACCTCACCAGGGTGAGGTGATCAAAGAGCCGGCCACTGAGTCCATATCAGAGACTGCCCCTTACTAAAAAAAAAAAAAAAAAAAAAAAAAACAACAACAACAACAACAACAAAAAAACGCGGAGACTGAGCTGCCCAAGGGCTACATCTGAGCAGGAGGTCTAGGTCCTCTCCATGCATGGTCCTTGGTTAATTCATCAGTCTCTGCAGAAACCCCTGAGCCCAGATTTTTTAGCTCTGTTGGTCTCTTTGTGGAGCTCCTGTCCCCTCCAAGTCTTTCTATCTTCCCCTTCTTCTATAAGATTCCCTGCACTCTGCCCAAAGTTTGGCTATGAGTCTCAGCATCTCCTTAGATATCCTGATGGGTAAAATCTTTCAGAGGCCTCCCTGTGGAAGGCTCCTATCTTGTTCCCTGTCTTCTGTTACTTTTTCTGTTACTTAATCCTCCGAATGAGGATTAAGCCTCTTCCCTAGGGTCCTCCTTAAATTTTTAGCTTCTTTAGGACTATAGATTTAAGTATGTTTATCCTATATTATATGGCTAATATCCACTTATAAGTGAGTGTATTGCATATGTGTCTTTCTGCTTCTGGGCTACTTCATTCAGGATGATATTTTCTAGTTCCATCACAGAGCTAAACAGGAAATTCTCAACAGAGAAAAACCAAATGGCAGAGAAACACTTAAAGAAATGCTTAATGTTCTTAGTTATCAGGAAAATGCAAATCAAAATGACCCTGAGATTCCACCTCACATCCATCAGAGTGGCTAAGATAAAAAAACTCAAATGATAACACATGCTGGAGAGGATGTGGAGAAAGGGAACCCTCCTCTATTGCTGGTGGGAATGCAAACTTTTACAATCACTTTGGAAATCAATCAGGTGCTTTCTCAGAAAATTAGGAATAGTGCTACATCAAGATCCAGGTATACCACTCCTGGGCATATATCTGAAAGATGCTCAACCATACAATAAGGACATTTGCTCGATTATGTTCATAGCAGCTATATTCATAATAGCCAGAATCTAGAAACAATCTAGATGTCTCCAAACTGGAGAATGGATACAAAACTGTGGTACATTTACACAATGGAATACTACTCAGCAATTAAAAACAAGGAAATGATGAAATTTATAGTGGAAGCCATTTATTATGTACACCTTGCTGTACTTATGTGGACAATGTGTTTAAGTGAGGAGTGACTGGTCCTGTCTTTCAGTTCCATGAGCTGGGACAATGTGCAAACATCACCCACAGGCAACCCAACCCTCCCTCTCCTGCTGCTCTCTCTACTTTTCCTTCATTTACTCTTTATTATCATTTCTTTCTTCACTGTGTGAGAGAGAGAGCAAGTGATCCACTTGCAGTATTCCTGGTATTGACGCAGATTAATATTTTGACCCATTCCTTTGATCCTTCTACCTCAACCTCTTAAGCATGTCCTAGGAACACGGGAGGAAGTATTGGTGTATTAGCCAAGGTTCTCTAAAGGAACAGAGTTGGATATATATATAGCTGTTCAGTGCACAAGGCTGACTGTCTCTGCTGTCTCAATATGGTGCTGGACTTTTAGAGGGTTTTTGGAGAGCTGCTCATCTTAAGTCTGTGCTGGAATCCTGAAGAAGTTGGATTAATACTGGAAGCAGCCAAAGGACAGATGAACTTGCCAGCAAGAGTAAGAACAAGCAGGCGAAAAGCAAGGTCTCCTTCTTCTCTGTCCTTTTCTGTGGGCTGCCACCAGATGAGTTGCCCAGATTTAATATGGGTCTTCCTGCTTCAAATAATCTGATTAAGAAAATCCCTCACATCAGTGCCCAGCAGTTTGGATTTTAGTTGGTTGAAAAAATAGTGAAGCTGACAACCAAGATTGGACATCACAATGGAAAAGGATAAATAATACTAAATACCTTTCCAAAATGTCATACAACCTATTGCTTACTGTAGACGCTTCCTAAAGTATATACATATGCATGTATAAAAGAGTTCAGATGAACTTACCCTCTTATGAGGTGTCAATGCCCCTACAAGATACCATAGGTTAACAAATTAAAAAAATCCCATTGCCAGGAAACAGGAACCTCTTGGAGTTGTTAGTCAGTGAGGTCTCATACTGACAAACATTATAGGCTATTGTCAGTGCTTTTGGATTGCTATGGTGGTTTGAATGATAATGGCCCATCAATCCACATGATTGAATGCTTGATTCCCAACTGGTCAAACTGTTGGTGAGAGACCAAAAGATAAGCAGCGATTGTTAACACTATGTAGAGTAGGCGCGGTATAGCAGTAAGTTCCCTGAGGGGAGAGCTACCTCGCTGCATTCTTTCCCGCCTTCCCGGTTCCGGGTGGGTACGTGACTCAGCTCACAATCTGCCTTCCTGCCTTCCCTGTTCTGGGTATGTGACTTAACTACGGCTTTGTTCAAACCACCCAATCAGACCCCTGTAACTGCTTCTCGCTTCTGTAACCGCGCTTCCTGCTCCCGAGCCCTATAAAAACCCGTCACCCCAACCGAGAGGCACGCAAGTCCTCCAATAGGCTTGGTCGCCCCGGGTACCCATGTATCAAAATAAACCTCTTGCGGCTTGCATCCGAAGGCTGGTCTCGCTGTTCCTTGGGAAACGGGGTCTCCCCGTCTAGATAGGCTCAGGGGAGTCTTTCATTGGAAAAAATTAGGATGAGTGGTGGTGTTAGAGGAAGTGTGTCTCTGAGGGCAGGCTTTGAGGTTTCAAAAACTTGCTCCATTCCCTCTCTCTCTTTCTCTCTCTCTCTCTCTCTCTCTCTCTCTCTCTCTCTCTCTCTCTGTTTCCTGCTTGCATATCAAGATGTGAACTCTTAGCTGTTCTTGTTACTATGCCTTTAGTCTACCATTGTGGACTCTAACCCCCTGAAACCATAAGCCCAATTAAACGCTTTCTTTTGTAAGCTGCCTTGGTCATGATGTTTTCTTGTAGCAATGAAAAAATAACTCAAGACAATTACCCTCTGGAACTTGACACTAAAGCCATGTTGCTGAAGATCCTTCATACTTGGTTTGTAGATCATGGAGAAACCAAGCTTGAATTGATCTGGAAGCTTCATCCCTACTGCCTAACTTTCATAGTGCTAGAAATTGCTCTACATACTACTAAAGAGGAAAGTAATCTTAATCTTACATAGGTGTGGGCAGGTGGCACAGGTCTTTAATTCAAACACTCAGGGTCAGAAGCAGGTGAATCTCTGTGAGTGTACAGCCATCCTGGTCTACCAAGTGAGTCCATGACTACACTCAGAAACCCTGTCTCAAAACAATAACAAGTCCTACAAAGGTGCGAACCCTGCAAGCTACAATAATGACTGGCCTGGAATGATATCCCCACTGGTACAATAGTGTCACAAATATTATGGGAGTGACCAAACACTGTGATTGGATATAAGGCCACCATATCTGGCATGATTACCAGGCCAAGAGCATGTGGTCACAGCCCTAAAAGAGAACCTGCTATGATTCTGCTGAGTGAATATGAATTATAGACTAATGCATCTCTCAACTCTCATCAGATAAGCTTCGATTTGCGGTAGATGTTAATTAATAAACCTATGCCCAGGAAGGTGAAAAGAATAGTAGACTGTGGAATATTCAGCCCGAAACGGGAAACCTATACCATACCACCCCCTCCCTAGGCTCAAGCTCATTTTGGAAGTGGGGGGCAGAAAGATTTTAAGAACCAGAGTCAGTGGGTATCTACAAGGAAACAGCAGAGAGCTATAGCAGGGCAGGTGTACATATGACCTCATGACAGTAGTGACCACATGCACGGGACCATTGCAAACCCAAGCTGAATGAAATCCCCGCAAGGAGAGGGAAGGTGATGAAAACCCACTGCAAAGTGGGGAGCTGCTGACAACTGGGGTGAAGGGTCAGCTTCCTCTAAGGGTATAGCCACTGCTGGTAGAGCAACATATCACAGCTGAAGGCCACATATCCAAGGGTAACATAGACAGCACAAATTAGACCTGAAGGTTGGTTTTAAGACAACCTTTGGGTAGGTGGGGAAGTGGGTAAGGCAGTGGATCTAGAAGGTGCTGAAAAGGAGGGTGAGTATGATCAAAATATATCATGAAATTCTTAAATAACTAATAAAAATGGGAAAAAACATTGATTTTTTTTTTTAGTTTACAGTTATCAACCTATCCAGTTGAGTTCATTATTGTTTTTATATTTATAACAATGTATTTTAGAAGTACTCAGAGGTTATAATGTGACCTTGTCCACCTTACATGTCTTTAATAAATTTCAGTGTAGGAATGCTAAAGTATTCTCAAGTAAAAGTCTAAAAACTTTGTAAGTCATTGCCCTAGGTTGCTTTTTGTTTTTTGTATGTGTGATTTATTTTGCCAACATGTCCACTATGTACATGGCCCCTATGCCTGCAAAGTTCAGAGGAGGGTGTGGAGTCCCATAGAACTGGAGTTAGAAATGGTTGTTAGCATCCATGTGAGTGTTAAGAATCAAATCTGGGTCCTCTAGAAAAGTACCAAGTGTTCTTGACCACTGAGCCATCTATTCAGCCATGCCCTGCTTTTATTGTTTGTTTGTTTGTTTGTTTGTTTCTCTAAGTCTTTGTCTCTCAGGTGTGGGATAATCCTCCTTTTAGTATTGGCCATGCACAGTGGCCATGCCACTCAGAAAGGCCCCCAACACTTAGTGTAGTAATTTGTAGTTGTGGCAGTTGAGAGGTTTATGCCTATGAGTTGGGCCTAAGCCACAAAGTAACCTAGCTACCCCAGCATCTTAACTTGGTATTTTGCGGAAAGCATATTTTAGAGGGGAATCAATATCTGAGTGATATTTATAAGTGTAGTTGGTCTTAGAAATACATCTCCTCTTAGGGGTTGTCCTGAAGCTTTATTTTGATGCTAATTACTGGCCCTCAAGATCTGGTTACACCTATCCTTGTTTTGTAAACCTGCCTAAGACATTTTACCTGATTGGTCGATTAAAGGCCTATACCTGGGCATAGCTAAGGTTTCTGGGCTTTAGGTTCAAGGGAATCATGGGAAAGAGACAGACAGAAAGAGGGGAGGCAGGAGGATGCCATAATGGGTTAGTGTAGAGAAGGAATCCCATGGGCCTGGAGGAAGGACTCCAATAATGGCGCAGAAAGGCCCAGATGAAGAATGAAAGCAAGTATTTATAAGATTATGGATGGAAGGTAGACCAGATGAGGATGGTTAAGGCAGATGTCATTGGATGGGGGCTGGAAGGTGGATGGCGAGGTGATTGAGATAGTGTAGATAGAAATATCTGCCCAGCCCAAGGTAAATAAGGCAATTATACAATCTAACAGGTGTCTGTGTCTTATTATTTGTGATAGCAGGTCAAATAATACCACTGCAATAATCATAGAGTCAATAACAAACATTATTTAGTCCAACTTTCATTTTTAAATTTACAATAGCAATCTCTGAATAAGAAGAATCAACTTTTCTTTCTTTGTTTCTTTCTTTGTTTGTTTGTTTCTTTCTTGCTTGCTTGTTTGCTTTTTTTCTTGCTTTCTTCAAGACAAGGTTTCTCTGTGTAATAGGTTGTCCTGGACTCACTTTGTAGATGTGGCTGGCCTCAAACTCATAGGGATCTGCCTGTCTCTGCCTCCCAAGTGCTGGGATTAAAGGAGTGCACCACTAGGCATGGCCCAAAGAGCTCCTTAACCTCTTTGTCATTGTGCTCTTATTTCTTCTCTAATTCCTTCAGCCTGTTTCACATTTAATTTGTCATCTAGAGAGGGAGGTAATGCTTTTTCTCTGCTCTTCTATGAATACAGAATTCTACTGAAAGAGAGACAGAGACAGAGAGACAGAGAGAGAGACAGAGAGAGTCAGAAAGGGAGAGAGAGACAGAGACACACAGAGAGAGAGACAGAGAGGGAGAGAAAGAGAGATTCAATCGTGGCACATTTGAGCTAGGTTTTAGTTTTGTACATTCTTACCAGTTAACTTTCATAATGTCCTCAAATGACTCTAGATTGAAAAGCTTCTGATTTACCGATGATACAGCAAGGTTACACTGTTCCACAAAGATAGCAAATGTGAACACTGTGTAAGCTACTATTGACTCTCTAGATCTTGTGCCAAATTGTCAAACACCATGAGACAGCACTGGAAGAAATCCAGCCAGAGGTTTCAGTTTGGAGCACTGAGCCCCAGGGTTGTTGATAAGGGCTAAAGAGAGTAGATGGAAAACCAAACGTTTTCAAACAAAGCATATAAAAGGCATTTGTCCCTGAAAAATGCTAGCCTTCCAAGAGCAAATGCCTTCAGGTCTGACCGCAGGATGGAAGGAGTCATGTTTATTCATATCTCAAAGAGGAGCATCCATCACTAATCTGCCTACTGAAATAGCCAGTGCATCCTTGTGAAAATAGCACATTTTACACTTACCCCCACTTACATACAGGATTAACATTGTATGCTTCTACGTTTGTTAAGTGATCAGACTAGGCTGTGACTACTGCAGGCAGGGACTGAGTCTTTTTATCTCTATGGGTTGCTTCTGCCAATACTGAGCCTGTGTGTTCTACCCACTCACCAGTCCTCAACTCTTTCCTGAACAAGTGGTGGGCTCCATGAAGTGGGAACAGGCCATTAAAGCAATACACTTCACCCTCACAATTTTACCTCATTTCCAAAGGTTGTACTAAAATATTATAAAATTAGCTTACCAGCCCAATATGGTATTCTGCTTGCATGAATGATATAGGTGTCGGGTTGTTAGGCTGCCATTGTCTATTAACTTCTAAAGGCCCCACTACCACCATATGAGCCAACGTCCATGAAAGAGCTCCTCACTCAGAAGAACATGGAATAGACAAGACCATATATATATATGAATATCTGTGCTGGTTTTTGTAGTCAGAACATTCAGCACGCCTCATGCTGGCTATCAGCTTCCCAGAATCTTACTTTGTGCCCTTTGGTCTACATCTCTCCATTCCTCTTCTTCTTGACCTCTGGTATCACCTTTCTACTCACTGCTTCTGTGAGTGTGACTTTTTTGTTTTCAAGTGTAAATCATGCATGTGTTGTCTGTCTTCCTGAAGTTACCTAACTTCACATAACATAATGTCCTTCAGCTTTGTTGATGTCACTAATAGCAGAAAGGGTTTTGTTGTTTAGTGGCTGAACAATGAATCATTGCATGTATAGAGCACTTTTTTGGTAATTAGCCATCAGTGGAAAGAGGCTATTTCTATACCTTGGCTAGGATGAATAACACTGCAGAGAAGATGAGAGTACAGAAGTGTCTTAGGGACTAATTCCTCATTCCTTTTGGATGTATGCTCGGAAATGGCATTGCTATATTGTATGGTAGTTTTATTATCAACTTTTGAAGAACTCCTGTTCTGTTATCCAGAGTAAATATCCTTATTATGAATGCATTATTTACATTCATATCAGTGTCGTTCAGAGGCTCTTTCTCCACATGTTTTTTGTTGTTGTTTTTGTTGTTGTTATAGTTTTGAGATGGGGTTTCCTAGTGTAGCCTTGGCTGTCCTGGACTCACTTTGTAGACCTCGAACTCACAGAGATTTGCCTGCCTTTGCCTCCTAGAGTGCTGGGATTACAGGTTGTGCCACCATACCCAGTTTTCTTACATATATATATATAAATTATTCTCATAGATGTAGTGTAATATCTCACTACAATCTGAAACTCATTTCTTTCTCTGGTGGCTAATAATGTTGAGAAGTATTTCAGATATCTATTGGCAATCTACATATCTACTTCCAAGAAATGTTTATTCAGGTGCTTTGCCCAGTTTTAAAGTTTGTTTTCTTTTTGAGGTTGAATCATGTTAAATCATAAATGTTGCATTTCAATACCTTATCAAATATATGGTTTGTAAATATTTTCTCCTATTCTGTAGGCCACTATTCTACCTTTATTTCTGTTTATATGATAAATTACTCTAGCAACAAGAACAACACACACACACACACACAACCTTAATTGGATAGGTTAGCGGTTAAGAGCATCTGTTTCT
Source organism: Meriones unguiculatus (assembly GCF_030254825.1). Classification (NCBI taxonomy): domain Eukaryota; kingdom Metazoa; phylum Chordata; class Mammalia; order Rodentia; family Muridae; genus Meriones; species Meriones unguiculatus. The sequence continues at coordinate 120,771,136 of NC_083354.1, forward strand.
CTTGCAGAGTACCGAAGCTCTGATCTTAGCACCATGTTGATGGATCACAACCATCTGTAACTCTAACTCCATGACGTATAATGTTTCTGGCTTCTGTGGGTATCTTCACATGTTAACATACCCAAACACATACAAATTAAAAAACTAAATTCTTCTTATGTTTTTTTAGAGCGCTTATAGGAGAAAACACTTTAGCTCTAAATTTCAGGTGCACGTATGGTTATAGTATGTCACATGGGGAGGTCACGATGGCAGAAACTCAAAACAGCACCTAATATCCACAGCTGAGAGCAGACAGACCTGACAATGAGCATGCTCACCATCTTGCTTGATACTCAGCTGGATCTCTCTCACATTTCAGGGGCCCTTCATACCCAACGTGTAGGTTGAGTCCTCCTATATCACTCACAGTCCAGACAATTCCCTGTAGATGTGACCCAGGCCAGCCTGATGGAGATAATTCCTCAGTAAGACTCCTTCCCCAGATGACTCTGGGTTAAGCTGACAGTTAAAACTAACCTCTCTACTTGCCCTCTCTCCTTGTTGACTGTTTCCTTTAAAAAAAAATCATCTTTTAAATTTTATTATTTATTTTTATTCTATGTGCATTGGTGTTCTGCCTGCATGTCTATCTGTGTGAGGGTATCAGATACCCTGGAACTGAATTTATACAGACACTTGTGAGCTGCCATGTTCATGCTGGGAACTGACCCTGGGTCCTCTGGAAGAGCAACCTGTGCTCTTAACCAGTGAGCCATCTCTCCGGCCCCTATTATTTTCTTACATAGCAGAAAGTTTTTAATTTGCTGTAGCTCTGCACATTTATATTTGTTTTTATTGGCTATACTTTTGGTATCATATAAAATAAAAAGTCGTTACCAAGAAACCCCCCTGAATTTACATCTAGGAGTTCTAAGTTTCAGGACTTGTGCCAAGGCTCTAAGACATCTTAAGCTGCTCTTCGTACCTTCTTACTTTTACATGTGAATATTCAGCTTTCATGACATAATTTATTGAAGAGACTTTCCTTTCTCCATTGTGTGTTCATAATGCCTTTGCTTTAAATTGATTAATCATATTATAGCCATGTATTTCTGTGTTCTTTGTTCTACCTAATCTTATTATCTACTTTTATGTCCAATACAATGTCTTGTCATACAGTTTGAAATCAGAAAATGTGATGTCTGAAACTATTTTATTTTTCATAAACTTACATTGAGAGTGCAAGGTCATTAGTGATTATTAGTGAAGTTTTAGATGGTTTTTATGCCTGTAAAAATTGTTGGCAAAAGGCACTGCATTGCATTGTTTTGGATAATGTGCCTATTAATTTAATGACACTAATTATTCCAAGATTATTTTGTCAGTTTCCGTTTCTTTCATCAATGTCTCATGGTTTTCAGGTTGAATTATCAAAGGATGAATCAGCAAAACTCATTTCAGTCAAGTCTTTTATCATGACAGCTTAGCAGGAGTGATTAAATGGCTAAGTCAGTTTATGAAGTGTGCCAAGGGTGCTCTCATGGAATTTCTTTCTAGCAGCCATCCAGACACGAGGCTCACTATGAGTGGACTCCGATGGGGAGCGGTAAATTACATTTGTATTATGCTCTGAACATAAGCTACCCCAGCTGTTCCTGTTTTTAAATGTTTATTCCCCAGCTGATAGCTCTGATAGGGAACCGATGGGAACTTTAGGACTTGGGGATTAGCTGGAGTAAGTAGGTCATTGGAACTGGTCTTTAAGCTTAGATACAGTCTCCTGTGGTCCCTGCCCCTTCCTCTTTCTCCACTCTCTATCTGCCATGCAGTGAGCCGATTATAACGCACACACTCGTGTTACCATGGCATTCTGCCTCTACCCTGGCCAGAGAACAATGGTGCCAGGAGAGCCAACGAACAAATGACAGGGAACATCTGGAATCTTGAACCTATATAAATCCTTTCTCCTTTGTTTGTCCCAGGCACTGTGTCACAGTATCAACAGTCCACCATGGTTGGTCATGTTTGATTCTTGGGGGTTTTGGAGCACTCTGCTACAGTAATGTCTTGGCTACTCATGCTTTCCGCATATGTGAGGCTGTTAAAACATAAGCTTTTCTTCAATATTTTAAAAAATAACATACTGAATGAGCTGAACATTGTAGAGCCTTCATCAAACTCATACCTAGAACTCAAAAGCTCAAGTACAATGTACCAATGCATCTCTAAAAGAAGGGGGTTTTCGTCCCACATATTTGTATGTGTCTAGGACCTGATCAGAATGAGTCCTATAAAGTGTGCCCCTGATTTTATCTCCAGTTCCAACTAATTTAGCTTTTTCACCAACTGCTGCGAATGTAGACAATCTATTTTGCCTCAGGAATAATGGTAGCCAGACTAAGTCAGCCTATTCGGTGCATGCCTAAGACAGCACTAAACCCTGACTGAAGAACATTCCTCTCCTATCTGTTCCTGAGCACACCAGCCAGGTCTTGTAGTAGCACACTTTTGTTGTTGTTGTTAGAAAACAATGTAACAGATCTCAGCAATTACTGGAATATTCTTCTCGGAAGTCCCATTCTTACTCCCTGCTCCCATATAAAAGAGCTGCTCTACTATCCCTAAAAAGAATTTGGGAAAGTATTATTTTCTCCACTGCATTGTGTTTCAGTATTTCCTGTGATCACTCACAGCTCAGCAACCAGGATACCATCCAACTAATCCACTGCTTAGGTTGCCTTGGATTCAGAGCCTCTGGAACATAGCGTGAAGAAACCGGTTGGTTATCTGAAGAGTAAGAGAGTCAGATCAACTGCTTATGAGATTGTTGCAAAGATTTGAAGATGAAGAAGTGTGTACAATGAATTATCAGAAGAAAATGGCCATATGTGGAGACTGGGCTTTTGTATAGGTTCATTTCCATTCTTCTTATGATAAATTTGAAATTGGAAAATTTGTAAAGAAAAATTGTCTATGTCTCTCATAGTTATAGAGATTGAAAGTCCAGGATCAGGTGGTTCCATTGTTCCGCAATGCAGAAGGTCATAGCAGGTGACAGGATGGTCTGAGCATGCTGAAGAGATCAGAGGGCCTGACAGCAAGGCAGAGAGTGTCAAGGCTTTGCTCCCTCGTGACAGCCCATTCTCAGAAAAGCTAACCCCAGAATACTACATACAATCTAAAGGAGAGGCCCATGATTATTTGGGCACAGGTTTCAAAGGGTACACTGCTTCCTGAAGGAGAGGGAGTTTAGAATTAAAATCTCCAGGTTACATAGATGGAGCATCACTTATTTTTGTAGCTAAGAAAATCAAGAAGTACAAAGCTACTTTTCTTTTGCTTCCAGATTACTGACTTATTTACCTTCATTCGGTTGTCTGACCAAACGTGAGATGTCCAGTACAAAGCGCCGAGAAACTTTAAAGAACATGAGCCTATGACAACACAGTGCAAGTCTTCTAGTGCCACCAGAGCAAAGCTCCACAGCCAGGGCTGGTACCACAGGTACTTTTCTTCTCTTGTCCTCAGGCCAAGTGTCTGAGTCTTCAGTTGGAAGCAGGGTAGCTTTTCCCAAGGCCTCCCTGTATCATCACGTGAACTTTCTCCTTGAGCAGACCTCCCTGATGTCTCCGTCTGCCACATAGAAAGTAACCCTATTAGACTAGACCCTCTCCTTTATAATCCTATTCAGACAGAATTGTTCTCTTTGTCTGGTTGGTTTGGTTTTTTGTTTGTTTTTGTTTTGTTTTTGTTTGTTGTTGTTTTTTTTTTCTTTTGAGATAGGGTTTTTCTCTGTAGCTTTGGCTGTCTTGGACTCACGTTGACAGACCAGACTGTCCCCTAACTTTACATCGATCTCCCTGCCTCGGCCTCCTTGGGTGCTGGGATCAAAGGTGTGCACCACCACACCTGGCAACAGAATTCTTCTTTAATGTTGTCTTAGTCAGTTTTTTTTATGTGAGGCAACACCATGACCATGGGAGACTCCTATAAAGGAAAATATTTAATCGGGGCTGGCTTACTATTCAAAGGTTTAGTCCATTATCTTCATGATGGGAAGCATGGTGAGAAGTATGCTCATACAGGCAGACATGAGGCTGGAGAGGATCTGAGAGTTCTACTTCTGGTCAGCACTCAGCAGGAAGAGGCACTGGGCCTGGCTTGAGCTTCTGAAACCTCAGAGCCCAGTGAAACACTTCCTCCAACAAGGCCACACCTACTCCAAAAAGGCCACACCTCCTAACAGTGTCACTACCTGTGGGCCAATGGGAGCCATTTTTATTCAAACCACCACAAATGGAATTATGACACGAATGTAGTTTGTTCCCCAAAAGTTCAAGAAGCTTGGTCCGTCCTGTGGCATTGGGAGAGCAATGGAGTCTAGTGAAAGATGATTTGGTAACTGGGAGCACTGAAAGGGATTAATGCCTGTGATATATTTATGTATTTGAATATTCAGTTCCTAGCTGGCAGCATTATTCTGGGAGATTGTGAAACCTTTGGGAGGTGGGACTTGACAGGAAAAAGCAGGTCACTGGTGAACAGGCTTTGAGGTTATAGTGTGGCCTTACTTCCAGCCCAAGCTACTGCTTCCATTTGTAACATGCAGAAGCTGTAAGCTCCCACTCCCAGAGACCCAGACACTTAAGCTGCCCCATCTGCCCCTTCCTGGATGGACTGTGTCCTGCTGAACCTTGAGCCAAAATAAATCCTCCTCTGTTGAGTTGGATCTGTCAGTAGTCTGTCACTGTGATGAGAAACGGGACTAATTTCAGTGGATCATCTGGAGCTAGCTCTTCTGAGAAAGATGGTGTAAAAGGGCAAGCCTGAACCGGAAGCTCTTTGGCTTCTGGTCTGTCTCTGTGACCTTCCCCCTTCTCACATGCCCCTGCCATGCTGCACTTCCCACTCTCAATGTAATGGGCTAAATTGGCGTCTGCTTATGCTGGGAATGTAAGCCCCATTTACAGTGAGGTTTGTTTAAGAGAATGTGTTCTTGGCCTCAAAACCTGTGCTCACGAGAAACTCCTCAGAGCACATGGTGGTCTGTGAAAAGAGTTAAGCTGAAGAGGGTCCTCATGCTGTTCTTTTAGTAATAATCTTTACTATAAGGAACAGACTTGAACTATATAAAAGGAGATCTGCATAGTGAACAATACTCCAAACCTTCACCTAGCTCTAGAAAACTGTACAGCAAATAGGTTGTATCAGAACACCCTTAAACAAAAGCTTTATGATAAACAGAAAGTGGGCCTGGAACTCCAGGAAGTTGAACTTTTCTGAAATTTCTTACTACAAAGTAGAGAACAAATGGTCCGGCTATATGTAGAAAGGACTCTGTCCAACTTCTAGTGGCCTTGACTCCACATCTCATCTTATAACAATGATGTTCCAGCCTTCTTCTCCCTCCTCCTCCTCCTCTCTCTCTCTCTCCCTCCCCCCAGAAGCCCTCACCAATCTTCGCACAGTGCAAAGCCCTCTGTGTGTCCACCGACTTTCAGTAGTAAACCAACCTTGTCAGGTGTTATTGGCACCTGCCAGCTGCGTGCTCAGTTCTGTGTGTAACTCTTTCCCAATATTTTACTAGGATGGGAGATCAATAGAAAGAAGCAAAAGGTTTCCTAGTAATGCCACCAAACAGTGCTGTACTTGATGGAGCTTGGACTAAAAAGAAAAACAGTCCAAAACGCCTCCACACAAATCATTTGTTTATCCTGTCCTGGTCTTCACTGCTTAATATGTGTATGATACGAATAGGAGCCTCTGTGGGCTGTGAAATATATTCTATGGGAAACTGGTATTGCTAGCAATGCCTCCAAAAAAAGTGAGCAAGCAAAGACACTTGAAACCAGACAGATGCCTGACTCTTCATAGTGGACACTTTTCTGCGACCATGGTTCTGGAAGAAACATTTGCTATCTTCAGAAATATCCTATATTATATGTCTATATGAGTGAGTGTATGCTGTGTGTGTCTTTCTGCTTCTGGGATAGCTCACTCAGGATGATCTTTTCCAGTTCCCACAATTTACCTGCAAATTTCATGATATCCTTTTTTTTTCTTATTGCTGAGTAATATTCCATTGTGTAGATGTTCCACAATTTCTGTATCTGTTCCTCCATTGAGGGACATCTGGGTTGTTTCCAGCCTCATTGATTATATTCCATTGGTATGAAACAGACTTTCTTATGATAGTTTAATACATACATATACAATGTACAGCATTGTTATTTTAATGTAGGTACCGTTTTCAAATAAAAGTCTTTCTAAATTGAGTGGTGTAGTCTTTAATTAATTCCTAAATTAAGATTATTCCAGATAAAATTACATCCACAGCTTTTTAAATGAGTTCCCTCATGTGCTTTAAATTTTTCCAGACAGCAGTCCGTTTAAGTATCAATTAATAATAACATCCAGGGTTTTGTTATGCAGTTAGAACCGGCAAATACTTTGGAGGATTTGTCTTTTGTTGTTGTTGTTTTTCTGTGAAGGAATTGACTTTTGAAATGTTAAGCTCTGTGTCCCACTGGTCTCTGTTGCAGGCACCATCTTGGCTTTTCAATTACATAGCAAGAAGCCATAGACACTGGGCCCCACAGGTAAAGCACTTGCTGTGAGAGTGGGAAGACCAAAGGACATGCAGGCACTGGGGTGACCTGCAACTCAAAAGAGAGAGACAGCAGCACTGGGGCAAGGTGGCCGGTATGCTAGCCTATGCCTTGAACTCTGGCTCAGGGGAGAGAGCCTGCCTCATTGTATACGGTGGAGAGCAACGGAGGAACGCGCTCCACATAACCTGGCCTCCACGCACTTGCACACGTGTGTTCATGTCCTCACACACACACACACACCTACACCAAAAAGCACAATCATAGACATAATGCAAAGAATGAAGCGTATGGCATCCCAGTAAAAATTTACCCATGGATGTGCCAGTGTGGTTTTCATGTACTTCACATATGACACAACATAGTCATGTGCTTTTTTTCCCTAAGCTTTTAAGTTGTAAAAGCTATTCTTAACATCTAAGGTGCAGAAAACTTTGAGCAGTAACTTTGGTCCATGGCTGTCAATTGCCAACCATCACTGCACAAGAATAAAGACATGAACACAAGGCATCATCATGAAACCCTTTATTCTGTGTATGAAAATACGCTTTAAAAAAGCCATGGAAAGGTTTATGGATGCATTCAATTCAGAGAGTTATAAAACTCATTTAAAAAACACATTAGAAATTCACAGCAGTACAGATTAGTATATAACAGATTTTTTTTTACCCTTGTACTTCATCTAAACAATTTACTTTTCTTGATTTGTAAAATAATTTCCTCAAAAGAGGAAGGCAGAAGTACAGTGAGTTCAAAGTTTGCTCAAGCTGTGTGGAGCATTACATCCAGCCTGGGTTGCTGTGAAATAGAAAAGAAAAGTATCCTGCTTAGGTAATAACTCCATGATAATGTTTAGCAGAAAGGTTTTTATAGTTTCGGGAGACTATAAAAATCGGGAGATATAGTTCCTGATTGGACACCCGCCTCGCATCCAGTAGACTCTGCTTCAGTCTCCACAGACAAAAACATTTTACTGAATTTTCTGTAATCTTAGGGAGTCTCTTGAATGAAAGATTATTTTGAATATTTTGGGTTTCTTAAAAATATGAATATTTTAAATAAATAAGATAAAATTATTGGAGCATATCAGAATTATTGGAGAATTATTGGAGCAAACAGAATTATTGGAGTTCTGTTTCAAATTTTAAAACACAAATATTCATATGTTCATTTCTGAAAGGTGAGTAATTTAAAAATTAGTAAATGTTACAATATTTAATATTCACAGTACAAGAAAAAAGATAAATATAATTTACATATAAATATGTTATCAGTAAAAATGGCACAGCTAATAACTCCCCTAAAGCACATTTTCAAAGCATTATTGCACTCAGTATTTAAACACTGTTGTTTAGGTTTTAATTATTGTTCTTCATCTACAAGGCATTTAGGGATACAACATAAAAAAATTTTAGAGACCACATAATGTCAAATTACACTTAGTGAATCCACATACTTCATAGCTAAGGTTTTTGTTTGTTTGTTTGTTTTTTAATGGCCATTTCCTCAGAGCTGTGATTTTAAATTTCTCTCCTTTGTTGATTCAAAATCAACTATGACTAAAAATTGACCTTTTCTTGAGACAGGGTCTCATTCTATAGCCCTTCCTTCCCTGGAGCTCACTATATGGACCAGACTAGCTTGAAATTCACAGACATCTGCCTGCCTCTGTTTCATGGAATTAAAGGTTTAAGAGCCTACGGAGTGAGGTTCTGAGAGGTGTCTTTTTAATCTCTGAAAAATACTCTTCTCATTGGTATGAATGTCAAAAGGGGAGGGGGAATAATGTAGTTAAAAATTGGAATGAGAATATCCAGCAATTATGAATTAAAATGTAACAGGAATGTGTCAAAACTCCCCATAATGTTTCCAAAAGAGTAGCATCATTTTCAAAGCTCTCACCACTAGACATAGAAAAAGATGAACAATATTTTCCTTTTTCCTTAGGCAAAGCATAATATGATATTTTAAAATGTTTTCAAAATATGTTCATACCTGAAGAACTTCACTAGTGAAAAATTAATTTCATTAAAACATGAATTTGAAGCCTTTTCATGATTAATCAGTAGTTTTCATAAAAAAAAAAAAAAAAGGAGAAGCAGCAATTCCCTTAGGGAAAAAAATCCTGCCAATTGGAATATCTTCATTTTGAAAATAAAAACAAAAGACATTGTGACTGAAAGTGATGACTCGGTCCCTGGGACACCCAGGAACTTAGGAAGTAAGAAGAAAGGGTGGGGACCTTTGGGAGCCAGTTCTTGTCATTGATACAACCCTTCCCTAGGGAGCATCAGTGACCATTTTCCACAAAGGCCTGTTTAGTGATGACTCTTTGCAGTCCAGTAACATCACCCAGTGAACCTGTCTTCCAACCATATATCATACTGTTTTAGTTTATATTTAAACTCAATATCATTTAATGGTGGCAAAATTCCTAAGCCTGCCCGGGACTGGTCTAGAGGGGGACACTTGATGTGACTCTCCACAAGTTCCAGTTCAAAATATGAAAGCATCAGAATCAAAAATTGCTTGATTTCTTGGACAGCAAATAGTCTTCCAGGACACATTGTGGCTCCTGATCCAAAGGGCATGTAGGAACACAATAGCTTCTTTCCATTCCTATAGAAGGTGGTCTTTGCCTTTCCATTTTCATCAAGGTATCGATCATACTGAAAAGTCTGCAATCAAAATACACAACAAGCCAATGAGCTAACCTGGAAGATACAAGGAGTGATTTTCTATGAATAACTCCATCCTCCAAAAGTTAGCACACCCGGCTCTGAACCAGAGTGACACTGGAAAGGGCTTATTGAGAGCTGGTGGACCAAGAAGCATTAGGTCCTGCCTGTGGACTTGTTCCAGAGTTAGGCAAAGGAGCAAGAAGGGTTCTGAACAGAAAGTAGAAGGATACATTACCCTCTAATAGTGTGGATCTGGGAGAAGGTACGTTTTTAAGGAAAAAGAACTGAAAGCATAATATAGGTAGCACAATTTCTGTAACCATCCTTCCATTGAGGGACATCTGGGTTGTTTCCAGATTCTGACTATCATGAGTAAAGGTGCTATGAATATAGTTGAGCAAATGTCTTTGCTGCATGGTGCAGTATCTTGGGTATATGCCCAAGAGTGGTATAGCTGGGTCTTGAGGTAGCACTGTTCCCAATTTTCTGAGAAAGCACAAGATTGATTTCCAAAGTGGTTTACAAGCTTGCACTCCCAGCAATGGAGAAGGGCTCAGGGAACAGGACTAGAGTCTATCACAGAGGCTCTCTGAAAGACTCCACCCAACCTGGCATAGATAGATGCCTAGACTCACAGCCAAACTTCGGGCAGAGTACAGGGAGTCTTATGGAAGAAGGAGTGTAGGAGCAGAGCATAAAAGACCCAGAGGGGACAGGAACTCCACAAGGAGACCAACAAAGTCAAAGAATCTGGACCCAGGAGGATCTGCAGAGACTAATGCATCAACCAAGCATGGAGAAGACCAGGACCCCCTGCTCAGATGTAGCCCACAGGCAGTTTAGTCTCCATGTGGGTTCCCTAGTAAGAGGATCAGGGAATTGTCTCTGATATGAACTCGGTTGCTTGCTCTTTGCTAACTTCCCCCTGGTGGGGTGGCCTTGCCAGAACACAAAGGAAGAGGACCCAGGAAGTCCTGATGAGACTTAATAGGCTAGGGTCAAATGGTAGGGGAGGAGGACTCTCCATTTCAGTGGACTAGGGGAGAGGGATGGGCAGAGAGGGAGGAAGTATGGGATTGGGAGGAGATGAGGGATGGGACTACAATCAGGATATGAAGTGAATAAATTGTAAAAAAAAAAATTTAATTAATTAATTAAATAAAGTTTAAAAAGAAAGCAGAATGTAACAGAATCTATGAAATGAAAAATAGCAGGACTAAAACTTCAACACGCTTGCCTGTATTCAAAATTTCCAAACATATGAATATTTGCTATAATAAAAGGGGACAATATCTACGGTTCCAAGGAGCAAATCAAAGATGCAATTGCAAATCCATCCCTTATTTAGACCTGAGTGAATATCACCTCAACACTGAACTTTGATGAGAAGAAACTTACCAAAGGGTCTGGGTAGATTTCAGGATCCAAATGCATTATCTGTGGATAAAGAGCTATGACGTCATCTTTTCGGATGTTATAGGAACCATCCTCAAGGTGTAGAGTGAAATCCTCCTTAGCGGTCCGAATATTCAAGGATGCACTGGAAAGCCTCAGAGCCTCCTTGATGATGCTATCTAAATATTTTAAAATAAAAGAAGTAAGAGAGGAAGGAAGGAAGAAAGGTGGAGGGAAAGAAAATGGCTGTGGGGGGGGGAGAATAATTTACACATTAAAATATTTTCGAGTCATTTATGTTTATGCTTATGATTATGGGGGTTTTGCCTGCATGTATGCGTGTGCACCTGTCTAGCTAGTGTCTGCAGACATCAGAAGAAGGCATCAGATCCTCTGGAACTGGAATTATGGATGGTTGTGAGCCACCATATGGTGCTAGAAGCTAAACCTGAGTCCCCTGCAAAAGCAGCAAGTGCTTTTAACCACGAGCCCTCTCTCCAGCCCTGAATTTATGCATCTGACGGCTACATAACATAAGGCCCGAAACAGTTCTGACAACCAATACACACAATGAGAAAATGCAAAGCTAACAGATGAAAGCTGCCCGCGGCTGCCTCTGTTCCACTGTTCTGTTCTTGGTGACTCTGCCGTTCTGAAACATTTTAAATCTGATCATCTAAGTCTGTGGTTCTCAACTTGTGGGTTGTGACCACTTTGGGGTCAAACAAAACTTTCACAGGGGTTGCCTGAAGACCTCAAAAAAAACCCACATATATTTACATTACATAATACATAATAGTAGCAAAATTACAGTTATGAAGCAAAAATGAAAATAGTTTTATGGTTGGGGGTCACCATAACATGAAGTGTCACAGTATTAGGAAGATTGAGAACCATTGATCTAAGTTAATATTATTTTGGTATGATTTAATATTCTTCACTGTCCTTAGAAACTAAGTAGATATCTATCATTTAACAGAACATTACTATTATTTCTGTGGAACACTATGCAGCTAACAAAATTGGAAAAACTAGTAATCAATTTTGTGGGACTCACTGTTGACCACTTTTGAAATTAAACATACTGATAGAGAAATGTCGAGGCATTTCATGAATCCAGCCTTTAGGAAACCTCACTTTCAGCCGTAATTATCTGATGGTGTGTAATGCTGTTCTGCTTCTAGGTAAAGTCAGGGAGCAACAAAATAAAACTCAGAATAGCTGAAGTCTAGGAGAGGTCCAGGCTGGCCTTCCTACAACTCTAACCTACAACTGCCTTGTTCCTTGTAGTATACAATGTTCATTGTAGTGAGTCACTGGTCCAGTTTGTGGCCAGTATTGATAGTGTAACAGAAGCCAGAGGCCTTGGACCAGACTTCTTTCACTTCCAATAAGGTAAATTGCTCTAAAAAGCACATGTCAGATTCTGTTCTTTATGGAAGAGTGCTTGTAAAGGGTGTCTTACTATAAACATGTGGCACTTCTGTAGTCTAAAAATTATAGAAACACGGTAAGATAAGCCACACTCCCACCACCCAACCCATTACGCTTTTGTGATGGTCCCTTGCTCATGTTAGCTGCATGCTTCCTTTATCCCTAAGGTTAGTGGCTCTGATGGACTAACAAGGGGGCAAAGGACATGGAGTGGCTGGGTATCAATAACCCTATGCCAGTGTTGCCACTGCTCCATCTTCTGGTCCAAGTTACCAGGTTGTTTTGGGGTGCAGAGTACTCGGCATAAAATCCAGAACATGGTACACTGTATGTTGATCACTGTTACTAGTGACGCGGTAAATGAGGGGTAGCGTAGGGATCTCACCTAGCACCGGCAAGTTGTTCAGCTGCTCTTGATCCAAATGAATGGCATTCCCTCCAGAGCCGAGCTTCTGGCCAGCACACTGCAATGCTCTACTCACTTCTTCAGAGGCTGCTCTCATTGCTTCAGGATGCCTACCAAAAGAGACATATGGAAAAAATTCTTATTCAGAGGTCTGCAAGTAAACAAGAATTATCCATGTCTTTTAATGAGGTGGTTATGGTACCAGGAAGCATGCAAGGGGGAGAGGTCATGGTGCCAGGGATTAGGCAAAGGGGCGTTGCCATTTATTCGCACTGTGTTCTGAACTGGATTCGAGTCCTCAAATTCACGAAGGGCCATTAAAGAGGCTTTGCTATGTAAAAATCAAAGCTTTGGTCAGATCAGTATAAACCAATGGTTTTAATAAGGGATAGGCAGTCACATGATGAACATAGTAATTTAGAAGGGACATTTCATCTAGCATGCAATTACAGGGTATTGGTTAATTCCCAAGTAGGAACTCAAATTTGCTGTTAAAATTCATACCATGGCTTCAGAACGGTGTTTACTTTGAATGGTGAGATAAAGGATGCTCGATTTGTTTGGAGGCTGAGTTTGAAATCTCCGTTACCTTATTACAGTGAAGTGAGTCTCAGAAGTGTTTGACTAACAAGTAGTTAGTGTAACTTAAAATATGGCTGCAGTTCATATAGGACATGAAATTGATGGGTGCAACTTTGCTGTAAATCTGTGAGATAGCAGGAAAGCAGGAACACTCAAATGAGTAAGGTTTGGCCACCACCCTTATCACAACTGGAGGTCAGTCATCATTGAAATGTTTTTATCCCCTTCTATCTGACCCTAGCTTATCAGGTCTCATCAGGACTGGCTGCATCATCTTCCTCTGTGGCCTGACAAGGTTGCACCCCCCAGGGGGAGGTGATCAAAGAGCAAGCCACTAAGTTCATGTCAGAGACAGTCCCTGTTCCCCTTACTAGAGAAACCACTTGGAAACTGGGCTTCCTTTCAGGGGACTAGGGATAGGGCATAGGGAAAGTGGGAGGATGGGTGGGGTTGGGAGGAGAGGAGGGAGGGGGTTGCAGAGGGATACAAAGTAAATAAAATCGTAATAAATAAATACATAAATTAAATTAAATTAAAAAGTAAAGCCTTTAACAACACAACAACAACAAAGAGAGAGAGAGAGAGAGAGAGAGAGAGAGAGAGAGAGAGAGAGAGAGAGAGAGAGAGAGAGAAAATGTTTTTATCATAAGGAAAACTGTAGCCATGGATTTAATACGACTTTAAGAAGAACACTAGGGGGCGATCGATGAACGAGACTGGGCCAGGGGAGCTGTGTTGATGGAGTGCCAGGCCATCTGAGTTCTGTGGCTCTGGGTCACCCTCAGATGGGTCTGTTACAAAATGCACGTGTTAGACCCAGGCCTTGGGGAGCACTTTCTTGATCGATGGCACAGAAAGCTCTGCAAATCTTTAGGTTTTTGAGGTAAAAATTGTAGTTTCTGTCACTATGAGGAGTAAACAACTTAAATTGCTAGTCACCTGATCATTTGAAATAAGCTCCAGAAGGTTGCGGGAATGGTGTTTGCTTGAGCTGCCCAAAGGATAGCAAGGTGGGTCTTGGCCTTCTCTGTGTCGTCAAAGATGGAGAGAGTATCATTGAAAAACATGCGCAGACTGATCAGTTCAGAGACTTGATCCCTCACAGAGAGGTTCTGCTGCTTCAAGTCCTCAGCCAGCTTTTCCCGGGCTGTGTGTGCGGTCTTGAACAAGTAAATAGGGAGGCCTGCCACCAGCGCCGGAAAGACTTGGTCGAATTGATTGAAGTTGTCCAGGTTGTTTAGAATAAGCGCTCTTTGTGTGTCGTCTGCCTTTGAAACATCTCTGCCAAACAGCGTTAGATACCCGGCTTCAAACATCACTCGGGAGCAGAAGGCATACATCCCTTCCGTGACCCAGGCAGCACTCTTCGATTTAGAAAGGCCAGGGGGCCTCATGACAGATTGGAGGTTTTGCATCATGGCTTCAGAGAGTGAACACAAAGCATTTCCTTGGAGGGTTTTGTTAAAAGTGCTGTTTATGTTTTCTGTGGTATTTCCATCATTTGGGTCAATGCTTCTGTGTCCAAACACCTGGCAGAAAACAAAATCCATGAAAGGGGGAGAGGCTAAAGCCGAGCTAGCGAGTGGTAGGAAAGGGCTGGAAGACAGATTAAATATATTTATATTTCTTTGTCTGGCCTTCCCACACGTGATCTCATAGCGCTTTCCAAAGGCAGAACAAAGACAAGTTTAAATCTCAGCTTTTTAATGGAACTTTCCTGGACGGGGTATCATCTTTCGGTGTTGCCCTACTTTGCCTTTACATTCTCTGTAGATGCACTATAACCAGACTTCCATCTACCTAATGACAGAGACAATGCTAATATTCTCTTGCAAAAGTTCAGTAAGTATTGTTTTCTCTAGCATAGAGATTCTTAGCGACATCTGAATTTTGCTTAAATGTACACCTTCCTTCCTAAAGAATGAAACATTTGTGTGGATGGACGTGGCGATGGAGGTGTTGAGTGCTACACCTGCCAGCACTCTCCTCCGAGGGTTGCGCAGACGCCACTGAGGTTATGGATCTGTACCGGATTATTCACGGTGTGCGATCTGTCTCTGTAAGTCACAAAAGGCTTAATTCTTCCTTGGTCATCATCAATGACAAATTGACATATACCTTCAATGTTTAACATTCTGTACTAAGGGATTTTCTCCTGTGATGTTCCCTCTATCTTGCAATTTAATAACACTGGAGCAGCTAGATAGTCTAGGAGACAAACAGCATCTGTAGAAATTAGTTACCTTCGCAGAAGTAGTGTAATTAAATTTCTTCCAGTCCAAATATTTCTCATGACGTAAAACCTTATGGTATGACAACGAGTCTGTGACGAAGTGGACATAGTTTCCCATTAGTTTGCAGGTAAAAACAGGACCATGCTTCCTTTGCTTTGCTCTCAGGAACTCTAGAGGGTTGGATCGAAATTTCAGAGCACAGCCAAGGTACGGAATCAACCCATTCTCCAAAGGAGGTTCACCAACTTTCCTGTAAGACACAGATTTGAGAGGTTTGGAAAATTGCATACTTAGTGTTTTTATTCAGGCCAGCTTTTCACACGTTTCTATCACTTACTTCAAGCTTCACGACTACAGTTCACAAATACTTCTTTTTATGATGGTTATCCCTCTCTTTTAATAAAAACTTGGATTTGTTTTTAGCCTGCTAAGATATTGAAGATGATTACTAAATCTGCCTACTCATCAGTTCACCCTGCAACCCATCCATCAGTCTGTCTTCCACCATATATGCATATGTTGGGCAAGAATTCATTAAATTGTTTTTTATGCCTATAGCTGATTGCTTTTCCCAGTGACAGGGCTAAAAGTGCCAACATAGCCAACAAGATTCTGGCTCTCTGTGTAGAAATGAAACTATCATTTAATGCCTCGACTTGTTTTAAGAATCATTTTCCCAGATGCCTAAAATGTTTCATTTGTTCCTTTTCTTTGAATATGTGAAACATCAAATAACAGAAAGGGCTACAGGACTGAAGTTGTAAAAGTCTACATAGTTTAAAAATATTGGCACTTCAGGGCTGGAGGTATGGGTCAATGGTGGAACTCTTGCCTAACATGTATGAAAAGGTCCATTTGATTCCCAACTCTGAAAAAAGGACATTATTATCCTGCAATGATAATTGAAGAGGACAGGAATCTTTCTTGAAGAATCAGATAGCTAAAAAGTAAAATTTTGTTAGGTAAACATTGGCAGATCATCAACTATAATTCAATGCTCTTTTACTCTCTCTTAAATGGTCTATTAGAAATTCTAAGCTTATTTATTTCCCAGCATAAACTATTTAGCTTCTTGTGAGAATAACTGAATATAATTGATTTTTTTTCTTTCTTAGAATGAAAATGAGCTATTTAATGAAAACTGGAAACTATCAGGCATGAATTAAAAATAACTCAAAGGGCAAAGAAACTTTTTAAAATAAGACAAAAGACAGTAGTCTACCCAGCTAAAGATATGCCAAGAGTATCCTCATATTTTGATGTTGATGTAACAGACAATAGTTAAATGTCCTGCCCCCAAATTTCTTTGGACCAATAAAATTGGTGTCACGTGCAGGCAACAAAGCTTTCCAGTCCCACAGCTGATTAACATTGGGAAGAAAAGTTGGAGACAGACAGACGCAGACTCGGTGCTGTCATCCAGGCTTGGATGGAGTCTGCAGAAAACCCAAATTAACAGAGGCTTAGGCAGAGCATCTGTTTAGTTCATGTCACATAAAGAACCCTTCCACATCTCACTCTCCCCAAATGCACCCTTCCCAGCCTTGTTCTGTGCACACATACACAAACATGCATCAGTAATTCATAAATGTTTACTTATGTCTAACAAGATCTGCATTACCATTGGTGTGGATATTCAAAGAAAAACTATCTACATCTCGTCAGATTTAATCAAAGATGTCTTTAAATTTTAAATAAAAACTATTAATGTATCAGTTTTTTAAACTGTGTAATGGTAAAGGTGAATAAGCGTGGAGATAAGTTAAAAGACAAATAAAAAAAAATCTTTCCATACCTTCTCCTTGTTCCAAAGATGAACCACATGCAGTAGCACACTGCCACAGCAATCCCCCAAATCAAAGAAATTGTTGCCATTTTGTTAATGCAGGAAAAGCTCCTGAGGAGAGAGCTAGTGCTCAGTTAGCAAGGTAAGGCTGTCCCCCAACAGTGGCTGCAACGAGGCTTTTTATATGCATAGGACTATGATCTAGTAACTTGAACTTAGGTGACCACAGCAAACAACTAACTATTTGTCCTCCTATTAGAAAAAGAAAAATAGTATTACCTGGCCTTGAACTAAGTCCACAGTATCAGAAGAGGTTCCAGAACAAGCAGAGAGCTGCAACACTCAATAAGCCGAAGGTCTGTCCCTTGTGTGATGACATAACGTTTAGACGGGGACGGCAGCTAACTTCGTGCTTCTGTGTGTAGAGAAAGGAGAAGCAAACACATCTGTCAAAGCTGTAGAGCGTGATGCAGAGCAAAACAGGCAGAAAGATTTCACCATCGTAGTGCTTGTTAACATTTGGGAAAAATTATTAAAATCGTTTTCTAGAAACATATAGCCACCAATCTAAAAGGGTGAGAACTGGCTTGAATAGTTTTCTTGCTTGACTTCTTTGTGGTTACAAAACTGTGAGTGTTTTGTATGGACCGTGACAGGGTACCTACCTACCATCATCAAAAATAAAGCTGCCCGGTATTCATCTTCCAGGTAGTCATAGCTTATTTTGAGGATGCAACATTTATCAATTGTTATTTGTATAATTAAGATGTTTTACTTTAAATAAAGACTACGACATTTATTGGCAAAAAAGTAAATGTGAGTTTATGATTTACCTCTTACAGCACTTGCACTGTAATTTGGTATACATCCTTGTTAGAAAACTCTGCTGTTTGAGGTTGCAATCCTCCAGGACTGCATCGCCTTTCTGAGCGAGGCCCTGAATGCAGGACCTCCCCTGCCCAGCAGGGCCTCCTCCTCTCTGCTGGATCTTATCTGGAGAGTGTCTTTAGGCATAAAAACCTCCAACTATAGCTGATATATGACCTTTGGCACAGTTCCCTTCTAGCACTCTCCCCTTTCTGCACCTACGGAATAATTAGGTCCTGGGTTACCCATCAGATGATAGGGCCATACTGCTGAATGCAAACAGAGCATCCTTGGAATTCCTAGCACCATTCAATCTTTTACACTTACCCTGGGAGCCCCCACCCACTCCCCAAGGACCATGTAGCCTTTGCTCACCCCCGATCAAGTTGAGCTCTCTTGCTGAAGTGGTTTCTGGAGGTCATTCCATTGTACTTGCTGGCCATCAGAACCTCCATTTCATCGCTTCTGCTCTCTTGTTCATGAGAACTAGTGGCCCACAACTCCAGGAATGAGGGAAAACCACATCTTCCAAAATTTATTCATCATGATCTTTTATTCTGTGCTGGAAATTGAACCTGTGGCCTAACTCCTCCTAGGCACTCACTCTACCAATGATTTACATCCCAATTCCCTATTTAACATAATTTTTCTGGTTCTCTTTTTTTTAATTTAAATTTTATTTTTATTAATTACAGCTTATTCACTTTGTATCCCAGCTGTAGCCCCCTCCCCTCTCCTCTCCCAATTTCACTCCCCTCCCTCTTCTTCTCTTATGCCCCTCTTAACATAAATATTAATTACTTTTTTTTTTTACATTCCACAAACTTTTTGAAGATATTTTGGTTTCAAGTATTAGCAAGATAGGGAGCTTCTCTATTCTTCTGAGATTCTATTTTAATGGAGAGACTGGTGGCAAAATATATGTTCTGTAGCCGTAAAATGAGTTGCAGAGGGCTATTGAGAAATAATGATGGCCTTAGATATATTGATTAGGGAAGCTTTTCCGAGATGACACTTGAAATAAAATATCAAAGGAAAAACATTCCTAGAAAAAAGAACAGCAAAAATGGAGTTTCTGAGCAGAGGATACAATCAGAGAAAAGTGAATAGGGCATGGGAGTGGCTTCGAATAAGGGGCCAGAAGATAAGTAAAAGCAGGTTCACACAGGAGTGCTTGGGCATGGGGAGAGGACCATGGGAGGCAGTAGGCCGGTATACTGTTGTGAGCAGTTGTCAGGTTGACAACTCAACGTAAGAGTCTGCGGTTAAGGAGAAAGGAGAGCAGCGGAGATGTAAATGCTAAGCCATCAGCACTGAACTGATTCTTAAAACCAAGAGACCCTCTAAGGTCACTTAGGAGAAAGTAAAGCCAAAGCAGCAAGTAGAGTACAGCACCAGGCCACAGTGAGTGCATTCTATTCCTCAATGTCAGCCAGTGAGGGGAGAAGAAAAATAATAAGAGAGAGACAAAATGTACATATTGCATATGTCTCTAGATACAGATCTGTATTATATATACATATATATATACAAGTTATTGCTATAATATGTACTTTTTATATATGTACTTTTAAATATGAATTCTATGGCATAAAGTTATTCTACTGGACAACTTATTCAACGAATTCCTGATGACTGGTAGGCATTTGAGTCCTTTCTAGTTTTTGTTCTATAGAATAACTCCATATTTGATCATTCTTTTTTGCCTCCCTAAATAGAACCCACAGATCCTTCATTGTGTGGTTTATGACCATAATCATTAACATCAGTTGCTACACGGCAGGCTAGCTTTTCTCAGAATCAATTTAGACCTCCTAATTCTTTGTGCACCTTAAGCACAGCTATATTGCTTTTAGAAAATGACCCGTCCTCACACAGCTCTTGAGAAGCCTAACCCAAATGTATCCAAGCTTGGCAGAGTAACAACAATCTCATATCCGAGCAAAGCAGTTCCTTGGAGTCAGCTGTCCCATAAATCACAGCAGACAAAACTAGACAAGAGAGGTCATATGTGGCATCTAAGCACTCTCTTTACAACTTCCCATGGATCTGTAATTCTGTGCAAATAAGGAGTTTTAAAAATGAGAAGGTAAAAGCACTCTCACAGCCACAGGAAGCATCCTGAGGTCTTCATCACTGGCACTCAGAAGAGTGCAAATTCTTTTCATTGGCCCTGGCTAGTGTTTACCTTAATGTCCCTTACCCTGTCCTTCTCATTTTCCACCCTCACTAGAAATACCTTCTCCATGTCTAGCACCCAAGCACACACATGGAGTCACATACACAGGACAATGGAGACTTGGGGATTCACACTTGACACTTCTCTTCCTTGCATATGGATTATGGCTTTCCTTCTAACAGAGCCACTTCTTGCTGCTGCTGTGTATTCACAAATAGCATCTAGCAAAGCTTCTAACCCTGGGGCTGATAATTCCAATGCTTATTACAGTTGTCAAAACTACTAGTAGGTTGCAAGGAAGTACCTGAACAATTTTCTGATAAGTTTAGTACACGAAGTTTCATGCCTCCATGTAATGATATCCTGGCATGTTTTTAGCATAGTGCTGGTACTCTATGGTGTTGAATAAGTTCTGCCTCGATGCACAATTTCTTTTTCCCTCTTTTTCTTTAGTTCCCTGTTTCAGATGGTAAAATTTTATTCATTCGCTATTTATGTCTCTGTTGTCTCTCTCTGTCTCTGTCTCTCTGTCACACACACACACACACACACACACACGTGGCTCCTATTGCATGGCAAGCACTGAGCTTGCACTGGAAACACAGTGTAAACACTGTGTAAACACAGTGTAAACACAGTGACCCTGACCAATGAAGTTTCTGTTGCAGCAGTGTAGGCAGATGTCCTGAAAACATGAGGTTACTGTTGTCAGAAGTCCCAGCATGCCAATGCCTTTGTAACATGTCGGGTTCCTTTTCATTTGTGTAGTATATTATAGAAGACCATAAATCCAGAAGTTTGAAAGATTTTGATCTTGGCCTCAGAGAATACAAGGCCAGTTTCCCATCTCCATAAGCAGAAATGGGCGAAACAGGCTGAAGAGATGGCTCAGTGGCTAAGACGACCTGCAGAGGATACCTGCTTGGTTCCTAGAACCCACACAGGAAAGGTCACAACTGCCTGGAACTCTAGTTCCAGGGAACCTCTGGATGTTGGCACACATGTGCTACTAATAGACATACGCATAAACATAGAAATCTTTAAAAAACGAATTGATAAAACATGGGAGCTTACACAGAAGAATAGAAAGAAAAATGAGCCACAAGAGCTGTGGGCATGTGTGTGTGTGTGTGTGATATTTAATTGTACAACCTAAGAAATACAATAGCAGAGCTGGGAGTAGAGCTCAGTGGTAGGAAAGCTTTCCTGAGATATGCGGATCCCTAAGTTCAACTCCCAGCACTGAAGAAAAAGAGAAATGCAATAAACAAAGCTGATTTCTTCAAATAAAGTGAAGTATCAATGTGGTCAAACAACTGAGTCAAAATAATTGCTTCCCTGAGTTCACAAGTGATTATGAAAGAGCACAGATGAACTGTATTTTGGTGATTTGCTTTTTTCCACGTCTGCAAAATGAAAACTCCATGTGATGTGCCGACCTCAGAGCCAGTTAGGAGAAGGGCATGCTGGGACAGGTGGTAAATCTTCCTGTGATTGTTTTGGGGCATACAGAATAAGTTCTTGGGAAATATATCTAGTCACATTTGATCTAAACCTTCATGAAGCTATAGAAAAGAATGACTTGTGTCACCACAAAATAGATTGTCTGATTCTCAAGATAATTTTAGCTGGGCAAGGTAGCACATGCCAGGAAAACCAGCACTTGAGATGCCATAGCAGGAGGATGGCCATGAATTCAAGGGCCTCCTGGGCTCCATAGTCAGTACCAGCCAGCCAGGGCTATGTAGTAACACCTATCTGGAAAAAATATATGTATAATTTTGAATTATAAATGGTTGGTGTCAAAATCATATGTACCTAGTAAAACTCAAGTATAAAAAGATATGTGTAAGACATTAGAAACTTCTTAAGTTTAAGGAAAGTAAACGGTGCCTTATTCCAGCATTGAAGTGGAATGTGCCACCACCCAGCTATGTGTTAACTAGTGTTTATTTCGTGCATTTTGTTCACATTAACTCATCGTCTGTGTTGTGAAAGGCATTTCTTAGCTTCATGACACAGAGATAGGTAGACAATAAAGTCTCTACTCCCCTGAGGATACAGCCAATCAAAAGTTAGGAGGGACGCTGCTTGGCTTCTGGCGTTATTTCTATTATTAGGAAAGGTTAAACCAATGCACAAGTTTTGTGCCAAGACCTTTACTGTATTGCCTCCCTAACCCACATGATCACAGTGTGAGATGAACACTGTTGTCTCTATGTGCAGATGGCCTGATTCTGTGAGGCTCTGGCACCAAGCCTGGGTCAGGCTCTGTTATTCTATGCTGCACCCAGGGAAGACTGGTATTTCCCAAGTTACTGAAATCAAGTATAAGATTTTCCTTCACTTTCATGAAAATTCCCACCCCCATCTCACCTAATATTTAAATTTCAACTACATCATCAAACTGATGGAACCAAATGAACCTCATGGGGGTTGGAGAGGCAGGCCAGAGAGAGATAGAGTCTGAGAGACAGACAGACAATCTACCAGAAGCAGATTGTTTTCTTTCTTTATTGGTAATGTCCTTAAGATGGGGCCTGCCGCTTTTGGGTAGCATAACTACAGCCATTTCTGTTTCAGGCCTAACAGCCACATCATTTCAGCTTGCTGCTGATATAGGAAAAAACTAATCTCTGTCCAAGGTCAAGTTGACCAAAAACTATGTTTATGTTCAGCATACTCTGTGGCCTTGTTGCTCTCCAAATTTCTCAACCATAAGCACAGCTAACCCCCAAATGCCAGGCACACTTTCAAGATTAGAGAGAACTGCTTGTTAGTGAAATAACGTGAGTCAGAGATGACTACCCTGTTCCACTGTGCCTCCTACCCATGCCACCCCGACCCCCAGGTGAGCTAATATCAGTTTTTCACCCTCTAAATATGCAATACAGCTTCCCATGGAGGACACGGTTCAGATCCCAAACTAACCACCTCACGGGGCTCAGAACATAAAGCTTTCATTTTAAGCTTCTGTACCTGGAGTGAGTTTTCTCAGCTTCCACCCCGAACCCAGCACTTAGATGCACACAAGGTTTAACATCAATGTCACATCTAAGATATTTTAATTTGGGGATGGTTTTTGTATGTAATGTGACCTAGATGTACAGATTCATTGTTTTTATGTGTAGATATCTAGCTGTCACAACACCATTTGGGGGAAAGACTTCTTTGCTTATTGAAAACTTCTTAAAAAGACTATTTTATTTTAGTTATTTAAGTGTTTGCTTGCATGTGTGCCTGTGTAGGCATAGTGCTGCTGGAGGTCAGAAGAGGGTATTGGATCCTCTGGAGCAGAAGTTATAGACAGTCATGGCTGCCATGTGGGTGCTGGGAACTGAACCTGGTCCCTCTGCAAAAACAACATGTGTTCTGAACTACTGAGGCACCTCTCCACCACAACCCCCATTGAAAGGTTTTTTTAAAACATATTTTTATAAATCATTTGACTATAAATGTGTAGCTTAGGACTGGACAGATGGCCCAGTGATTAAGATTACTTACTGCTCTTGCAGAGTAAGAGCAAGAGTTTGTTTCCCATCACCTGCATGGTGGCGAACAAATGTACCCAGTTCCAGGGGAGCTGATAAAACATCCTGGCTTCCATGGACATAAACTCACACAGGCAAATACATTTACCCATTATATATGTGTGTGTGTGTGCATATGTATATTATATATATATATATATAATCTTTATAAATAAGTGGTTGTATTCTGAAATTTCACTTCTATTCAGTGTATATGTATGTTTATCCTAATGTTAGTAGTACTCAGCCTTGGTTAGGGTTGACCTGTGTCAAGCTTTAAAATCAGTTAGATCTAAGTCCCCCTGTAGCATTAATTTTGGAGATTGTTTTGAGTACTCTACATCTCTTGCATTTCAACATGAATTTTAGGATCATCTTTGATTACAGAATCTCTTGTCTCAATCAATTTGAAGAAAGGACAAGTGCAGCAGGACAAGATTCTTTTGATTCAGGAACATAAGGCCTCGGTCTGCTTAGATCTTCTACAGGTTTTTTTCTTTCAGTAATGTTCTGTAGCTTGTTTTTTTGTTTCTAAGTATTTTATTCTTATTTATGCTGTTATACGTGGAGTTGTTTTTTTAACTTGGTTTACAGTGTTCATTACTAATATGTACAAAATAGACTTTTTTCTCTAAAGTTTATCTTGCATCCTGTAATCCTGGTGAATTTGGCTCTAAACGCGATTGTGTAGGTTCTTCAGATTTATTAATAAAGAAGCTCATTTATTAGTCAAGATTATCCTCTCCTTTTGTTTATTTTTCTGGTCCAGCTGCACCAGATAGTAAAATGTTAAACAAGTGGTGAAAACAAATGTCCTTGTCTAAGAAGGAAATATTTCAGTCTTTTACCATTAAGTATGTGAGCAGTGATATTCTGAGGTGCTTTTTTGTAAATACCATTTTCTAGTAACGTGATTCTCATGGAAAGGTGTAAGATTTTAACGTGTTGTTTATTTTTCCTTCATCAGTGAAGTGCTTTGTGTTTTTTTTGCTTATGCTAATAGGACATATTTCATTTTTTCCTTTTGTTTGTTAAGCCATCTCTGTTCCTGGGATAAGCCCTGCTTGTCAGGTGCATGATGCTTTTATGTGATGCCAAATTTGTTTATTGAGATTTCTCCATCTAAGTGCACTAAGAACACTGTTCTGGAACGGTTCTCAATACAATATCTTCGACGTTAGTATTGGGTATCACTGATACCCTGATGGTTTTGAAGTTTCTTCATCCAACTTCTGGATGAGTTCACGAATGGTTGTAGCTGGATCTACATTAGATGTTCAGTGTAATTCACTCAGTAAAGCCATCTGGTTCTCCGAAAATTTACAAAGTTTTCTGCTTCAATCCTCTTCCCAGAACAAGTCTATTTAGACTTTTAAAATTCCCTCTTGAATCTATTTGTTTTGCTTTGTTTTGGTGGTTCTCGGTTTCTGTTTAATCTATTTATTGTGGTTTTGTTTTGGATTTTTTGTTTATTTATTTTTGTTTTTATTTTTCAGCCAAAGGCTTATTGCAGTCCTTATTCATACAGCAGTATTAACGTGTCAGTTTCTCCAATGCCAGGATTAGAGCCAGATACAACTGGCATTTTGAGACAGTTTTGATAGGTGTGTTTCTAAAATGTATTAAGTGCAAGAAGAAAACATTAATTTATAGCCTTTTGCTTTTGTTAAGTTAGCAGTGTCTTCTTTTATTTCCTTATTTTAATATTTTGATCTCAATCTCATTTTGCTAGGGGTTTAATGGTTTTTCTCTTTATAAGGAGCTAATCATGGGTTTATTGATTCTATCATTTCTCAATTCTCTGTGCCATTTATTCTGGCTTTGACTTTTATTCTTGATTCTTGTTTTAAGTTTACCTTGTTCTTATTTTTGTAGAAAAATAAAAACTTTATTTTTACCTTTCATAGTGAAAGAGTAAGCCCATACTCTCCTTACTCAGGAACCCACATGGAGACTGAGCTTCCAATCAGCTACATCTGAGCAGGAGGTCTGGGTCCTCTCCTTGCATGGTCCTTGGTTGGTGCATCAGTCTTTGCAGGACTCCCTGAGCTAAAATTTTTTTTAGCTTTGTTGGTCTTCTTGTGGGGCTCCAGCCCCCTCTGTGTCCTTCTATCCATACCCCTTCTTCCATAAGACTCCCTACACTCTGCCCAAAGTTTAGCTGTGAGTCTCAGCATCTGCTTCGATCCTCTGTGGGTGGAGCCTTTCAGTGGATTTTCTATAGTAGGTTCCCATCCTGTTCCCTCTCTTCCACCACTTCTGGTGTCTATCCTGTTTGCCATTCTAAATGAAATTTAAGCATCCCATTAGGGTATCGAAGCAGATGCTGAGACTTATAGACAAACTTTGGGTAGAGTGCAGGGAAGGTTATGGAAGAAGGGGGAGATAGAAAGACCTAGAGGGAACAGGAGCTCCACAAGGAGAGCAACAGGGCCAACAAATCTGGGCTCAGGGGGTCCTGCAGAGACTTATGAATCAACCAAGGACCATACATGGAGAGGACCTAGACCTCCTGCTCAGATGTAGCCCTTGGACAGCTCAGTATCTATGTGGGTTCCCTAGTAAAGGGAGCAGGGGCTGTCTCTTACATGGACTCAGTGGCCAGCTCTTTGATTACATCCCCCTGGCAAGATGGCCTAACTAAGCCACAGAGAAAGAGGATCCAGACAGTCCTGATGAGACCTGATAGGCTAGGGTAAGATAGTAGGGAAGGAGGACCTCCCCTATCAGTAGACTAGAAAAGGGACATAGTAGGGGGAAGAGGAAGGGATGGTGAGACTGGGAGGAGATGCAGGAGAGGGATACAGCTGGGATTCGAAGTGAATGAACTATAATAAATAATAATGATGAATAATAAAAGAAAAAAGTTGTGTGTTGTTGTTATGATTACAATTATTATGTGCATAGGATGTTGGGGAGAGTCCCATGTGCCACAGTATGTGGAGGTCAGAGGTCAATTTTGAAAAGCCATTTCTCTCCTTCCCCCCCTTTATGTGGCCATAGGCGCTGAACCAAGGTGGCCAGATGGACTTGCTCATCCTCTTTCTTGTACTTAGCATGGGCATCTTGGTTAAAGTTTCACTCTGCACGTGGCTGCTGCTTACTGTACCATTTTGCTTGTTGTACTTTATGTTATGAGCATTTTTTTTCTCTTTGTTTTGTTTACTTTTTGAGACAGAGTCTCACTATGTAGCCCTGGCTGTCCTGGAACTCACTATGGAGACCAGACTGCCCTGGAACTCAGAGATCTGCTTGCTTCTGCCTCCCAATTGTTGGGATTAAAGGTATGTGCCATGACACCCAGCTTGGTTTTTGTTTGTTTGTTTGGTTGGTTCGTTGGTTGGTTTGATTTTTCCAGACAGGGTTTCTCTGTCCTGGACATGCTTTGTAGACCAGGATGGCCTCTAACTCACAGAGATCCACCTGCCTCTGCCTCCTGAGTGCTGGGATTAAAGATGTGCGCCACCGTGCCCGGTTCATCGCACTTTTAAAATCTAATTTGTGGTTTCTCGCTTGGGCCATTGGTTGTTTGGGAGCATTTTGCTTAATTTCCACATAATTGTGAAGTTTTCAAACGTTTTTGTACTATTCGATTCTAATTTTGTTTCGTAATTATTAGAAAATATATTTTGCGTGATTTCCGTAGCCTAAATTTATTAAGGCCGATGCTCCGCTGTATTACTCAGACGTCCTCCAGACTGTCCCGAGTGTCCTTGAGAAGAACTTGTGCTCTGCTGCTACTATGCAGAGTTTGCGTTCTAAATGTCCGGTATGCAGACTTTAGGTACAGTGCTTTCTAAAACCTCTAGCTTCTCACTGGCCTTCTTTCTAGCTGCTCGTCCATCATTAAGCTGAGGTTCCAAAGTCTCTGTGTCTGACTGCTGACTTGCCTATTTCCCCTGCATTCTGCTCGGCTTCAGGGATTGCCCCAGCTGAAGCAAGAAGGGAATTTTAAAAAGGACAGACACACAGGCACATACACGTACAGGAATGCTGTACGTCGGATGGCAGCAAACGCACAGCCTGGAAAGTCGGCGTGTTTATTATATCCGTCTGAATCAAGGAAGCGGGTTTCCTGTACACCACTGAACGAGGGGGTGAGTTTATTTTACACTGCTGAACTGAGCA
Organism: Meriones unguiculatus; assembly: GCF_030254825.1. NCBI lineage: Eukaryota > Metazoa > Chordata > Mammalia > Rodentia > Muridae > Meriones > Meriones unguiculatus. The sequence continues at coordinate 120,798,948 of NC_083354.1, forward strand.
AAGAGGCAGATTTGGCTTACCTGAATAGGGGGTCTCTGTAGAAGAGCAGTGTCAGGCTTCGGTCAGCCCAGAGGAGGAAGCTGCGGTTAACAGCTATTGCACACAGTCAACACTCACACCTAGACCAGAGACAGGCTTTCCCATCCCTCTGAGCCTCAGCCAGGGAAGTCTTTGCCGCTCCCATGGGGCTGAGGCATTGGAGTCCTGCCAACAGAACCCATCCTCTTAGGACTCCACCTGCTCTTTACACGTTCACTCTGGTTTCCCTCTGCTCTACACAGTTTCTCCCTTAAATTCTGTCAGTTTGCGCCAGATGTTTTTAGAACTTTGTTGTGATATTCCTATATGTTCATTGCTGCTTTCTTCTTCATTTGCTCACTCCCTTGAGAATTATAAAATTTCCTTTGTATCTAATAAGGACTTGTGGCTTCCATTGTCTTGCTTTTGCCCTGTCATATACAGCTCTGGCAATAACTAAATACCTTACTTTATGCATTTCTGTCAGTTGTTGAATATTTGTAACCATGTTACAGACTATACAGGGATATGAATATAAGATGAGAAGCTTTGATTGTTTTAGAGTTCATTCATTCTTTTTTTTTTTTTTTTTTCCTCCTACTTCATAAACGTATCTGGACAAGAAGCTTGGTTAGATATAAAGAGGTTAATGAGTCTATTGCCCTCTAGTGGACACCTTGTCTAAATTACATTAGTTGGCTTTCTTTGGTAGACCATAAATTCCAAGACCCTTACAGAACATCTGAAACTTTAAACAATATCATACCCATCCTGTGTTTTTTTTTCATATATGTGCATACTTGTGATAGAATATATAAAGAAGCATGGTAGCAGCTAAATAATAAATAGAAATGCTAACGCACTGTGGTAGGGGTTATGCTAACATGGACTCACACACACACACACACTCTCTGTTATGCTTTGAATGTGAAGCACGTGCCACATGCCCATTTGTTTCAAACTTGATCTTACCTTGATGATACTGTCTTGGGAAGTGATGAAACCATTGGACAGTGTGGCCTCCAAAAGTAGGTCACTGGGGGAAAGCCTTAAAAGTTATGTCTGCTTCTGGCTCTGCCTCAAGCTCTCTGTTTCCTCTTGCAACGAGGTGTAAAAGCTGCTACCTCACAGTAGCACTGACATAAACTGAGCTGCTCCTACTGGCATGCCCTCTCTGATACCATGCACTGAAACATGCTGAAACCTGAAGCCAAACAAATCCTTCTCCCTGTCAGGTGGTATGTCAGGGCAATGAGAAAAAAAACTACCTGTCTTCTCTGTCAGATACTATGTCACGGCAATGAGGAAAAAAAAAAAATATATATATATACATATATATTCTCTCTCTCTCTATATATATATAGAGAGAGAGAGAGAAAGAGTCTCTGAAGATACCTTATTTTTGTTGTCTTCACCCTTCTTCACCTGGTGATGTGAGATAATGTCATGCCTATATAGAGCATAGCCTCAGTGAACTAGATAACTCTTTGCTTGTTCATTGGGTGTGCGAGACTATTCTATTATGCAAGAGGTTTCTTAGTCTCACACTGAGGTAGACCCCTATTGTTCTAGCCTCATACCACTCACCTACCCATATACATAATTCATGTTTTCTACTCCACTTCTCCTGAGAGTAAAGCTTAATGCCTTCCATAGAAAGTTATCTCTTTCCATTCCATGAAGTTGACTCTAAGAATGTGTTCTGTAAGGATGAAAAATGGTTGCCAAGACGTGGGCATCTGGTGAGGACCCTGGGTTCCCTTAGCTATTCCTGGCAGCTCGTCTAATTTTTCCCTTCTAGACTATCTCCATTCCTTTGCAACACCACCAATGCACAGAATCCCTCTCTTCCAGGGACCCACAGCACCACATAGGCTGGATTAAGTAGAGTATATTTATCCTCCTTCCTGTCTTCCATTCCCCTCTCCGCTACTGCAGCCCACATACTTGAGCCCCTCCTCCCAGCTCACCTCTACCCCCAGGGGACTTGGCCTCTTGGTGCAGACAGAGTCCTCTAGTTCTTCCCTGATGCCCCTCTCAGCCTTTTCTTCTATCCCATCTCAATTCAGTTTGACTCCCCAACTGACCTTCAGAACAACTCTTCATCAAGGGCTCCAAAGCTGCCACACTTGGCTAGGACCTAGGCTGGAAAAACAGCAAACAAAGAACAGAACAACAACCCCAAAAACATAAGACTAGACATCTACACCAAGAAACACTGCAAACGTCATAGCTCCAGATGCCTAGGTCCCAATGCAAACACACACACATACACACACACACACACACACACACAAATAACCAAGAAAATATGCCTCCTCTAGACGCCAGCAACCCTACTGTGTTAGGCCCTGAGATAAGTAAGTTAGATGAAGCACAAGACAATGACTCAAAATAGCAATTATGAATATGTTCAAATACCTTAAATGGGATATGAAGAGAGATGCCTTAATGAAGATTGTGAAGATACAAACAGCGGAATGAAATAATGAAAACAACTCAGGGCATGAAAGTAAAATGTAAAAAAGGAAATAGAATCACAAAAGAAACCCAAACTGAAATAAATCAGGAAACGAAAAATTCAGTGTGTCAGGGATCTCAGAGATAAACCTCAACAAAAAAACTGAAGCACCAATATAACAGCCGTAGGAGACAACCTGGGACAGACCCACATAGGCCATTCCAGTCCCGGTGAGCCCGTATGACCCTGCCCAGTGGATTCAGTGGATTCTGTTCTCCTCATGTCCTCGTTCCCCTCTAATTCTTACATTCTTTCCTCCTCCCCTTCTGCACGGTGCCCGATCTCTGAGAGGAGGAGGCCTCCCTTTTAAACTCTCTCCACCTAATAGCTGGCCGCACTGGAGGAAACAGTGGCAGTTGGGCAAGGCACTGCGCTATGAGTATAGCAGGATATCACTAGGAATCATTTCATTGATTTCTTTTTCCAGTTATGTTTGGTTCTACCTTAAGGACTCTGGGCTATCCGGTCTCCAGCTCATGGCCATCCAGGTAGTGTGGGGCATGGGCTCCCTCTTGTGGCATGGGCTTCAAGTTAAACCAGACATTGGCTGGCCACTCCCACAAGTTCTGTGCCTCCGTGGCCCCAGCACATCTCACAGGCAGGACAGATTGTAGGTGGAGGGTTTTGTGACTGGGATTGTGTTCAGGTTTCTCCTTCTGTAGCCCATAGAGTACCTTCCCACACCGAAGAGACTATAATGTAGGCTGAAGCCGCCATGCATATATCAGCACTTTCTTTCTATGTTCAATGAGCTATGTAGAAGTTGTCCTTGGCAATGGGGACTGACCGTCAGTTTTAGGAGAGCAAAAGAGACCTCTCCTACAAGGTCCCATGGAGATCCCTAAAGAAAAATGATTTTTAATGGTTTCCAGATATTTGTTGTGGGGAAAGGAGGAAGCACAGAATGAATGAAGTCCTGACTCAGAACATCCGTGAATGTGTGCTGTCAAGATGGGCACAGCCATATTAAGGACCCTAGCCTCAGACTCATGGGTGCCATATCCCTCAAGTGAGGCTCAGAGGGATGGCAAGGCCTTCCTCTGTTCTGAGTGTGAAATGTTGACAGAGTGTGCAAAAAAATGTTCACACAGTTTCCTCCTCCCCACCCCACCCCCGCCAGGTATTCACAGCTGAGCACTGCTCCCCTGCAGGGACTGCTCCTAGCTAGATTAGCTAAATGTGCTTTCTTGGTACAGCTGTATACCATAAACCCTGCCTCCTTAATCTATAAGCAGTCATTTCATGTCATAGGGTTTATATTGTTGCAACTAAATGCCACGACCTAAAAGCAAGTTAAGGAAGAAAGGCTTTATTGAGCTTACACTTTTACAGCACTGTTCCTCATTGCAGGAAGGAAGGACAGGTACTTAAACAGGGCAGGATCCTGGGGACAAAAACAGATGCAGGAGCCATGGAGCTGCATGGCTTACTGGCTTGCTTCCCATGGCTTGCTCAGCCTGCTTTCTTATAGAACCCAAGACCACCACTCAGCCCGGGGATGGCACCACCCACCATGGCCTGGGCCCTTCCCCATCAGTGACTAATTAAGAAGACACCTTATAGCCAGATCTTATGGAGGTGTTTTCTCAGCTGAGGTTCCTTCCCTTCTGCTAACTCTAGCTTGTGTCAAGTTTACATAAGACCAGCCAGCACAGCCTACCTCTCCGAGGGTCAGCTGTATAAAATAGCACAGCTGAGTTTCTGATGTGCTTTGGCTTCTCCATCAGAGAACCCAGTCCATCTGTTCCCAGATGTTTCTGTGTGCTGTCTCGGTTTGTCATTCTCCATTTCTCTCTACCCCTGCTTAGGTTATCTCTGGAAGCCATGCAATGAAAGACATGACAATTTGCCTCTCTCTCTCTCTCTCTCTCTCTTTCTCTCTCTCTCTCCTGTTAAGACAAAAGACTAATTGTCCTCTTGAATCTGAATGCTTTTTTTTAGCTTGCTCTGGGACATTTTGAACTAGGTCTTTGGGGAACTTGTTATGCCAATAATCGGTAGACCTCCAGAGACTGAGTCATTAGTCATACAAAGGTAATCAGAGCATTACATCCTGTTGGCCACAGTATTTTGCCCAGGACTGAGAAAATGACCCAGGATTTAGCCTTTTCCTTGGCTGGTTTCTTATCCTGTAAGCATAGTTAGTTAGATTAGGCTGGGATTCAAGGTAGTTCAGTGAGGTGCAGTACGTGGGATTTTAAACAAGATGTAGGGGGGCTTTCTCTAAAATCATCACCAGAATCCTCAAATTTGCAACCCTGGTTTAAGTATATGAGTCCAAGTCAGAGAGAAAGAGAGAAGCTCATCCCATTACAATCAGCCAATCCAAAATATCAGAAAAAAAGGAATCAGAAAGCTTAATGTGTGGCTTTACAAAATGTTTTGTTAAAACTATAGATAAAAGTATTCTTCCTAATCTCCAGCAAATCCTGGCATCAGGACATGGCAAGATCTATTGGAAAACAAACTGCAAAGAAATCACAGATGGTTTGGATAAAAATTGCCAGCTGAGCAGTGGTGGTACATGCCTTAAATCCCAGACTTGGGAGGCAGAGGCAGGTGTATCTCTATGAGCTCAAGTCCAGCCTGGTCTACAGAGTGAGTTCCAGGACAGCCAAGGCTACACAGAGAAACCCTGTCTCAGAAAACAAAGAAACAAAACAAAACAATAAGCATCCCCATAGGTCCATAAAAAGTGGCACTATTAGGAGATGTGGCCTTGTTGGAGGAAGTGTGTGTTGGAGGGCTGGGGGAGGGTGTTTGCTTTCAGGGTTCAAGAGCTCAAACAGGCCCAGTAGCTCACTGTCTCTTCCTGCTGCCTGCTGCTCCAGATCTAGAACTCTAAGCTACCTCTCCAACACCACGTCTGCTTTCATGCGAGCATTCTTCCCCCCATAATGATAATGAACTTAACCTCTCAACTGTAAGCCAGCCCCACTTCAATGTTTTCTTTTATAAGAGTTGCTGTGCTCATAGTGTCTCTTCAGAGCAATAGAAATGCTAAGACAAAAAAATTGAAACTAGGATTGGGGTATTGATGTGATGGGCTGGACAATGTTTTTGTGTAGAGGAATATGGAACAGTTTGGGACTTTGGACTAGAAAAGCAATTGGGCGCTGTAAGCAGGCCTCAATGGGAGACAGTGGTAATGAGGGTGATTGGATCTACAGGGGCCCAGCTCCAAAGGTTTCAGAGGAATACCAACATGTGGCCTAGAGATTGTTATTGTGATATTTTGGCAAAGAATATGGATGCTTTCTGCCCTTGTCCAAAAAAAAAAAAATCTGCCTGAGACTAAATGAAAGAGTTATGGATTTACAGCTTTAGCAGAGGACATTTCCAAACAACTTAACATTGACTGTGTCTTGTGGCTATTTACCGGCCACTCTTACGAATATCTATAATGAAAAGGAAAAGGCAGAACAAGGAAAAATACAAAATGTACAGTTGGAGGAGAAAAGGAGCAGCAGGAAATGTAAACAGGTTCATGAAAAGCCTGGTACTAAGTGGAACAAAGGGAGTGGTGACCTCAGAGCAAGACCCCACCCAGATAAGCCTCCAATTTGTAGAAAGAAATTAAAGAAAATCAAAAAGGAATTAAAAGCTTAGCTCCAGTCATTGTAGTACATGCCTTTAATCCAGACACCTACAAGGCAGACACAGGCAGATCTCTGAGTTCGAGGCTAGCCTGGTCTACAGATGAGTTCCAGTAGAGACAAGCTTAGACAGTGAAGAAAACTACCAAAAACAGACTCCTGACGATGACAATGGGGGAATCTCTGACTCCTTTTGGCTGCTCTTGGGACCCTTTTCTTCCTACTGGGTTGCCTGGTCCAGCCTTGATGTGAGGGTTTGCAAATGGCCTTATTAAATCTTTTTGTGCAGTGTTCAGTTTTGTGTCCCCCAGGGAGGCCTGCTCTGTTCTGGGGGAAGACATAAGAGGGAGTGGACCTGTGGAAGAGATGGGGGGCCTGGGAGGGGTGAAAGGAGGGGAAGCTGTGGTCACGATGTATTATATGAGAGAAGAATAAATAAATTTTAAAAGGAAGAAGCAACAGAACTGAGGGAGGATATCTTGAAGTTGAAAGAAGACAACTGTTAACCAGGACAATAAATGTCTGTAAGGAACCAGATAAGAAATCTTGCAAACCATGGGTCCAACTTGTCCAGGCATAGAGAATTCAGATGCACATTCAGGTCTCAGCCATTTTGAGTGTCAGTTTTAATTAGGCTGATTGTCTCAATCAAAGAACACGAACTGGAGCCTGGGACAGAAGTTTTCCTGGTATTCCTGATCTTTGCTGCTGTCATTATTTATTGGTGTGAAATACTTATCAGCCTGGTCCTCCTTGTGTGCTGGCAAATGGGGGTTATTTATTTGTGCCCACAATAGATAGAGTTGTTCTTCCCTAGCCCTTAAACTCAAAGCCGAGAGACTTGGACCAATATTGTTTTACAAAATGAACAACCTACCTATTCCCCTCTGCCTATTCTCTGATTCCTAAGAGCAGGAGCTCAGTAGCCTTTAGCAAGACAAAGCATGTGGTCCCCTTTTTAGATGAAGCATGACATGAACCTGGTGCAACCTGTGTCCTTTGGGAGATCTGTCAATTAGATGAATATGCATTTTGCATTTATACCCTTGAAATCAAGTTTGCATATAAAATGCTCTGACTGCTTGCTTAATGAGCAAAATTGAATCTGTGTATTTGCCAATGGTTTGTAGAAGGAAGGCATCAGATGCTATTTTGAATTCCCTTTGCTTTGTTTCAGTAACAATGTCGACATGTGTCATGTCCACCCACAGTATTTCTTCAGGTCTACCATGCCATGATTGAGGTAGGCCCTTTTCTGATATTCCTTGGGGAAGATTTCATGTCATTTTCTTGTTGGCAGTATATACCAACTTTATACCTTCTAGATCTACAAACATCTGGCCATGTAATCCTGAGGTATGATTGTAATGTTGACTGTGGTACTTTGAAAGAGAATATTCTCCATAGACTCAGGTGTCCCAGTTGATAACACTGTTTGTGTAAGCTTAGGAGATCTGGCCTTGCTGAAGGAAGCATGTCATTCAACACATTGGGAGTGAGTGTTGAGGTTTCAAAAGTCACACGTCATTCTCAGGTTGCTCTCCCTGCTCTTTGCTTATGGTTTGAGATGTGAGCCCTCAGCTCTCAGCTCCCAGCTCTAGGTGCCATGTCTGACATATGATGTCATGCTGTCAAAGCTAAGAGCTTCTGGCTCTGGGGTTAGGTACTGACGGTACCCAACTGTAGCTTTTGCTTAAAGCAACAGACAATTTAACTCTATAGGGGCCAGTACTTTACAACTGGAGAGAAAGAGATAGAAAAGAAAAAACAAACAAACATGCATTCACACACACATTCAATGGATGAAGCAAAGTAGGCTCAAACAACTTCAAACACACATACATACAAACATATATACATCATACATATTTGCATATATGCATATAGAGACAATCAGACAGACAGCCACATACTTGGTGGATAGTACAAGTCCTAATGCACACCACAGATAGACACATTCACACATATTTGATGGACAGGGGCAGCTCTAACAGTTTCATACATACACATACAGATATACACATACAGATCTGGTTGGTGGACAGAGAAAATTGAATCTGTATATTTGCCAATGGTTTGTGGAAGGCATCAGACGCTATTTTGAATTCCTTCTAGTTTGTTTCAATAACAATGCCTACATGTGTCCTGTCCACCCACAGTATTTCTTCAATATTGTGCACAAACAAACATTTATTTTCTTTTGGTAATTTTATATCCTCTAAAGCAAAGTTCTCTGTCAGAAAAAAAAAAAATGTGACATGGCTGTAAAAGCAATTACCACAGAAACAGATAAAATGTTACACAAAGGGAAATACAGCAGGATTATTGATTACATGGTTTTCTATTAAAAACTCAGACCTAACCAAACATTTTTTATCTAACTTTCAAAGGAATACTTTTTAAATGTATCTATCGCTTCACAAGCTCATTATAAGTTCAAAGCAGTAGTTTTTCATGCCATAGGTTAGGAAACAGGTGCTCTATCTTATGTCTTATTTTTGAAGTCTTATATTGTTAGATTAGCTAATCATCCATGTGCACACCAAGATTTGTGACCTCATCCCCTGATCTAACTTGGAATGAATGTTTTCCTCGATCGTAACTGTGCTTGTGACACATAAGGGTGCAGCTTTTGCCATTCAGCAGGAGCGCTTAAAATTACTTAAATCAAAGCAGGAATTCTATTGAAAACGTTATCAGGAATTCTAATATCATCTTTATCTAAAGAGCGTTATTTTGTGAAAGTACATCTTCATACAGATTCTGCAGGAAATCTGCCCAACCAGAGTCAACAAATACCCAGGAAACAATAGGCAGTGAGCGTCCCCTCACGTTCAATTACACTGTGACAGATATATGAGACAAGCATGGCAGCAACAAGAAACAATCCTGGTCCTTGCCTTCCAGGGGACATCCATCATAGACCATGCAAAATGGTGGACTGTCTTCTGGAAGCTCAGATGCTCACTGTAGCCTTGCCTTCAAGGCTTCTAGCACTGTGCTGTTATGAACCATTATGCCACCATTATGAATCCTAACCATAATTGGAAAACATAAGCCCAAATAAACCTCTGCCTCTGAAAGTTGCCTTGGCCATGGTATTTTACAACAGCAATAGAAAAGCAATGTGACATATTATCGATATAAACTTTGCTATATTCAAAGCACATCTAGGTATAGTTTTTATATATGTGGAGTAATAACCTATGGTTGGAATAATATCCTCAAATGTATAATAAATGGATAGTGACAGTTTATACACATTCCTGTTTATATTAGAACCCTGATACGTGTATGTAAATAATATTCTATATATTAAACAACATGTTCAGTTAGCCAGTTTCCTACATGCATGAGTATGTGTACTTGTGATGATTACCTCTAATTGTTAAACTGACATAACTTAAGGTACCTGGGAAGCATCTCTATGAGGGATTGTCTAGATAAAGCTGGCCTGCAGGCATGTCTATAGGTGGTTGTCTTGACTCTTAATCGAAAGACCCAGTCCACTGTGAGCAGCATCATTCCCTGATAAAAGATACTGAACTTTGTAGGTGTAGAGAGGAGTGGATCCTTAATTGGTGTGCATGCATTCATTCTCTCTATCTCATGACTGCAGATGTGATTTGCTTCTTTAAATTCCTGCCTTGATGTCTCTGCTAAGATAGACGATACGCTAGAATTGTAAGCCGAATAAAACCTTTCTTTTGTAAGCTGCTTTCTATTAAGATATTTTATCTCATAACACATCACTTAAAGGGTGTGATTTTAATCTCCAAAGGGGTATGATTTCAGCCTCCCACTGATCCTTTTCCTTTTGATGATGTGGTTAAGATGGTTTCACCAAGACTTTCCATCACAGCATTACAGGAGGCTAGTAAGGGCTTATTTATAGAATGTATAGAATGGATAACCCAAAGGCAGCTGCATCGACAAAAGGCCTGCCCCACATGGCTGAATCACAGAAGCTGCATCCACAGAGTTCTCTGCCAGACCTGCAGAGAGCTTGACAGGTAGGAAGGTCTCCTCCAGGCAGTTGAGCTGGTCAGATGTCTCCTCTCCCCCGCAACTGATTACTGCTTTCACAACATTGGGAGAAAGGGTTTTGTTAATTTTTAACATTTCCAGGTTCTCTGACTTGTGGGTTCTTTAGTTTCTGAATCTTGGGAACCTCCTTCCTCCTCTAGGGAATGTTTCAATTTGTAGGAGGTTGTTTTATAACACCAACAATATTGTGTATTTTATAGTATATTAATTATGTATAAAATTGTATATTTTATATTTGTGTGTATTGTATATTTGAGTATTTGTAAATATAGTAAATGTTTATTTTATTATGTGCTTATATTGTAGAAGTTTCTATTTCTAGATTATTAAGATTTTTTAAAACAAGAGTTCACTTTATTTTATTAAGTGTTTTTTTTTAATCTATTAAGTTGTCCTTGTAGTATTTTATTTATTTAGTATTATTGAAAAAAACACATATGATCCTTGTCTTTATGAGTTTTTCTGTGCTAGGAATACAAGATTCTAGACTGGGTAAACTTGAAAAAAAATAAAGGATTATTTTAGCTCACACTTCGATGGTTCAAAGTTGAGGGCTGATGTCTCCTATACTGCAGCAAGGTGTTTGTGTATATGTATGTCTTCCTGTTCTTCCTCACTCTTCTTATAAGGCCACTAATTTTCAATCCTGACCGCTCCACTCCAACAACTGTATGTCATTCTAACCACTTTCCAAAGACACACATTACAACACCATAATCACAGTAAATTTCCATTCTCCCAGCACCACACAATGGGTATTAATCTTTAACAGGAGTTTTGGAATGGATGTACTGTATTCAAACAAATACCACACCCAATTACCATTTAAATGAGATGTAGCACATGTAACAGAAGTCCTTGTGTATCTTTCCTCAATCCTTTCTCCTAACATTTTTCCCCACCAGCTAACCCCAGTTTGATTTTGTCTGTTCTGACTTTGCTTGCGTACTTTATTACATGTTTATTTCTCCATAAGATGTGTTAATACTGTTCATGCCTTTAACACGTTATGTAAGATTTTTACATTGCGTATATAACTCAAGGAATAACTCATTTGTTCTTTAGGATTCCACTTTGTCCAAAGTGTGTGTTAGTCTGTTTTAACCACAAGTTAATGTTTACTGAATGACTACACAAAATGTTCTATCCACCTACCGCTGATGGTCACTCATGTTGTCAACACTACTTCTTGTCTGTTTCATTGTTATGCATTTTGCTCTATGCTTATCTGCAATTTAGGGTTTAGTAGATAATACAGGAAACAACCAAATTTGAATCCCACAGAAATAAGTTTAAGTATATGTCACGAATGTTACTCCTGCAGGAATATTATTTAAAACACAGTGATAAATGAGCACTGATCATAGTATTACAGGCCTGAATGTACACCAGCATTCAGAACAGCAAGGAGATTATGAGTTCAAGACAAGTCTAGCCTATATAATCAGGTTCTGTCTCAAAGAAAACAATGGCTACATAAAATCACACCACAAAGACTAATTAAAAGGGAAGTTTATTCAAACAATAGTTGATTTTACTTATTGATATTTTTTTCTGTTGAAATTTATTCTTTACCCCATCTTATTCTATCCCCATTCATAAAAAAACAAACAAAACAAAACATGATTATCCTGCTGAATAAACTAATTCCACCCCATTACTAATGTGCCAAGCATGCCCCACAGTTTGAAAAACACTGTTGCAGAGTGGAGAACCAGGAGTGGAATGCTAATTTGGGCCTTTCAGAACAGCTAAAGTTTTTGCCAGAAAGGAAGTAAATGAATGTCCTGGTGGTCTGCAGAAAGTTTTACTCTCATCAAAACTTTTCATGCAAATTCCCCATCCCCTCCAAAAAAAAAAAAAAAAAAAAAAAGAAAAGAAAATAAGAACAAAAGCTTTGCTTGGCACAAGCACATAATTCTAGAATCTCTTGACTCTCAGAGGCTGCCTCACTTCACACACATATGAGCCACTGATGCTTAGAATCATTTTTGTACTTGTAGATCAGGAGATGGTCGTCCTCAGTGAACTGACAAGTCAGGCTTTGATTTTCTGCTGTGTTGCCTGCTACTGGTACACTGTATCTCTGATAATCATGGCAGACACAGTTTCTTATACAAACCAAGATCACCTGTGCAATCACCATACCATCAGCGTGAATCGGTAATCAGGAAAATACCCCCACAGACCTGAAACTGATGGCAATCCTTCGGATGAAGCTCCCTCTTCCAGTCTCTAGTTTGTGTCAAGTGGATGAAAACTCACCAGCATGGTCTGGTAACAGGATGTGTTTTCTCTGAGTCTACTTCTGTATCAGTGATTTGGGTCTAGTAATCTCCATTCCAAATGCCTGAGTGCCTATGGGCACCTAACAGGCTCTAAATACTTGATGAAAGAGTAAAATGCAATGTGAAACTGCAAACCAATACAGCCAGGCTTTGGAGTGAGTCCTTAGATTTTTAGTCCACAGTTTTTGCTATAGATGAGCCTGTCGGGAAGACTCCTCTCTTATTTTTACCAACTCCTGTATGGTGACTCAAGGACCATGCCATTAAAGATGGCAGTGAGACCATGTTTGCATCTGTAGGACTATAAATATATTTTTGGACATGTTAGAGGACTTGATCATCTATGAGATGACTGACTATTAACTTGCATTCACAGAGCCTTAAAAGTCATAAACATAGTCCATAGCTTATAAAGTCTAAGGCTATAATATAGATTAATAATGTTATCGTATTTAGAAAATAAGACCAAGCATATTTTAACCTTTTGATAGTGAAGATATAGCATAATGACCAAGTGTTAACCTAAATAAATAAATGCCTCTAAAATTAATAGATCTTAACTTAGAGCATCATTGGAATGATGTTATACAGTTTAAAGGTATTTAGGCAAAAACTTTTACTTACTAACTCCCAAGTTATAAGATTTAGAATAAACAATATAGTATAACACTATAGAAGAATTTTAAAATTACATTTAAATTTATTATACCAAATCCTTTGGCAGGAATGTCTAGTCGTGAATCCAGATCACAAGCAGCTCGTTCGTGATGGAAGACACAGCATATATTAATTCAGGAATTGATAAAGACATAGGCAATTAGACATACATCTTCAGTTAGCTTAATTTAAATAGACCTTTATAACTTTGAAATTTTAGCATTATATAAAAATTATTTTGAACCAGGGCTGAATCATGCATATATAACATATTGTAAAAATATAACTTTAAATTTGTACAAAAGTCCATACCTATTTAAAATGAGGCTTGTTGCTTTTAGTCTAAAAGGAGATAAAATAAACAGTTACTTATGACTAAGGAAGTCTTATGAATATAAACCCAATGAGCAAATTATTGGATAAGAATTTACAGCATTTTAACTGTAACTGATGGAATTTTAGGCAAAATCCAACTGACAGTAGGTTCAGTGGCCCTCCAAACTCATTCAGTGTTTATTCCCCTAGTTTCAGAAGGCAAAACTGGCATAGATATACTTAGAAGTTGGTAAAATTCCCCTTATTGGTTCCCCTTACCCATGGAGTGAGGCCTATTATGGCTGGAGGGGCAAAATGGACCCCATTAGAGTTGTGTCTGTCAAAGAAATTAGGGAATCAAAAACAATATTGTATTCCTGATGGGATTACAGAAATTAATTCCAGTATCAAGGACTTGAATGTTACAAGGGTTCTAATATCTCCTTTTACCTCTTTGATCTGGCCTGTGCAGAAACTTAATTAAGTAATTACTCCAATTGCAGCTTCTGTATCAAATATGCTGTCCTCACTTTATCAGAGTAAGGATATTCATAAAATATTATATGCAGCTATTGATCGTGCAAATACGTTTAACTCCATACCTATCCATAAAGACCACCAAAAGAAGTTTGCTTTAAATTGGCAAACACAGCAATATACTTTTACTGTTAATACTTCAAGAGTCTATTAATTATTCAGTCCTATGTCATAATTTACTTCACAGGGATCCTGACCACCCAACTCTTCCATAAGATACCATTCCAGTCCATTATATTGATGATATTACCGTAACTGAAATAAGTGACCATGAGGCAGTGACCACTCTGTACAAGTTGGAAAAATATATGTCTATCAGAGGATTGAAAATGAATCCAACAAAAATACAAGAGCCTCCTATGTCAGTGAAATCTCTTGGAGTCTAGTGTGTGGCAGATACTGAGGTATTCCTTCTAGTGTAAGGATACACTATCCCACCACCATGAAAGAATCAGAATGTGTAGTGGGCCTATTTGGATTTTGGAAGCAGCCCATTTCTTCTTTGTGTGTGTTGCCCCAGTCCAAGTACCAAATGAGTGAGAAAGCTGCTCGTTTTGAATGGGGCCTGGAACAGGAGAAGGCTTTTCAAACAGGTTTAGGCTTTACTGCAGGCTGCCCTGCCATCTGGACCACATGGTCCAGCATACCTAATGGTACTCGGGGTGTCAGTGGCAGGTAAGGATGCTCTTTGGAGCCTTTGGCAGGCCCCTACAGATAAATCACAGTGGAGGCCCTTGCATATTTAGAGGAAGGCTCTATTGTCATCTGCAGACAACTGTTCTCCTTTTCAGAGACAACTAGATATCACACCTTAGAAACTGAACGATTGACAGTGGGCCACTGAGTACCATGAAACCTGAGCTCCCCTTCATGGGCAGTGTTATCTGACCCATCAAGGCCTAAGGTTGGAACAGTAGCAATACATCATCAAGTGGAGGTGATGAGGTCATGTCTGAGCAGGTCATGATGGCATAAGCATGTTACATGAAGTGTCTGTTCTTGCTTTCTGTCTCCAAGCATGTACCTATGGCTTCATTGGTATGCTGTATGATCAATTGACTATGGAAGCGATTATGGCCTGGTTTCCAGGTAGTTCTGTACATTAGCAGGTACCACCCAGAGACTGACAGTTGTAGCATTACAACCCAATTTTAAGACAACCCCAAAGGATACTGGTATTGAAAAACCTTTATAGTAGACATAACTTCAGGCAGTATACATGGACATACAGCTTACTTGGAAAGAAAATAAAAATGGTTTGATATACAGGTATATACTGATTCAGGAACTGTGACTAGTGATTTGGCTAGGTTATCAGGAACTTGGAAGGAGATGTTTGGATAACAAAAGTGTGATCTGTTTAGGGGAAGTTCAATGGACTGCCGAAAATAACGTGTTTGGCATATTTTTTTCTCTTTTTTATTTGTTTAGTTATTCACTTTGCATTTCAATTGTAGTCCCCTCCCTCTTCTTCCAGTCCCTCCCTCACTTCCCTATCCCACCTCCCCTTCCCCTCAGAAGAGAGAGGACCTCCCCCTCCTCCTGGTATATCCAGTCTCACCAGGACTGTGTACTTACTCTTTCATAGTATCCTTGCAAGGCAGCCACACTAGGGTAAAATTATTGAAAGACCATGTCAGAGATAGCCACCATATGGGGAACCCACATATGGAGGCTAAGCTGCCCACTGGGTATGTATGTGTAGAGGGTCTAGGTCTGGTCCACTGCATAATTTTTGACATATATCTATTTGACATATGGTGCAGGCTTATTCTGAAGTTCCTTTATTAAGTTTTGAAATCTGGATCATCTATCTAATGATGCAAGTGGGACACGGAAGTCAGCCATTGTTATTGTATCTGGACTTCTCTGTTCCTTTTTGTCCAGTAGCATTTGCTTTGTGAGACTGAGTGCACCAATGTTAGGCACAGATAATTGCTATCATTTTATGTTTTTGATAGCCTGTGCCCTTTGTTAAGATTGACCTGATTTTTCTCTTCTGAATGGCTTTAACTTAAACTTACTCACTTGTGAGCAGAGTTGCTCTTGCTCACTTTCAGAGTCCATTTTCCTTAAATACAATTTTCAGTCTGTGCCTTTCTTTACTAATGAGATGAGTCTTTTGTAAACAACCAGCAGTCAGTCAGTCAGCCAGTCTGTCTCTGAGTCTCTTTCTGTCTCTGTCTCTGTTTCTTTCTCTCTCTCTCTCTGTCTCTTTGTCTCTCTCTCTCTCTCTCTGTCCTCTGTCTTGCTCTGTCTCTCTGTCTCTCTGCATTCTATCTGCCTTCATCCTTTACTTACAGAATCAGGACCATTTACATTTAGTGCTATCATTAAGAGATCTGTTTAGCTTCATCCTTATTCATTTTTATGATTTAAAATGTTGGGTTCTTTCCTGTATCTCACAGGTTTATTCTCCTGTGATATTCATTCTTTCCCAAGCTCTCATGTGTGTATGTGCACCCTTCTTTATTTTTTCTTCTGTGTATTATACTCCTTTAACTATTTTCTACAATACTGGCCTGGTACTCATTAATTGATTTAGTTTCTGATTACCATACCTGTTGACTTTCATCGACCTGTGAAGAGCTTGTCAACTAGACCTAGGATTTCAGGACATGAAAGAATAGGGTAGACTACAGTCTAATACTGTAGACAATCTTACATCAGTAATATACACAAATGTAACAAAGAAAGCAATAATCCAAAAAAAAGTTGTTTGGGTTCAGAAAAACATGATCAAAAAAAAGAAAGAAAGAAAGAAAACCCTGTAAACAAATGCCAGTGAGCACATACTAAATATTAACAGAGCAGCTCTTTCCCAGAACTGTCTTAGGACAGACCAATTTAAACACAATTGCCTGGCAAGTACTATAGATTATATCTGGGAAAACATGAAAGCAAGGCAGAAGGCCAAATCTAGATTCAGGACACACTGGCCAGATTGAATTCGATAGCTATGTTCTGATATCCAACAAGCATAAGCATATCTTAGAAATTGAATGCAAATGTTTATCTCACGAGACATAAAATCATGTACAAGAACAATCCAGGGAACAAAAATGCACCTGAGGTAGAAGGCCCTCTGCCATTTCTCCTGGAGCCTCTCTCACAGTTCCCCAAGGCATTGCTCACCACGTGTCATTCTTTTTACCACGTTCCAACACATGCCTACTCTTTCTCTTTTTACTTAAAAAAATAAAATGTTGGATACAATGACGAGAGTTATATTATTTCACAGATTTAAATATATTAGTATTAGTTCAGGTGGGCATTGGGATGTGCAACTTTAATCCCAGCACTAGGGAGACAGAGGCAGGCAGATCTCTGAATCCGAGGCCAGCTTGGCCTACAAAGCAAGGACAGCCAGGAGTACACAAAGAAACCCTATCTCAAAAAAAAAAAAAAAAAAAGAGAAAGAAAAGAAAAAAAAAAGAAAGAAAGAAAAAGAAAAAAAAATATATAGATTGATCCATATTTTCCTGCAGATAGTGATTTTGCTAAGATTTCTCCTGTAAAAAGTTACAGGTTTCATTATAGAATTTTCATAAATATATGCCAGTATATCCTTGTTATTCATCTTTCCCCTCCTCTCTCCTCCCTCATTTCCACTGGTCTCCTCTTGCTGGTTCTCAGTTCTCTAGATATTCCATTCTCTTCTTTCATGTCAGGTGTGTTCTATTGATCTCCTTTTTTCTCCCTCCCCCCTCAATTAAGATCCCATCCTTCTCAGAGTCCCTCCTCCACTTTTGTAAACACACACACACACTCACATCTGCATATAAGAGAAAATGTGTTATTTATCAGCCTGAGTCTGTTTCATTTCAGCTAATGTACCCATCTACAGATGCCACAATTTCATTCTTTCTTATAGCTTGGTGAAATCTCGTTGTTCTATATGTACTGTCTTTCTTTATCCATTAGTAGTTGATGGATTCATAGGCTAGTTCTATCACTTAACTATGTTAATAGCTGTTGGGGTAATCTTTGTGTGCCCCATGTAAAGGTTGTCTCTGTATTATTCAGTTTTTAAATCTGTACCAGCAGATAGCTGAGTACTATCCAGATTTTGGTACTGTTATTTTTAATACACAGGGATTCTCTGGGTAGCCTTGGCTGTCCTGGGCTTGCTTTGTAGACCAGGATGGCCTTGAATTTAGAGAGATCTGCCTGCATCTGCCTCCCTGAGTGCTGGGATTACAGGCGTGAGCCACTGTGACCCGCTGGTATTGTTATTCTTATGGATCATCACCACATGCCTGGGGATTTTGTGAATGTACACCTTCCTCATTTGATGATTGGTCAAATGAAGCCCTGACAGACAATAGCTAAAGCAGGAAGGGAGGCAGAACATCCAGGCAGAGGGAGGGTCTTTGTGGGATGATTCAGACTTGGCAGTTTGCTAGCGTGACTTGGAGAGAGGGATGGGTGCTGAGACTGAATGAGACGTATGCTTTCCTATGCATGCAATATAGAATCAATCATCACCAGGGTATTTTTCACCAAACTGTGCTCTGCTTAAATATGCTTAAACTAAATTACTCAGGGTCAGACTCCCAAAGTTTGAACCAACACTGCCCCCTTGTGTCCCCCTCCATGCCCCTCCCCTCCCCTCCCCCACAGCTTCTCTCTCTGCTGTCTGTGAAGATTGCAGAGACCACCCCCACTCCCACCCCCATACCCGCCGTCCTGGTTTCTAATATTTGTTTTTAAGGCTCTATTTTCTTTTAAACCTCATTTATCCCTTATTTTGACTTATTTTTGACTCAAGGCTAGGGATTGCTTTCATAATAAGCAAATCAATTATTTTCACAATGCAAGGAAGATTCAGAACGTTAAGATGCTGGCTCGGCTGAAATCATTCTTCAAGCTAATTCCTTCCACGTACTTCTTCTGTTGGCTCATGCAAGCAGTCAGAGATCTCTGCTCTGACTTCCCAAGCAGCTTGTATTTAGACGTTACCACACTGTCAATCTTCACTCTGGACAGTGAAGATGGCTTATGGGGTTTATCTTTCTTCCTCCCCACCCCCCTTTTCTTTTTCTTTTTTCCACTCAAATGAAGCTTTACAGTGTGGCAGATCGGCAAAAAGCCTCAGCTTGGAAGACTCATTGTCCTTACTTGTGTACTTACTCCAGCTTTTGCTAGGTCTCTAGCCATGTTCTATGCTTTTGTCGTGGACTAGAACATGACATTCCTTGTATCCAGCCAATACGTAAGACAAAACAACAGAAGATAAATGTTGTATGTTCCTGCTGAAACAATTCAATGGTGACATTCAAGAGCAAGGCTGTCGCCCACCAATGGCTTCATCCAGTTGTCTAGAGAGCACAATTGAGAGGTCTGAGCTGTTTACTAACCCACCCAGTTTTTTGGTTTGTTTAATGACTAACTCTGAACACCAGTAACTTCCCTGCTCCCCCTCTCCTGATCCTCCTATTCTTACTCTTTTTCTTCTTTTGAGACAATCTCCTTATGTATGTAGCCCAGGCAGGCCACAAATTTCCAAGTGCTATGATTCAAACATTCAATGCGTGCCCAACATCAATAGCTTTTTTTTAATAGCATATGGGTCTCTTTTTTATTATTTACACTTATTTTTTTAAATTTGTTCACTTTATATCCCAATCATAGCCCCCTCCCTCATCTCATGGCTGCCCCACCCTCCCTCCCGCTTCTCCCCCTAGGTCCCTCCACTAGTCCTCACAAAAGGGGAGACCTCCTCCCCTACCAACTGACATCAGCCTATCAGGTCTCATCAGGACTGGCTACATCCTCTTCCTCTGTGGCCTGGCAAGGCTGCCCCACCAGCTGGAAGTGATCAGGGAGCAGCAGGCGATGGAGTCCATGTCAGAGACAGCCCCCACTCTCCTTACTAGGGAACCCACATGGAGACTAAGCTGTCTATCTGCTACATCTAAGCAGGAAGCCTAGGTCCTCTCCATGCATGGTCCTTGGTTGGTTCGTCAGACTCCAAAGCCCCACCCCCCTCCAGATTTGTTGGCTCTGTTGGTCTTCTTGTGGTGCTCCTGTTCCCTCCAGGTCCTTCTGTACCCCCACTCTTGGTCTCTTATAGACCAAGACCACATTGCTTTGTTTTTACTTAAAACCGATATGATTATCTGACATTTAATCTTACTGACCCAATGGTATTGTTTCCTGTTGTCATTAGTTGCTGCTAATTAGTTGCATGCTGCCATGCTCCCCACCATGATGACAATGGACTAAACCTCTGAAGCTTTAAGCCAGCCCCAATTAAATCTTTTTCTTTATAAAAGTTGCCTGGGTCATGCTGTCTCTTCACAGCAATAAAACCCTAAGACAAAAAGGTCAACATTTTGTTGTTGTTTGTTGTCCTTACACACAAACAAAAAGAAATCTAGAAGGGAAATCTCAGGATACAAAAATTCCTGCTCTGCTAGTCAACACACCCACATTCCAGGTAGCAGAAGGAAACTAAGACAGATAAAGCCAAAACCTCCTTGAAGTTTCGAAATACTTGGATTACATCCCAGGAGCCATAGCTAGCTGCCACAGGTCTAAAATATCACTTCTTTGTCCAGCAGAGATCCCAGTTCCCTGATACTAAGGAAGAAAGGTGAATAGATGGCTGGGAGACAATTGGCTTTCTGTGTTTTATATTGTTATTAAAAGTATGAATATAATATACCATAAAAATCTAATAAGTGGTGAAAAAGTCCAAGACCTAAAAATCTTGGCTCCTCCCACTACAGACAACTATACTATAATGTAAGAGTTTATGGGAAGGGGCTGGGAAGATAGCTCAGTTGGTAAAATGCTTCCTGAGTTCTAGCCCAGATCCCACAAATAACCACACCACACTGTCTGGCCAGCCTTGCCTGCATGAGGAACTCCAGACCAGTGAAACCTGACCCTCCGCCCAAAAAAATGTGGATAGGACCTAAGGACTGACATCTAAGTTTGTTCTGTGGCCTCCACATACATGCACACACATGTGCACATGTAGCCATCATTACACATGAGCACACATGTACACAAACACGTAAGAATAAACAGAAAGCCACAAGACAAGGATTCAGTCATGGCAGAGTGCCTCACCCAGGGTCTGTTTAATTGACTACCATCTGCTTAAAATAGAATTCCATTGCTATTCCCTTCCCTTTCCTCCCAGGCCCCTCCCAAAATTGAGAGCCTCTCTCTCTCTCTCTCTCTCTCTATCTATCTATCTTTATATATATCCATGCGTGTGTGTGTGTGTGTATAGAAGTATATGCAGAAATATACAAATTATATAAATACAACTTGCTGTTCTTGTTGCTTGTATATTTATAGTTTCAGGGATGACACTTTGTATTGGACAAACAATAAGAGAGTTCATCCCTGGGAGAAGATAAATTCCTCTCTCCCAGCCGCCAACCCTCATCAAAGAACCCTCCTTACAACAAATGGAGACCACCACAGAAAATCATGTGTTTAAATCACATGAACTAGCTCACATGAAATTAATAAATGGAGAAGCGATGCGATGTAACAATAGCAAAGCACTTTGAGTCACATGTGTGGGATGTTCCCGGTGACATCTCCATGTAAGCACTGACAGTCTTTCTCCACCACCAAAGAGCAAGCTTCAACCATACACAACCTATAAGAAAATCCTTCAAAGCAGTGCCTCCCTTCAGTGAGTCAAAGTCTGAGTTAGTGTTTTCGGGAGTTGTTATGAATTTCTTGATGTTTAAATGATTTGTAAGGTGAGATGACTGATAAGGAAGCTGCCAGAAGGCAAAGAAAGAAAGATTAGAGAGGAGGGAGGGAACGGGAAGAAAATAAACTGTCTTGGTTTCAAAAAATGATGATAGCTTGAATAATAAAGCCAATCTCTTTAAACAAACAAGCCCCTGCTTCAAAGCCATACCAGAGTAAGACTGGGATGGAGTGGAGCATGGCTTGTTTTTGTTTTTGTTTTTGTTTTTTTAATTTAAAAGCCATGATTTAAAATAGCTGCCTTGCTTTTGCTGGCTGCTCCTATTTGAACGCTGAGCGCCGTGTTCTGTCTTTCAGCCTGTGTGTGCCATCTGCCATGTTATTAATAGTATATATATATATATATATATATATATATATATATATATATATATATTTGTAGAAAGCATTATGTTCTGCCCATGAGGTTAGATAAAAAATTGACAGTAAGAAAGCAAGAATAGCTTCAAGGAAAACTAGAACTAGATACAACATTTCCTTTTCACATTTTAACAACATTTTTTTTTCAGCCAAGGTTGGTTTTCTAGCCTGCTTCAGTCCCTGCTTCCTTCCACAATTTTATTTTAACAACCGAAATCAAATCTTCATAAAGACAAAGCCTTGAGCATTTTTCTTTTGTTCTCTCATTCTGCTACAGAGTGCACCACCGAAACAGAGAGGGAGTGGAAAGCGTGGGACTCTCCAACTCAACCCAAGAGGGCCATGGAGGGTGGAGCTTAGGACTACAGACAGCAAAGTCTAAGGCAGATGGCTATGTGGCCTCCTAAAGTGCAACCTTATCCATCTGCTCCTGGTCAGAGAGGTAGCTGCCAGGAGGGGATGGAGAATAAACTGAGAACTGAAGGATCACAGCAGTTCCCTTATGTATGCGATACATTCCAAGACACTGCAGTGCTCTAAAATTTCGGGCAGCAGTAACCTCCTTGTATACTATACCTTTTCCATCCATACAGGCCCACAACATAAATCATTTTATAAAATAGACATAGTGAGTGTAAGTAAGATACTAGCAATAGTCAATAGTAGCATAAAGAGTCACAGGAGACTGGAGTAACCGTTATGGGAATGCTTCTTTCTCCTGTGTGGCAACTATCTGTAGACCACTTATTTTCTTTCTGTGATGCTGGGAGGTAAGCCAGTGATGACAAGCCCATCTCGAGGGCCAAGAATGGAGGTTTGTGAGGAGCCAGGTGATTAAAGATGTGTGCAGTTGTTGGACAATGTGATATCATTTATGCAGGACTGGCTCATGTGCTCTTGCTCCCAGGGATATTTAATAGAAAATCACTCCAAAATGGCTTCTTTCCAGAATGGGTTACCATGAAGAATTACATACCACTCACATTTGTTGCTTATCTATGGTTCCACAGACACCTGGTAACAGCCACCTCCACTTAGTCTTTTCTGGATGTTCATAATGGTGCCATGCCTACACTTTATCTGGCCCTTACAGCCTTTATTCTCTTCCTTCTACCCATACCAGGCACTTTAGCAGAATGGCCCACAGAAACACTTCTTAGTCCCCACAGCACTTTAGAGAAGAGCACATGACAGGCTCTGCATCCTAAGGTTAGGACGGTCCACTTTAGGCTAGATGCTGTTCTAACATTGCTCTAGGGCATCTCCAGTTAATGGCTAGATTGTGTGTACCTCATTGTCCACTTTTATAAGGCAGGTGTTACACTGATTTGGTTGTATGGGATATACATACATACATACATACATACATACACATGAACGCATACACACACATATACATATATACTTGGTATACATATATCAAGTGTTTCACAGTTTGTATCTGAACATCATATTTACTCCCATGTCCCAAGGGGTCATAGCCCGAACCAATGGCACTCAGAGCTATCTTTCTTTAGTCCCATTTCCATATGTAACTCTTCTCATCTTTCATCACTGTGTGAGCCAGCAACAACTGATCCTGAGGCCCAAAGTATGGGATGAAAGGGGAATTCTCCTCTTTTCCTCCTCCTCAGGGAAGATCATGCTTTCTGTAGCAGAACCTTGGATGGGATGGCCTGCCCTTCCCAGGAAGCTTATTTAGGATACGAACTGCTCCATGCATCCTCCACTTCCCGAGGGAGAGGGAACCTGTTGCCACACACAACTTGTCTTTTAACAGACCGTTATACAGTTCTTTAATCCCTGTTGTTCCAGCTTGCATTCTGTTGCTGTGATGAATACCATGGCCAAAAGCAGCTTGGGGAAAAAAGGGTATATTTCAGCTTACACTTTTTCGTTCATCCCTGAGAGGAACCAAGGCAGCAACTCAAGGCAGAAATTTGAAGAAGAAACCACAGAGGAACTCTGCTTCCTGGCTGGCTCTCCATGGATTGCTCAGTTTGCTTTCTTATACAGCCCAGGAGAACATGTCCACTTCCCACTGTGACCTGTATCAGTCCCGTGTCAGTCATTAAGAAAGTGCCCCACAGAGATGCCTATAGGCCAGTTTGATGGGGGCGATTCCTCAATTAAGGGTCCTTCTTCCCAGTTGACTCTAGTATCCGTCAAGTTAGCAAAAACTAAGCAGCAGCCTCACTTCCCAGGAGCAGTATTGAATATGCAACTTCCATTTAATATTCATCTGGGAGGTTGGGTGCTAGTGAAATGAGACATCATGGCTCACCACAGTATAAAGCCAGCCATAAACCAGGCCGAGCTGTGTCAAAGCCCATATGGTTGCCTTCTGGTCAACCTTGGCAATAGGATCAGCAAACAAGATGTGTGTCATCTTGTCAGTACCTGTATAAGCACAGTCTTCAGACACAGGAAGGGATCTGATGTAGCCAACTTGCTATGCCTTGAGGAGCACTTCTTGCCCTTGATCCAATATTGCCAGTCGCTACTGTTTGGGGATTTTCCTGGGCGCACATAAAATATTGCTGACAGGCATGCCACATCCTTTCCTTACAGAGGCCTAGTTTGCATAGGGCGTTTATCTATGCCATGGCCTTGTTCCCTGTATGTCCAAGTCATCAGTACTGCCACAAGGCAGAATCTTCTGTCCTGGCCATTGTATTCACAGAACTCTAGCTAACCATTAGCCTTGTCATTCCCTATTCTGAGTAAATATTTATGGCCAGTCACATGATAGACTGTCACATACTCCTGTTTGCTTTCGTACATACTAAAGGTCTTCCCTGCTGGGGTGGCCCCACAGTTAAGATGCCCCATTTTGCCTGTTACACTTGCTGAGTCTCACCATTTGTCATGGCTTGGTGGCTCAAGACTTGGGATCCTGAAAACAGCCCAAGACAGTAACTTTCTAGTGTTTTATTGATGATAGAGTGCCAACTTCTGATCCTCCAGCAGATTTGGAATCAGCAGCTGTGAGCCTGAGAGCTGCCCATTAAACACACTCCCTGATGAAATATTTTTTTTCCTTTACTCTCTAGGACCATGCCAATGGAGAGAAGAGCCTAAATTTACCGCATGGTGGTATCAACTCAAACACAAGACAGTTGATCTACCAAGCCCATGATGATACGACAGCACACATGAGTGGAGTTGCCTCATTCAGTTCACTTTAGTCCACATTCTCCAAGCTCCATTGACTTCTGCAGTGTTTGCACGGGGGAGTTTAAGAGACTGTGCTGTCTGTGTTAAACCAGTTCTTTCTAATTGCTACATAGTTTGAGTAATCTCTTCAGGCTCTCTAGGCCACTGATAATAGCATACCTGAATCCCCTTCTAGAGACCAGCAATGTTGAGAGTAGTGCTGTGGATGGCCTCATACCACTGTCCCATAGTTCTGGCTACCGTAGCCTGACTACACTGACCCAGAGGCCATTCTATCTCTATCTAACCTCACTGGTTGTCATTTGGAGAATTGCCAGATCTCAGAAGATAAGTTCCCGTAGCATATATTCAGCCACTGGAAATGCATACATTGTGTATGGCCAGGAAGCCAAACGGCCAATGTCACAGTAACTGACTTGATCTTGATTGTGGGTTGGACCATAGCCAACTATGGTATGCAGTCAGCCTAGGACACAGGGCAGGGTTCCCAGGAACTAAAGTACATTCAACTCAGTGTCAATGAGGACCAACACTCCGTGCCTTGGTGGACAATTGAACACGAGGCCATTGGTCTTCCAGAGTCTCTCTAAGGGGCACCTGAACCATACCCCTAGCTCAAAGGACAAAGTAACCCAACTAAAGTAGGCCAGAAAATCCTAGAGACAAAAGTTTGTACTCCTGCTGGCCAGGACTTCACTTTCATGACCTTAGGAACCTCGGGGACCACTAAGGGAGGGAGCTTCAGCTGGTTCCACAGGAGTAACAGCAGCTCCATTGGCTGGTGATCTGCCTCCTTTTCCTTTCCAGCTAGAATGAGCTCTACCAACAGCTGTGTTTCTGACTTTTGTCTAAAGGGTGTTTTAGCCTATGCTTTTCCCCTTGGGGGCCATCTGTATAGCTCATATTGCTCTACCCCCTTTTCTGGCCTTCTGTGTTGCCTAGGGCTGTGGTCACCTCCTGTGTATGGCCCACATTGTACTGGAGCCAAGGATCTAAATGCACTTTCGGAGCAGGAGTTCACATCAAACAGCCTTACAATCTGAATAAAGACTGTGTACAAAGTTCACTTATTCATAGTCCCTGGTGACTTGCCAGCAACGGACCATACCAGAGAAGTTCCAGCTGTTGTCCAGCTCACTGCCAAGAGTTTTTCCAGATTGTATGGTCACAGGACAAGTAGGCATTTCCTCAAAGAGGGATGGGTGGTGATGGAGGTCAATTCCTCCACCCTTCAGCCGTTCACTGTCTGCACCTTCTTTGCAGAGCTGCAGCAATCAGGCAGGGACTGACTCCCCCGGACTTGCTTCCTGATTTCCCAGCTGCTGCAGGACTTTCAGGTTAGAGGGGATGGAGGACATGTGTTTGTGGCTGTCAAGTGCCGTGACACTGATCACACTGCCCCAGAGGCTGCTCTCTATCTTCTGCTTATTCACCAGTGGAGCTTGCAAGAGCAGGTGGGGCATTTTTTCATACTCTCCCTCACTTTGGATGCTGAGCCCTAGAGACTTCGTGCTCTAAGTCACATTCCCATAGCAACTCCACAGCTCTCAGCTCATTCACTGCTTTTCTACAGCAGACTTCTTTTTTGTTTGTTTGTTTAAATGTTATTTTGTTGGGTGTTGGTCTGATACTTGTATACTGATGCTGGTTGCTGCTCCCAGATACAGCCATCCTTGTTGTGTAGACCTGCCTAAGATATTATACGTGATTGGTTGATTCAGTGGCCTATACCCGTGCCGGAAAGAATGGAGTAGACACAGCTAAGACTCCAAGGCTTTGGGTTCAAGAGAATCATGGGAATGAGACAGACAAGAAGAGAGGAGGTAGGAGGATGCCACTATGGGTTAGGATGGAGAAGGAATCACATGGGCCTGGAAGAAGGACTCCAATAATGGTGTGGAAAGGCCCAGATGAAGAATGAAAGCTAGTATTTATAAGATTATGGATGGAAGGTAGCCTAGATAGGAATGTTTAAGGTGGATGGCATTGGCTGAGGGCTGAGAGGTAAATGGTGACGTTATTGAGATAGCATAGGTAGAAATATCTGCCCGGTCCAAGGTAATAAGGCAATTATACAATCTAACAGGTGTCTGTGTCGTATTATTTGTGATAGGAGGTCAAATAATACTGCCACAATAATTGTAGGGCTAATAATAAACATTATATAATCCAAAACGCATTTATATTTTCTACAACATTTAGATTCTTTCTTTCTTTCTTTCTTTCTTTCTTTCTTTCTTTCTTTCTTTCTTTCTTTTGGTTTTTTGAGACAGGGTTTCTCTGTGTAGTCCTGGCTGTCCTGAACTCACTTTGTAAATCAGGCTGGCCTTGAACTCACAAAGAACCACCTGCCCTCTGAGTGCTGGGATTACAGGCATGTGCTGTGATTACTGAGCTCAGCCCGGCCAGCAGGCATGTTTATGACCAGCCAGCATATCTTTTCTGCTGCTATCTGCTTCTTTCCTGTCAGGGCATTCACCAAGATCCCCAGAGCCTTTTCCCAGGATGTGGACGCTCTGCGCACCTCATGCCGGCTTTCTTCTATGTGTCCAGTACGCAAGAAAGGCCACCAAAGCATATAAAAAGCTCTGTTTCTGCACATCTCCTTCATGCCTCTCCCAGCTAATGTGGAAGAAGCTTCACTTATTCTTGGGGTCCTTTCCTACACTGCTGCCTATGCCAAATGGTGAGGCTGAGTTCAGGAGTTGGGGGACTAAGGATCATGAGGAGATAGGAGATTTAAAATGATATGCAGAGCCACTGGCAGATGTGAGCTTATGCCTTTAGTTGTATTTTATGGAGATATTTCATAGGGAATCAGACAAAAGTGGCATCTTGCCAGGGCTGGTTACATAATATGTTACACAACAATTACATTTATTGCTTACTCATGGTTCCCTGGATATCCAGACACACGGACACCTACACCCACCCGTGCCATTGTTGTCCATGATGAGATGAAGTGAGAAGTGAAGTGAACGCTGTAGGCAGTGTGATGTCTCAGTGGACTGATGCGGAAGGGTGACTGAAGCATGGGCTTTTCATATCTCATAGTCTGGTAAACATGACTACAGAAATTTAGCTGGTAAGTGGCATATGCAGCATAGATACACTAGAGCAGGGGCGAGTCTTGCCTTGGGCAGGACAGACTAGGATGGAACAGACGGTCTGAGATTTCATCCCATACCCAAAGAACAATTAAAGTCAGTGAATTATTTATTTTTAGAAACTTCTGTTAATGCTTTGACTGTTATCAGCAATTGAAATCAAAGGAGCCAAAGCCACAATAGAAAAGGACATAGGGTGTCTAGACAGTTTTGAGTATAAGAAAAGTGACATCTAACTTTTGGGTAGACACTGAGATAAATAATATGTGAGCATATGAACAGCTAGTTCTAACTTGATTTTCAAAAAAAGACAGTTGAGGGGATTTGCATTTCCTCTCTATGTAGAGTGGGTTATGAGTCCCAGCATACTTGGGATTTAAGTAATAAGAATAATGCTTTGTGCATGTATG
Organism: Meriones unguiculatus; assembly: GCF_030254825.1. NCBI lineage: Eukaryota > Metazoa > Chordata > Mammalia > Rodentia > Muridae > Meriones > Meriones unguiculatus. The sequence goes on from NC_083354.1 coordinate 120,827,724, forward strand.
TGGGGGGGTCCATCTGCACACACATGTATACGTATGCTAGAAGATGACCTTAGTGTCATTCTTTCTCAGGAGCCATCCACTTTGTGATTTTGTTGTTGGTTTTTGAGACGGGGTTTCTCACTGGTTGACCTACAGCTTCCTAGTTAGGTTAAGCTGGCTTATAGACAGGCAGCAGGCATGCTGTGTCTGCCTCATCAGCAAGCACTCCTGGGGGCCAGCCTCAGCTCTCCATGCCTTGTAACCACTTCACTCCAGTTCCCAGTCTTATATTCAGAATAGGTTTATTTATGCTAAACACATGGATACAATCTCAGTTTCATGACAGTGACCTAAGTCAGCCAATCAATCTACCTTCCCAAAACATGGTCAGGACCTCATCTCTACATTTCCCCATAGAAAGCACAGTGACAACTCTGCTTGTTTTTTGTTCACCTTGCTCATTCTGAGAATGCTCTTGGAGACTTCCAGCTTTAAATCCTGGTCGAGCTCTTCTGTTTCCCTGTTCCTGGAGTCCTACACAGCTCTTGCTCCCAAGATGCACTTGTTGATTCTCTTATACTCTTACGTAAATGTTTGTGCATTGAGCCAATTACGTAAATCGGGATGTAGCCCTCCCCTCCTTTCCAAGGACAATTATCAGAGAAGAGTTCAAAAGCCTTAACGAGGAACAAGTTCCTTATTCAAAAGCCCGAAGCACGGAGTTCTCTGGCCTGCATTTGTAGCCTTTGGTGGTCTTGAGTTACCCCATCGTATAATCTTTCTAAAAACTTCTTTATTGACAACAAGGAATGCCTACTTAAGTTAAAAATTTAACAGACAGATGCTCTCCACTGCAAATGTTGCAAGGGAGGTGACCATCTTCTGATAGGACAACTACAGCACATGACTGAAGTTAAACAGGTGAAGAGAAGCATCTCAACTTGCTTTTGTGCCTGACACCACGACCGCAGAAGCCTGAGGGTCTGAAGTGTTATGATGTGAAGAAATGCTATAGACCTTAGAAAAAGGAAAATCTTGTAATTATAGACATGAATCTTTTCAGTTGCTCAAACATTGCTCCAGGATCAAAGATAAAAGCAAGCTGAGCTCTCAGGTGGCTACCTGTCAGATGAATGGATGATTAATACTCATGAGACAACAGGGAGGAAAAAGCCGCTCCTGATAAAATGTAAAATTGTATAGAGTCTACAGCAAGAGCAGAAGGCTGATCCAGTGGTCAAATTAGTGTAGTTTCTCAATTAGCCATACACGGGACAATTAATGAATAAAAGAACTATATAATTTTCCATAGGAATATGATCAAAAATTGTGCACTCCCCTGAATGTGTAAATAAATGTGTGGCTGAATGTGAGAATCTGGAACACTACCTGCTCTGAGTAACTTGGAAATGAGCCTTTGGTACCCTTCCTAAGGGCATGTGTATTCACAGCCTCGAGTGGAGTCCCAGAGGGAATTCTAGAGTTGAAAGTGAAAAGGTTAGCATAGGGAAGCAGTTCTGGCCATGTGCTAGTAAGGGACAGATCAATAAATGATGGCACCAGTGTCAACAGGACACACCTGGCAAAGGACAGATGTGCTCAGGTTTGCTAATGTCTTTGTTCAGGTGTTCTTAAATAGTCCAGAGATTATAAAATATCAAAGCTGAATAGAAGTGGCCACAAGATATTGTAGTGTTCCTGTGAAAATTGTCCTGAACTGGTGCATTACATCCTTTGATACATGGCAGTATCAAAGCTGCTATAGTATATCCTTGCACATTATCGGACATTTCTTTTCATTTTCTAGTACAGGAATCTTGCTTCAAATGGGCTAATACAGTTTAACAGGCAACTCAAGAAGACAGCATTTTGAAACAGGATTAGTGATTGAGTCACTAACAACGGTGCAATAATTGAAAGTCCATTTCTAGAAAAAGTCGCAAGTCACTTTAAGATTGCCTTGAACTGTTCTTTAATATTTAAAAATATATTTTGTAGAGGGGAGACATTTCAAAACTAAGTACATTTTATTTCAGTTTCTTAGAAAAGCAGAAGCCAGACTAGAGGTATAGTTTGGTGGTACAGCATAGTGCTTGTCTAGCGTGCCTGAGGCCCTTTCAGTCAGTCTCTGGCACGAGGTGGGAGGGGCAGGGCACAAAGGGTGACAGACGCCAATACATTACTTCTTAAAGAGGGTTGAATTAAAAGTTCCGAGGATTCAAATGTTGTATGAATTAATTTATGTTGTACAAATTGTGTTTAACACGCATTGCATCGATTAACAATGTCTTTACCGTTGTATAAAAAAATTTCACAATGAAAAAACACGTTATGATGGAACAACCTTTAAAAGTAGCCTTGTGACATGTTCAGCTGAGCAATGGGGACTTTGTAATTTACACATGTATCATCTCCGCTAAATCCGTACTTTAAATGATATTAAGGAATAAGTATTCACCTTGACAAAGACATAGGCTCTACACAAAGATCTGTCTCAATTTTCTTTGCTGTTTATCTATTTATTGAAGCCATAGCCTCTCCTGTGGTAGGCAAGCACTCTACACTGAGCAACACCACCGATCTTCCTAAATATGGAGCCACCCTTGTGCATTTAGAGCACCATTCAACAGACAAAGGGATGCCGTTTTTTTTTTAGAGCCATATTCTCCTCTTCACGAGATTCTCTTGGGTGTGCAGCAGCTGTGAGTGCCTGCATAAGAAACCTGTGCAAGATTTAGTCAGTCATAATTCCAAGACGAATGGGGGAGGGGCCCATAAGGCCCCATCCCTAGCTGCCGGCTACTGGCAGCTGATGAATGACCCCTGGGAAAGGAGAGTCAATTTTCTTCAAGGGTGCGGCCCCCCTGGTGAATTGAGTTTGCTCAGGTAGGTGGCCCTAGACCCATGTAGTTATGGTGTTGGATTCTGGCAGGAAGACGAAAAAACTCACTTCAGAGACAGAAGCTTAAAAATGTAAGCTTTATTTTCTGCATGCACAAGGAGGCGATCAGCTCAGGATCTGAACCAAGTTCCCGAGGAGAAACTGTATTGCATATTTCAAGGGTGAAAACCATAGAGCAAAGGGGAGCAGGGTGGGCTGTAGCATTGTTCAATCATATTTTGACATAAGGAGTTGAGCAAGGGAGTTTCCGTCACTCAGGACTGGAGTAGGTTCCAGGGCCTGGGAACATGAATTTGTTCTCGACCCTCACAGCAAGATGGAGAAGTTGTCCCTGAGATGTCTGGGCTCTGACTACTGCTCCCTTAGAACAGAAGCTGTTCAGCGATTGGGAAGTCCCCAGTTCCCCTAGGGCCTGGGACCTTGGATTTAGGGTCTCCCTGTGATTGAACGGAGTCTGGAAATTAAATGGTAGTACTTAGAATAAGTTTATTTTGCCCATTCCCAACAATGAGAAGCTCTAATTGGGCTCAATGGGTTAAAAAACAAACAAACAACAAAAAAAAAAAAAACAGAAAAGTTAGGAAGGGGATGGGTGGAAGAAGTTGGAGGTGTTTATCATCAAAATACATTGTATATAAATATGAAATTCTCACAGAATAAATAAAAAAATATTAAAAAAAGAAGAAGCAATCAGATTTTTTTTTTTCTCCAGAAGGCAGCTGGGGACGATTTTAGGTGGTCTTACTAGTGTAACAAAATGTTTACAATCTTGAAGCTATAACTAGCACTTTCAAGGGTGTGTCCTCTGGAACAAAGGCTGACCCGAGGACTTTCTCAGGAAGCTTCTTTGTCATGTGGCTGAGACTTTTTGCAAGAGGAAGTTACATCACTCAGCAAAACATGTGATCTCCCCGTGATGAACTCCTCTGAGCTTTGTGGTGAAACAAAACTTTGGGCAAGCAACAATGCCAATTTTAGTAGCTCCAGGCAGTTCGAAAAGGGGAGATCAGCAGTTCCAAAGACTGAATTTTTATGATAATTACTTCCAGTTTTACTCCCTTCCAATAAATAGTCCTGTACTGTAGGCATAACATAAGATACTAAGGAGATTTTTACCTGCAGTTGTGTATTTGGTTGGCCATGCCCTGCCAGGGTGATACCTATAGCACATACACACTTTTGGATCTATTTTTAATTATAGCTACTGAAAATCCTAAATAAATTTTTTTGCTGGAAAATAAATTAGTATCTGCAGACAACCTGTGGTTGTTACTGATATTTTGGGGATGACTTTTGGGTCATCAAATGATATCAAGAAAATCGGGGTCACCTAATCCAATTAAAAAAAAGTAGTTTAGGAGGCTTGGAGGGATGATGAGGTGGTTAAGTGCAAGGACAGTTCTTCCAGAGGACTTGAGTTCAATTTGCAACACCCACATGGCAGCTCACAGCTGTCTCTAACTCCATTTCCAGCAGGTCTGATACCCTCATACAAACACACACGCAGACAAGACCAATGCACATGAAATAAGAAGAATAAATAAATAAACAAAGAATCTTAAAATGGAATCAAACAGAAGCTCAAGACAATTTTATTAGATTTAAAAGAAAATAACTCAGGGTAAGAGTTAGATTTCAAACCTTAGAACAAAGGTGCCTACTTAACTTAACAAGCAAACTTGGTCCTAGGTTCTCCCTGATCCGTCAGTCCCTACCTGTTACAGGACCCTCCTGGCTGGCATACCCTAAAATTCTTCGGCCCAAGCTGTTCCTCCCCCAGAGCTCTTCCCTATATAATACCACTGTTTCGGTTACTCCTCCTCCTTTGGGTCTCCTGGCTGCTGCACCTGATTCCCCTCACCCCCTTTCCCTTCCCCTCACAAGGCTCAGGGTCTTGTCCACTCTGGACTCTCCCAGATGTCCCGGCCTCTGGCTATGCTCTGCCTTTTATCTACAATAAACTCTCTCCTCCACCATACCTAAAGCAGTCATGTCCTTTCTTTTTTATTTTACTTCTTTTCATTCAGCAGGAAAAATTATAAACCTCAAAAGCTACTCAGGGGAGGAATAGTGGAAGAGAGAAGGAAACTGCAATGCTGCTTAGCTGGCATGGTGTCAGCGATACGGGGCAGGCAGACACATGGTGGAGATGACGTGTTTAGAGGAAAGAGTGAAGTCAAAAGCATGCTAGGGAATCATGCTTTGAAAAATGATAGAACGAGAGGCAGGCAGAGCTCTGAGTCTGAGGCCAGCCTGGTCTACAGAATTACTTGCCAGCAGCCAAGGCTATACAGAGAAACCTGCCTCGAAAAACAAAAACAACAAAAAGTGATAGAATGAAAGAAAGAAAAAGTACACTTTTCTGAATAACTCAGAAAAGCAGGCAAACTTAAACCTACAACTGGTGATGCATATACCACTTCAGACCTAATAAATCCCATAAACTTCTAATGTTGCCTCTTACATGTGTTCATTTTAGAATACTTTACCTCACACTCTGCCACTATCAACATCTTGCTCATGTCAGAACACTGGCAAGCATCTAGTTACCTCCCTGTAAATAAGCCACACCTGACCAGTCACTAGGTCTTTCTAACTCCTTTTCTTAACGTTATTTAAATTTCTAATTCTCTGCATCTCCACCCCCAGTAACTGAAGCATAAATATTGCTGTAGTGGCCTCCTGTGGCTCATTTTTCAGTTTCTACGACAAAATACCCAAAGCTGGCCATTTAGAACTTTATTGAGCTCAGAGCCTTGAAGGCTGAAAATCCAGGATATCAGATGGTCTCATCCTTTCAGCCTCTGGTGAGAATCTACTCACAATTTGGTCTAAAAATAAGAAGAAGCCACCAACTGCAGAAGATCACATGGGCAAATTGGAAGCCAGAGCATGATGCTGAAAGTTGGTCTTTTATATCAACTAATTCCACAAGCCGGGCATGAATTTCTTCACAAGACAATGCCACCAATGATCCATTCCCTTTAGGCCCCCACCTCTTAAAGGTTCCAAGTACTTCTTAATCCCACCATTTTGGGATCAGCAATGAGTCTTTGGGGGTCAGACCACATCAAAGTCGTAAGGCAAACTTGTCCACACACATAATCTGTCTTCCCGCAGTAATGGGAGCAGTGCTTTTAGCGTGACCTGCTCGCACTACTCTGTGTTCAGGAAGCATTTCCTACTCCTTATCTTAGTCGTTTGTTTTCTATCCTGATATTGTAACCACAGTGGCCCTTCAGCCACTGAGTACATCAGGGTGCGGTTCATCAATTGCGTAGGCCTGGGACACTGCTTCCTCCATTAGTCACTAGGCCTAATTCCTACCCTTCAGGCTAAAAGTCTCATCTCTAAGGAGGCATCAGTGAGCATCTTGGCTAATATCGATTTTCTTGCAATATCATTTTATAGTGCCTAAGTTTTTTTTTTTTCTTCAAATGCCTATCAGAGCTTTGTATAGTTATTTTAGTTTTGTATTTTTTTTAACTCTTTAAATAAAACAGTGTTTTGAGCCAGGTGTTGGTGGCACATGCCTTTCAATCCTAGCACTCAAGAGGCAGAGACACGTGGATTTCTGAGTTTGAGTCTAGTTTGAGCTATTTGAGGCTAGCCTGGTGTACAGAATGAGTTCCAGGCTAGTGAAGGATAACCAGAAAAACCCTCTCTTAAAGAGCGAAACTGTCTTTTGTGTTTACATGAAAATTGACCTAATAGTAAGGAGAGCTCACCTACACTCCCTCTTCTCTGCACACACCTTTCCGTACTATAAACATACATTTGTGCAGTAACAGGCTCAGTATAATTCATGAGCCAGTATGGATATGATGTTAACTGAAAACCACAGTGCTCGTCGCAGCCCTTTCTGTGTTGTACAGTCTGTTCTGTTCTGTCGACAATTCTCTGCCCCCCAGTGTTCTCATATTCATTTCAACTGAGTGCGTCTAGTTCATAACAGATGGGCTTGTACCAGATGGGGTCAACGAAAGTGCCCTGTCGTCCTCACGCTGCTCGCACTGCTCTCTAACTAGGGCTCACATTTGAAGGTATTTACCTTCCTTTCCTCCGCAGGCTCAATGATTAGCTAGGATGACTCACAGAGCTCACTGGGAGGATTGTGCTTATGAGTATGCTTATCATAGAGGAGGCAGCTGGACAGATGAGAAAGTACAAAGGCTAAGGACTGGAGATCGCAATGGCAAAGGCTTTTACCCTCTTGGAGAGGGCCTGAGTGTATTGCTCTCTACCAACCAGAAGCTTCAGGAGCCTTGATGCACAGAGTTCATTTATTTGGAATTTCATGGTTTGACCAAGCTCATGAACTCAGACTTCTGGCTTTCTTCTCTGGATTCCAGTGGTTGTGGCTAAAAGCCTTATCCCTAACCACATGCTTAGGAGATATGTGTGTGTGTGTGTGTGTTCACAGAGCTACATGTGCCTGTGTAAATGAGTGTACATGCACATTTGTATACATTCAAAGGAAGCTGCAAGGTCAACCATGGTATCCTATCCTTCCTCATTGTTTTGGGACTAGTGTCTCTCACTGTCTGGAACTCACTGGCTAGCTTAAACTGACTGGCCAGTGAACCTCAAGGCTCCACCTGTCTCTGCCTCCCTAGCGCTGGGATTACAAGTTTGCACCACCACACCACCACTCCAAGCTTTTTTTCTGTGAGTTCTGAGGCTGAGACTCAAGTCTTTGTGCTTACAAGGCAAGCACTTTACCGACGGAGCCACCTCCCTTGGCCGACTGTTTCTCGGTCTACCTATCGAAGAACTTCTTGTGGCCAGATTTGGTAATTATAAATAACTGTGATATAAATATTCACGTGCGGTTGTCTTACGAACATAACTTTTCAGCTAATTTAAGTGCTCAGAAGCATGGCTCATGCATCTTAAGCATGATTTATATGACAAAATTGCAGTTAGATTTTTAAGAAGGTACTAGATTGCTGTTCAGTGGCCATGCCCCTGAGTGTTCCACCGTTCTAGTTGGTGTTCTGATAGATGAGTATAATGAGCTCATTTTAAAATCTGCAGTCTCCTGGTGTTACAGGTTTCTGAATTTCTCTTCACAACTTGCTCTCCATCTATATCGTCTTTCACCCATTTTAATGGCTTTTAAAATTTATTTATTTACTTGTTTATTTATCTACATATTCATTTATTTCCAGACGAGGTTTCTTGTTCTCTGTGTAGCCCTCGGTTGTCCAGGAGCTCTCTTGTAGACCAGGCTGGGCATGAACTCTTTCTCTGAAGTGCTTGGATTAACAGCGTGCACCACCAACGCTTTTCTCCTTGGCTTTTTTCTCGTTAAGGTTTAAGTGTTAGTGATGTCTTGGGGCATATACATCCTTTCTCTTTGTCAAAGATCTAGTCAGTGAATTTGTTGATTCTATTTCCGTGAGCGCTTCATTTGCCTGCCAAATCTACTCTCTCTCGATTACTACATCAAAGGGAGTTTTGTGTTGAGTACTGCTATGAAGGGAATGTTTGTGTCGCTAAGTTCTGTAGTGTGATCTGTGAACTCTCCTTTTTTCCCTTCCTCTTTCCTATCATTTTTCTTACTTCTTTTTTCAGATGCAACGAGAAGAGGGCTGTCTTCAAATTAGGAGGGGAGTGCTTGTTGAACCCAACTTCTTTATCAAGACCCAAGATGTAACAGACTTTTCCTATTCCCAGAACTGGGAGGGAAAACTTTTCGTTGTTTCAACCACCCAGCCTTTGGTAATTTGTTCTCATAGCCAAAGTCAAACACTGTCAAGCTACATATTCTTTCTTCTTCAGTGTCTTTTAAGATTACTTATTTGTTGTTTGTGTGTGCACATGTGTGTTTGTGTACAGGAGCTCTCATGCCTCACAGCACAAGTGTGAAGTCAGAGGACAGCATCATGAGCTGGCTCTCTCCTTCTTGGTTTATGTTTTTGTAGCAAGTGCTTTCATCCCACTAAGCTGTCTTGCCAGCCTTGGTCTTTTCTTTTTCTTATAAACTGTGGAATTGGTTTGTTGGTATCTATGACTTGATAGGATTTTGACTGAGATTGTATGAAATCTACAGATGATAGACAGAACTGATGTCTCTACAAAACTGATTCTTCCTGTTTATAAACATGGGGTATCTTTCAATTCACTGAGATCTCTAATTTCCTTTTTAGAAGCCCCTGTCAACACAAAAACTGCAGTTCTCATCTTAAAGCGGATAAGAGAGGTTACTTTGGAGCCATTTTGAGTGACCATAGCCCGGAAAACACAGATTCAGGTTACCCCAAATTCCATGTTCCAACATATATTTTCACATATATTTTATAGTTTTATAGGAGAGAGGAAGCCATAAATCAAGGCAATTTAAAAATGCATAGATAGGTACATCAGAGAGGCAGGTATATGGAGAAGGAGGGGCTGGGGGAGCCTTTCTGTTGGTTATTTGAGCAGACTCAAGCAGCTGAGACACTCCTGTTGTAAACTTTGTATACTTTATAAACTTTGTAAACCCTTAAGGCAGGAAAGTGGCCAGGCCTGGGAAGAGCTCTAGCAGCCAGCCCCTCACCCCCATACCTGTCTAGCTCTCATAACCCTGTTTCCAGCCTTTGTATAACTGTCACAAGGTCATCCCCAGCCCCTCAGTGGAACCTTTCCTAGATTATGCTAATTTGAGGGGAAATTAGCCTGAACATAAGGCCACCAATCTGTGTGCAGGAAAACCCACCAATCCCTGAGCTCCCCCAAGCTCAGGACTTGAAATCCCACCAATCCTCTCCCCTGGAAATCTCTTCCTTGGAAAGCTCGGCTCCCAAAGAATTCCTATGTAAAGATTGTGTCTGCTCAGTTTCCTGCTGTCATCTTCCGGGAGAGAGGTAGCCAATGCTGGATTTGTCCCTCCACGCCCTGGACCCTTTCAATAAATCTCTTTTATAAGACTTGCTGCCTGATGTGACTCTGTAGTTGGAAGCGGCCAAAAAGCAATGAAGAGAAGTGAAGAAGTAGAGCAGCTGAGATTACTGAGCACCTCAGCTCAGCTGGAGATGGCCTCTCCTGGAGTCTGCAATGTCTCAGCAGAGGAGGGCTCCTCTCAGAGCTGTGTGGTTCCTGGGCTCCTGTGTCTCAGGATACCCTTCAACAGGGACAGTGTCCCACCTCAGAGCTGTGTAGTTCCTGGTCTTCCTAGTACCAGGCCACCTTTCTATCCAAACAGAAAGGCCAACCCTTGTTAAGGGCCAAGATGCTATCTGACGACATTCTGAGCTTTTGGATTGGTAGAAGCTAGTTGTCTGCTAATTCAATAAATTCTAAAGGGCTTTTATCTATTGTCACAAGATTTTATCTTTTATCTATTGTTAGTTTGGATATGGGGACAAGGAATGGGGCTGTTCTGGAGGGCCAGAATTTAGCCCATGATAAAATGGTCATTCTCTGGATCTGCAACATTCCAACATCTCCACAGTAGGAAATTCTAATCAGAAAATTGGTCTCTGCAGAGACAGATTCTTTCAGCTTTCCTTCACAGAGATACACAGCCAACTGTGTATGTAGCCAAGTATTTAATTTTGATGTCTTTCTAATTTCCAATTCAAACTGCTCATTTTGGGCAGGTAGGACAGTAAATGACTCCTATTAATCTGTATCCCTGCAACTTTGCTGTAACTACTTGTTGGTGTTCTGTTTTTGTTTACATCGATCATCATGCCCTCTGTGAACATAACTGTATTTCTTCCTGTTCGGTCGTGTGAAATTACTTTTACAAGTTTTTCATCCGTTAAGCCCCAGGCTCCCCAAGGGTCAAATTTTCATTCTATTTGACATGGATTTAAAGCTTGTTGTTTTACTAGTTACCAGAGATTACAATTTTAAGTTGCTGTGGCGCTAAATAATTTAGGTAGACAATCGATTGCATGCTAACGATGTCATATTCTGTTACCGGGAAAAGCTCAGGTAACAGCTTCAGCCGTGGAATGTTGCAGATATCGTCATTTTCGTAGATGAATGCAGACCAAAAACATCTCTTAAAAGAGTTCTGGTATCAGCATCACCCACCTCTCAGGAATCGCGGTGTTTTACTTAAGATTAGGCTGCGGCTTTTATTTGTATTTGAGTGCGCGTGGGTGGGCGCAGTAACCGAGAGTGACGGTCAGCGGCCAATGAGCACCCGCTCCGGGAACAAAGGCTAGTAAAAGGCGGCGGGGGCTCCCCCGCCAGCGCGGAAGAAGCGGGGTCCGGGGCCGGCTCGGCGAGGGCGGCCCGCAGCCGCGTTGTCATGGGGACGGCGCCTGCGCGTGCGCCTGCGCGGCGGAAGGCGGAGGCGGCGATGACGCGCGGCGGGGCGGGCCGTGCGTTTGGCTGATCGGGTGCCGGAGCGGACGGCGGGAGCGGCGCGGTCGTCGGAGCAGGTGAGCGGGGTCGCGGGCCCCGGGAGCCCCCGGGAGCCCCCGGGAGCCGGTGGGGCGCTCGGCTCGGGCCGCCCGCGGCGCCTGGCCGGGCCCCCAGCCGCCCTGGGCCGTCCTCGGGCGCGTCCTCGGCGGCGCGGGCGCGGCCCGGAGGCGGCAGCGGTTAGCGGCTCCCGGAGCTCCCGGAGGGGGCGGGGAGGAGCGGGGCCGGGCCGCGGGCTGCCTGCGCCGGGAACTGTCCCCGGAGGTCTGGTGACTCAGCTCGCCCTGGAGGATTTCCTTCTGATGGAGGGCGGAGGGGGAGCGGATGGACGTGCAAAGTTTCCAGCCTGAGAAGTGCAGGGAGCCGGGGAGTGTGTGGGATCGTCTGTTGTGTCCGTCCTGTCTTCAGACTCACAGCGGTTTTCGTTTTCGATTTTTTTTTCCCCGATCAGGTAAATTACTTAGAAAGTGTGGACTTTGAAATTCTCAACATGCGCGCGTTGTGCCGAGAACCAGCGTTTAAAAAAACGAAACTTGCGTTGAAAATTAGCTGCCGGCTGTTTTCAATAAAACAGATGAACTAGATTGTCTCGGCTTCTTAAACGTAAAGGTGGTGTGTGAAACAGATTTGTGCGCGCATTCCCCTGATTTAAGGCTGAGGACGCACTGAAAAATGTGCCTTTCCATCCTGTTAGCAACTTAGTTCCTTGAACTCCTGGGTCTTACGTGGTACAGAAGTATGACTGACCAGATGCCAGGAAATACGGAAGTGGGATGACTAAAAGGTTCGATAAACAATCACTCCATTATGGTTGAAGTTACTTAACTTTGGAAGCAGATTCTAGCTGTGTGCTGGAACCATTAAAGAGGATTTGAAAATCTTGAACAAGAAGAGTCGGATTAACAAATGCCCTTTTTAAATTAAGCAGTCCCTTAAAATGAGTGGGATACACCAATCCCTCTCCCACCCCCGCTTTTGCCGGATATGGGGTCTTTCTCTTAGGTAGCAAACATCAAGAGACTGTCAAAGACACCCGTCCACTTTAAAGTACTTACACATTTAGTGGTAGTTCTTTGGTATTTATTAATTGCCAAATGTTGCAACAGTATCTGAGAATTTTAGTTCTTAAGCCTGTAAGTAAACACATGGTTCAAAATGTAAGCACTTAAAAAGTGTTCAGCATATCTCCCTTGTACTTGATAGAGGCTTTGGCTGTGTCCACCAGCCAGCCATCTTTCCTGTCAAGCCCGTTGTTTTAAGGGTCTTAGGTTCTCCCTCAGGAATGATATCTGTGGGCAGATGTGTAAATGCGTTTCCTTCAGTTTAACACTCAGTGGCGTTTTTCTACTATATGGTTCTTTTCAGTTGTATTTTGGAGCTCTTTCGGTGTGTGTGTGTGTGTGTGTGTGTGTATGTATGTGTATATATATATATATATTGCTAAGTTTGGTTGTTTTCAGTCAAGGTCACAGTGAATAAATATTGTTGCCCTTGGCAGCTGCATGTCAGCTGAAGGCATGAGGTGGTCTTGCTGTGTCCTCGATAAGTAACTGTAGCAGATATTTGAGCAAGTGTATTGTCGGCTTTTATTCATTTTGCTAGTCTTTTTTAAGTTTAGGGGCTGGGTGGCGGAGGGACGACAGAGGCCAGAGGCGGCAGATCCCCCTGCAGTTGGAGTACAGCTTTTGCCAACTTGGCGCTGGGAACTGAACCCAGAACTGAACTTGGATTCTGTACAGCCATTGTAGGTGCTCTTAACTGCCAAGCTGTCTCTCCAGCCCACATTTTTGCTACTCTTGAACGGTGAGGAGTAGAGCACTGTACTTGGAGTACACTTCCTACTGTTAGGTCAGACCCTCGAACTGTGCTTTCTTCATCCCAGGCCACAGACTCCTGCAGTTCCCTGGGGAAAAAGAGCCCAGGATAAGCAGCACATGCTCCTTGGAGCTGCTCGTCCAGAATTCAGCAAACCAGGCCCTGGTGCCCCAAGACAGTGCTGTTAACTTTCATTACCTTCTTACTCTCCCTACTAGCATACAGGGCCTGGCTCCTCCTGCACCTCCTGCTTCTCCTAATGGAGAAGCAGAAGAACTTTATGTTTCAAAGCTGAAGGCCTGTGCCCGTTTCAAGAATTCTGTCACACCACCACAGCTCTTCATATAGCCGTGCCGAAGGGTGACTCATTTTAGCTTCCTTTCGACAGACCCTATAACATTTTTTATTTATGATGTATGATACGTAAGGCCGCAGTTCTCAATGGCTGACCATCAGAATCCCCTGGGTATTTGTTAAAGAGCAGCACTCTTTTGCACGCTCTTTATCTCTCTCTCTCTCTCTCTCTCTCTCCCTCCCCCCTCTCTCCCCCTCCCCCTCTCCCTCTCTCTCTCTCTCTCCCTCCCTCCCTCCCTCTCCCTCTTTCTCCCCCTCACTTGGTTTTTCAAGACAAGGTTTGCATAGTGTAGCCTTGGCTGTCCTGGACTCTATTTTTAAACTCAGGCTGGCTTCCAACTCCCCGAGATCTGCTTGCCTCTGCCTCAAGTGCTGAATTATAGGTGTTGCCACTGCTTCCAGCTATTTTTTTCTTTTTCTTTTCTTTTTTTTGGCTTTAAAAGAACAGTTCTCGAGTCTTCCCATGGATTCTGTATCAGTCTAGGGAACAATTTTTTCTAATGCCTCAGGTCTTGATCTGAAGATTAGCCAAAGCCAAATAGTCTTCTGGAAAACGATTTAGGACCTGACCAAGGCGTATTCTCTGATGCTGTGTGAGTGTATGTGTGTGTTCCAAGTGGTCGTGGAATGTCTGTTAGAACTGAATCAGGTATATTCTTTGACACATACATGAACTATGTGGAATGCCTTTTGTCCCTCAGGAGACTGGAAACCAAGGTCTTTGTTATTTTATTATTTGAGTTCAACATAGCACTTTTTCTTATTTTGCTTTTAGATTATTTATGTACAGTTGTCCAAAGTGAAAAGTTCCACAGTGGAACTTTACATTTTTTTAAGAATGATTTCAATACAGGAAAACTAAACCATTCCAGAGTATCTGGGTTTGACTATGTACAGCTGAAATGGGCCGCGTTATTTGACTTCAGCTAATTGCTCATCAGCTAGACTCTGGCCCTAGTTTTTAGCCATTGTGAAGATTTTCACTATATCTTTGTTCCAGTACATCATTGCTTTTATTTTTTTTTTTTGTACCCTAGGGTCATCAAAATACTGATTCCAGATCTCAACTCTCAGTGGTTTCTGTCAGTTCTGTTTGTTAATTTTTTATTTCTATGGTCAAATGTAGTATCTTTGATAACTTGAGTGGCTTAGGGTTATGGTAAGGGAGTATTCATTTTTGTTCCTTGTTTAAAGAGATTTTTGTTTATTTTATAAACATTAAATAGAATGAGTGCAGTTGATTTTTTTTTTAAATGCCTACATTACTAGTTCTTTCTGGCTATCTTTCCTACATAATTGTCTGCAGTTGGCCGCTACAAATGATGCACAGTAAAAATGGAATACAAAGAAAAGTTGTGAAAAACTGTTCTGTCCTCTTAGAGAGTGGTCGGGACTTCTTAAAAAAAAATGCTGCAGGACCACGTTCTCCCTACTGACTGAAGAATTTTGTTTTTCCTACTAAATAGAGATACGTTGTTTATTCACTGGTTCTTAGATTTGAAGACTTTTGGTTAGAAGGATGTCATCTAAAACCTCACCGTGTATATGATAAAGTCCTTCACTTTAAACCTAGAATTCACCAGCTGGTCTTACATGCATCACCTTTCTCCTTTAGTTTTTTTCTCTGCAACTGTGGCTGAAAGAGCAAAATTCTAGATTTCTTCTTATGCTCACCAGTGACAGCAGCAACAACAAGAATACAAAACTCTGGTTTTTCCACAGTTTCACTTCCCTTATTTGAGTTGTGGGTCAAAGGCCCAGGGAAGTAACTTAAAGTGCTCTGAGGGTGTGGAGGGACAGATAGAAAATTCTTACCAATCTAGAAGTTACTTAATCAGACACTGATTTTTTCCAATCTATGTTTAAAATTAAAAAAAAAAAAAACAAAAAACAAAACAAAAACAAAAGCCTAAACTGTTCACAGAAATAATAGGATTATTCAGAACTACAGCACAGCAGTGAAATAAACCATCACTGTTTATCCAAAGTAAACTGTTTATTCTTTCTAGAAGGCCACAGATCTGCAGATAACATTTTTGTAGTTCTTGTTGTCTTTTTGCTTTGAGGAGATTCTGGTATTACTCAAATCATTAGAAAAAAATCTTAACAGAAACTCCATTGGGAGTTACTTCTTTTCTTCTCCTCCTTTTTTGTGTGTGTTTTGGTTTTTGGAGACAGGATTTCTCTGAGTAGCCTTGGATGTCCAGGACTTGCTTTGTAGACCAGGCTGTCCTCGAACTCACAGAGATTTGCCTGTGTCTGCCTCTCAGAGTGCTGGGATTACAGGTGTGCGCCCCGCCCCCAGAGGGAGTTACTTTTCTAAAGCTCGTGGGTGCATTGGGTTCAGGGCTTTTTCAAAACGACATGACAGTGTTATGGTTTCCACTCGTGTGGGTTCGGGGCAGACCTGACTGCAGGGCTGACTGTTGGTAGATTCTCTACACAGAGTAAGACCAGTGCAGAGCTCTGTGATCTGGAAGGTTGCAATCAGACTCTACATGTGGCAAGGACTTCTCACGTTGCTGGTTTGATTCGGGAGCTTTGGGTATTGTATCATGCCATCACTCCTCAACGGAAGGCCTGCAAGCAGAATTATGTGGTTTAGTCTGCACATGATGGCTTAATAGGAATTGGAAAGGATTAAAATGAGAACTCTTTACTAGCATAACATTTTCAAAATTCTCATAAATTCCATTGGTCATTGTAAAGGTCCAGTCAAGGGTAGTTTCATGGTTCTGTAGAAAGAGCTGAATACTTTGATACTTGGAATCAGATCAGAGACTTAGTGCAGAGGCTTTCCCTCTGCCCCTGTGACTAGGGATGGAGAAAAGCCAAGCAACAGTTTGTGGCTCAGGTAACTGTTGTGTATCCTGTAATCTGAACGCTAGATTCATCTCAGTACATGGGATGCAGTAGAGGTCACAGAGGGTGTTTAACGGTTGACTTTGCTGTGGAAATAGCAATTAAGTGACCTGCCTCTACTTGAAAGGGATCCATTTGTTCTTCCAGTACAAAAGATAAATTCCTGTGATTTCATCCCCCTACAGTGACAAATACTGAGCCTGTGTGATTTTGTTGGACTTTTGGAGCACAGATTCTTACATAAAGCTAAAAAGTAGGGGATGCAGAGAGGCTGGAGCCATTTTCGATCCTGCAAAAGAGGTCACTGAAGGCCCAGTTCTCTCTGAGGAGGCTCTTGTGCCTGTTTCCTTTCTTGCTCTTGTCAGCTGTGGGGGGAGTTTTATGTAGAGCTGGGAACCTGGGGCTGCTTGGGGAGGGCCTGTTGGTGGATGGGAAGGCTAGGATTGCTGAGGAAAGGGGCTGCAGTAGCTGTCCTGTGCTGGCTTCTAGACTGTTGAGTTGATTCAGGTTAGAAGTGACTTATTTTAAAGGAAAATTATTAAGAGCAGAAGGTACCATGTGTATAAGATCGGTGAACATTTGTGGTGGTTTGAATAGGTGTGGCCCCCATAGACTCAAGTGTTTGACCGCTTACCCCATAGGGAGGACCATGATTAGGAGGTGTGGCCTTGTTCGAGGAAGTGCTTCACTGTAAGGGGGCTTTGAGGTCTCCTGCGCTCAGGCTACACCAGGTATGGTATACAGTCTCTTGCTGCTCTCAGATCCAGATGTAGGACTCTCAGCTCCATCTCCTGCACCATGTCTGTCTGCATGCTGTCATGCCCCCACCGTGATGATAATGAACTAAACTTTTGAAACTGAAAACCAGCCCCAGTTAAATCTCCCTTTAGGTGGATCTCTGAGTTCACAGCCTGTTCTACAGAGCGAGCTACAGGACAGCCAAGGCTACACAGAACACCTGTCTCAAAAAAACAAAAATAGACAAACAAAAGAATAACAAAACCAAAAAATGCATTTATAAGAGTTGCTGTGGTTCTGGTGTCTCTTCACAACAGTGAGACCCTAGCTAAGACCACATCTCATTTGGCGTAGGTCAAAAAAGACTGTGTGGCTTTTATACCAAGAAGAAACCAGGTGAGAACACTGAGGAGAACCAGCAGGAGGCAGAGTGGCAAACTCCAATCCTAGTTAGAAAAGTCAGCTGATTCTTAGAGGGAAGGGACCAGAAAGAAGGGGTAACTCTTAGCTCAAGCTAAGAAGTAGATCAAAGTGCAGAGGCTTGAAGGAGGAATAGTGTAAGCAAAGGTTGAGTATACTTTTTGTTCACCAAGAAGAAAACTACTCAGTTAATTTTTTAGATGGAAAAAACAAAACAAAACAAAACTGCAGTCAGTGATTGGCTTAAAACAAGACAGCATCCTCTCAGAATGCAGAGGGCATTTCTTTGTAGTGAGGAGCACAGGGTTGGGAGAGTCTTTCTAATAGCTGTATGAGAAGATGAGCTAGTCATTCCTGTCCTGACCCCTCCCCCATTTGTATGCTTTATAATAAACTGGGAAGGCTAAGAAGTGTTTTGTTCAGCTTTCACTAGTTCTGTCAAATTACTGAAGCACTTGATTTATAGGCCATAAAGCTGCTATAGACTATAGCTTATTAATCCCACTGGGGGAGAGAAAGACCACTACCACAGTTCTTGAAGTCAAATTGAAGCATGCTTTATTCAATCCTGTCCAGGACGAAGGACACTGGCCAGGTCTATACCAGAGGCTCCCATAGAATGGCTATGAGTTATGTTAGTTAGGTGCTTATAAAGGCAGAACTCATAAGACTCCATGCTTCCCGCCTTCATCTAATGGGGGCAGGCATACATCCTTATCACTTGCTGCCTGTATGTGATCAGGTACATCCTGTGCAGTTGGGGCCACCAACCTGTTTACAAAAGTGAAACCAGGCGCCTTGTTATGAACAGCAGCCCTGAGCATTCCAGGAAGTTATTTGTCCCTGGGCAAGTGGGGCTTACAGGTTAGAGGCATTTTTGTTTTATAAATCGTAATGTAAATATCTCATATGCAGGATAATTAATATGTGACCCCTGTGAAAGGGTCATGTGACCTGTGGTGGACTCGCAACACACAGGCTGGGAATGTTACAGGCCAGTTGCATTGAGATTGAAATCTGAGTGGATTCAGAACTGAATACCTAGAATTTAAGTAAAACTGTTACCATGTTTTAAAAATCCAGTGAAATAAACAGGCGATGCATTTGAGTAGGCATTTGTTTATAGACAGAAGATGTAGATGTAATAAGGTCTGTAAGTGGCCAGAGCACATGAAAGCATGGTTGTTATCAGCACCACACAGACTGTAGCAGTGAGGAAATGGAGAAATTAGAATTCTGAGAGTATAAAAATACTGTAATCCTTTTAGAAACAGTTTGATAGTTTACGAAAAAGTTAAATGTAGAGTTACCATGTTGATATTCTTAGCTGTATATCAAAAGAATAAAAGGCATCTCTTTATGTAGAAACTTCTAAAGTGTATATATTATTTACCAATAATGCAGAAGACTGTTAGCATTGATCAAGAATATTATTCCTTACGGCCCAAGGTACAGATGAGAATGACTAACCCTAAAGTGGGTTAGTCAATGTGATGTATTCAGCCTTAAAAGGATAAAAATACTAGTAGATGCCACAACACGGATGAGCCTTTAAAATAGCATATGGTATGAAAGAAATCAGACAAAGGCTATATATGCTATAATCCTAGTTAATACCCACGGTAGATAAATCCAGAGGCAAAACGTGTTTGTGCAGTTGTTGAAGCTGGAGTGGAGTAGATGGAGTGGAGGAGGCCTGAAGTGTCATTTGAGAGCATAATAGCATTCCAGTATTAGAAGTGGGATGATTGTACTGCTCAGGTCGATACTAAAAGTGAATTCTTTAAAAAGATTGTTTTGCTGTATGTGACTAGTAGTGAAATGTCAATTATTGTCTAGCCAAGACAGAAATTCTCATCATTTTAATGAAGTTTAATGTACAGAATTAGTACCTCTAGTGCAGTTGAATAAATGGTGATTTGCTGATGAGCAGGAAAGGGTCCTGTGGAGAATCTATCTAGTAAGGGTAGAGTTTTAGTTTTAGTTTGCTCTCCTCTTTCCACCCCCATGTAGCCTTGGCTGTCGTGAAACTTGCTCTGAAGGCCAGGCTGGCCTCAAACTCAGATCCAACTGTGTCTGCCTCCCAGGTGCTGGGATCAAAGGCATGTGCTACCATGCCTGGCTTATTTTACTTTTTATTTTTGAGATTATAATGTAATTACAACATTTCTCCCTTTCCCTTCCTCCCTCCAAGGCCTCCAGTATACCCTCCATGCTGTTTTTCAAAATCATGCCTCTTTTTTTCATTGTTATTGTGTGTATATGTACATGTGTTTATGTATATATTTCTAAATATAACCTACTCAGTCTGTATGTTACTTGTATGTATGCTCTGAGAGCTGACCGTTGGTATTGAATAGCCATTTAGTTTGCTCTTCCCTGGGGAAGACTTTCTCCCACTCCCAGCATTTTTTAATATGCCTGTATTTCTCTGTGTAGGGTTGAGGCCTCATCTTTTCCTGTCCTCGTTGGCAAGTATGTTATCGTCCTTATACAGCTCATGTCTAGGCAGTCGTGTTGGTAAGACTTGATGAGTGTAGCTTTTGTCATTATGAAAATACAAAGTCTTAGAGGAATCACCCTGATTTCTGGCTCTTACAGCCTTTCTACTCCATGTTCTGAAGTGCTCCCTAAGCCTTTGCAGGAGTGTCTTGCAGATGTATCCATTGGGTCTGGATCTCACAACACCACATTTTGATTGGTTATGGTTTTCTGTATTGGTCTCTATCTGTTGCAAAGAGAAGTTTTCTTGACGAGGGTTGAAAACTACATTACTAAGGACATATTTAAAATGTAGTTAAGAATTATCTTGGTTTGGTAAAGTAGTGGTTGTAGGTTCTCTAGTATCCATGACTTCACTAGTGCTGAGTAATTAATTGGTTAGGCTTCTAGTACTGGGTATGGTTTCCCTCTTGTTGAGCAGGTTTTAAAGTCCCAATTAGAGAACAGTTGGTTACCATCAAGGTATGTGTGCCACTACTGCACCCTTAGTGTTAGGCCATAGTGGTTCATGTGGTTCATAGGCACCATAGCTGGGTAGGGCTGTTGGTGGCCTTCCTCCTTTGGAAGCTTGCATGATGCCTTCTGGTACCGTGGAGGCAGGTCCTTTGGGAAGGAGGCATTCTGGGAAGTTTCAACTCAGTAGTCTCCTCTGGACCTTGTTTCTGTAATGCATGGTGTCTTCAACAATACCTTCCATCTCTAGGGCAGTAGCAGTAGGTTGTTTGTTTTGCAAGTCTCTTAGAGAGCCCTGGCAAATAACTCAAAAGGGGGCTTCTCATATGTGTTTGAGGGGCTTTTGTTTTAATAAGTAGCCACTGTTGGGATTGACAGAGTGCACAACAAGAAGAGATTGCCTGTTGATAGTTTTGTTCCAGGCCTTTCGAGGTGCTCCTTCGTGGACATGGTAGAATTTACAGTGAGTTTTTACTCTGAGCAGATCCATATGAAAGGGTGACCTGCTCCATCTGAGAGAGCTTGATGCCTTTCTGCTGCTTTTCTGCTCAGTGTAGCTAGCTGGGCTAAGTACTAGCTTGAGTCTTTTCCCTGTGATGCAAAATGCTAGAGAAACGAGTTCTGCGAGAGCCTGGTTGGAGATGGTACTAGCTCCAGCATGGCTGAGGGGCGGCCTGCCCTTGCTGAGTCCCCAGCATCATCGCCTTGTAGCAGAGCAGCGTTTAAAAGGTTCACCTCTGTTTTTGGAGAGTGTGAAACAAGAAATCGATTTGGAAGTAGGAGGTTAATGGAGCTGGCTCAGTAATTTGTTGACCCTTTAGCAATTAGGATACATTCTCTTTTATTTGGCTAGTGGGGAAGTCCAGGTAAACAAAATAATAGCTAAACAAAATTTAAATGTTTATGTTGTATTTCAGAGAATTTTATTTTACATTGTTGTAAAAAGCAATTTAAGGTAGCTTTAAAAAATTAACCATTATAGAAATGTTAAAAAGGAAAGGAAATAATTTCCTTCCTGCATATATTTTCTCCAGATAAAAAACAGGTGGCCTATGTTAGTTTTTCCATATGCATGAGTATTTTCCCACTGCTGTTTTACGTGTTGACACTGCATATTATTTGTTCTTGGCCCTTGTTCGAAGGTAATGTGTCTTGTGAAAGGTCATTTCCTGACCCTGGGTTTTTAGGGGAGGGGCACTGTGCCAGCTAAACGTAAGCCACATGCTGCTCTTCCTTCATTTTACAACTGGTGAAATGAAGGGAGCTTCCCTTTATTGTAATTTGGTAGCTATGGGAACAGAGAGACAGTCTGGTAGTGACTGTTCATGTCTGTTAACTGTGATATGCCTTAAATGGCTGCGTGGTTTTGGGTTTTGAACTTGCGTGTCTACTGTATTAAACAGCTGTGTGCGTTTATGTGCATATTGTTGGCTCTGCATACTGTACGATACAATTCCATGACATTTGAAAATGTACTTTTTTTTAATTTAGAAAACACCTGCAAAAATGTCTCTTTATCCATCTCTTGAAGACTTGAAGGTAGACAAAGTAATTCAGGTATGTTTGCTTTTAATTTTAAAAAATAATTCATAACTTTTAATTTGCAAAATAAAACAGGAAGCATGCATTTGTTGCTGTATTCCAAAGTCCTTTTAGGTCTTTTGTAGACTAAAATGTTATAGAAAGACTAGAAATTCTTTTTTTTATTTCTCTATATTTATTAGTTCTGGCATAGTATTTCTTTTTTAGATAAACAAAAGAGCTAGTGTGTGTGTGTGTGTGTGTGTGTGTGTGTGTGTGTGTGTGTGTTGTACATATCACAGAAATGTGAATGCAGACTCCTGTGAGACCAGAAGGGGTCTCCCTGGAGCAGGAGCTGCCAGACTCTTGTACTGGGTCTACTTCAGGAGTACTGTACTCTCGTCATCCTAACCCTTGAGCCACCTTACTGCCAAATAGTATGTCTTGTCTTGTCTTGTCTTGTCTGTCCGCCCTTCCTTCCTTTCTTCCTCCCTCCCTCCCTTCCTTCCTTCTCTCTTTCTTTCTGATCTATTTTTACTTTTAATTTAGTGTATTGGTGTTTTGCCTGCATGTATGTATATGTATGTGAGGAGGCCCCAGAATTAGTTAAAGACAGTTGTGAGCTGCCACATGGATGCTGGGAATTGAACCTGGGTCCTCTGGAAGAACAGCTGGTGCTTATATCACTAACTCATCTCTCCAGCCACAGATCATATTTCTTTAAAATCTGTTTTACAGTCATCAAAGATAGCTTAATTTTCTTAGTACATGAGTTGGAGTGTTCAGTATGCACTTCAACTCTTCAAGTAGTCCGAGTTTTGTATAAAGTTGGCGTGTTTTACAACAAACATGCCTCCTCTCTGAGGGTAAGTAGAAACAGTGAGATCGGTGCTGCTTTTAGAGTAGGAAGAAAAGCTCAAGGGGAGTGTGGTGAGTTCTTCGGAGGAACGCCAGTGCTATGAGGCTCTTTACTTGCCATAGGTGGTAACTACTTCCTGTAAGTAGTAACTCTGAAGACCGGGGCTGTGCTTCACGGAACATTGTGGAGTTGGGATTAATTCTTGCTGTGTGGAAATATTTAGTTCTCTTTTTAAACGCTGACACTTGTCGTATATAATAAACCCATCTGTTTTGAGTTTGCTTTCCACTCAGTCTCCAGAACTGTGAATATTTTTTAGCTATGATTCATGTTCTTAATTTCCCAAGAAAAGCTAAACACTTCTTAGTTCCTCGTGATTATGCACGTGTCTCTTCACTGTGGCACATAGCAGGAGATGCTTCTTGAACTACATAGAACCTCAGAACTGCACATCTTCACTACCTTAATCCAGGGTGAAAGGAAAATGAACAGGGCAGAGATAGCAACTCAGGAATGGCTAGGGTACCAACGTACTAACCCTGGATGAGGAAATTGTTTTCCGGCATCAGTCCAGGGAGGATATCAAAATCTATCTTTCAGCATCTGAAATGTGCAGGTGAGCTGCTGGGGAAGGATTCTTCTAAGCTTTAAATGTCTGCCATTTCTTTAGTGTTCAGTGTCTCCTCGTGATAATTTTCACAAAGTTTATGTGAACGAGCACTTTTTCATAAGGTTTTTATCAGAAATATTCAGCCTAAAAATGATACTACATCAGTGCATTGAGAATTTACACACAAACTGGAACGAATGATCTTTGTCCATGTTTTTCTTACTAGTTGAGTATGGAATGGAACTAAATTAACCACAGTTGGCCTTTAGTAGAGAGATGTCACATTGGAAATAGAAAGCAGTTGATGTTGGCAGATGTTTTCTTGTAAAGGAAAAAGGCTTCAGCTTATGTCAGCTGACCTCTTTAAGGGAAGCAGATTCCCCATGGAGGACCTTTGATGTTCAGGGCACAGACCTAGCTGCTAGGAGATGGAATAGGGAAGGGTAGGAAGTGGGGTATGGCTCTTCTGTTCCTATTAGATTTTAAAACATTCCTCCTCCAGCCACTCTTGCTAATGGTTTTTCCTAGGGAGGGTGGTACGTGTGGTTTTGGTCTTGAGATGCCCTGGCAGGAAGTTACAGAAGAGTGTAACATTCCTTCTTGTCTTCTGGCCCATTTCAGTAAACTGGAAGTTCATATTTGTGAATTATTTTATAGTAGCTATTAGGCTGTAGCTTTCAGCACCACATAATCAAATCGTAGAACTAATCTTAGTTCCAAACCCAGACAACCTGTCTTCGTCTGGTACGCATGAAGCCCTGATTGAGTCCATCCCCAGCAGTAAGTCGAGCAGAAGGGCACATGCCTCTAATGCTAGCACTGGGAGATGGAGGCAGGAGAATCACGAACGACCTGATGGTAATATAGCCTGGACTACATTAAGCTCTGTCTCAAATACCAAAAAAAAAAAAAAAAAGAAAGAAAGAACATGCAGTTGATTTATTTGCAGGAGCACTGCTGAGCATTGACTCTAAGACGTGTAAAGTGGTGTCACTCAGTTTTTAAGGTACACCTAAAAATTTTAGTTTGCAGATTTCCTTTAGGGGAAAATGATTGCTAACGTGCGTAAAGTGAAACTGAGTAAAACTTTGAGTTGATAGTTTATTTTGGAAAGTACTAGATTTGATATATAAATAATATAAGAAAGATATGTATGCATTTTTGTTACTTGCTAAATTTTGTTTTCTTTTCCAGGCTCAAAATGCCTTTTCTGCCAACCCTGCCAACCAAGCGCTTTTGATGGATGTTTCTGCTGCTCCCCCTCCAGATGGAAGTAGGTTTATACTTTGCTCTCGTTTTCTTTGGACAGAAATACATATGGAGCCTCCACCCTCTCCCCAAAATTCAGAATCTAGGATTTTGTGTTGACGTGTTATATGAAATCATGATCAGTGATCTAGTTGCAATAAAGAAAATGGTTCATTAAAGAACTAACTTGTACTTAATCAAGAGAATGTGATCTGTGAGTATGAAGAAATGTTCCAGGGCATAAGAAAATTCTTAGTTTGAGTCCTAATCCTTAACATAGTCTGTTTATTAATGGGAAAAACACTCTTTCATGGGAGCTACAGTTTTTCTGACTACCGCTGCTCTTAGACATTCTGAATTTCTTCTTTCTTACCTTTGCCACAGAGCTTGGGAAGTTTCCGGCTCTCTCCTTTTTGGGACTTTCCTCTAATCTAAGAGTTGCTCTTCAGACTCCATGAACCATAATCTGTCCCCTTTCCTACTGAGTGAGGGATTCAGGACAGAGCCACACTGTGTGTAAGACATTAAGATAGAAAGTAAAGGGTAAACTCTTAAGCTTTTGTGACCTTTCACTTTCTGTTGCTATCTAACAGTATTCTTTGGAATGAATCTACTCTGAAATCAAAATAGGAAAAAATTGTGGAAGTAGCTTTACTGTTAGCTTAAAGGTTAACTGTTGTTAATGTTTAAAAGTTCTGGTTTGGGGCTAGATATATGTATGGCTTGGCAGTTTAGAGCACTGACTGTTCTCCCAGAGGTCTGGGGTTCCATTTCCAGCAGCCACATGGTGGCTCACAACCATCTGTAAAGTGCTCTATCTGCGTGCCAGAAGAGGGCCTGTAATAGAGCACTCATATACATAAAACAAGTAAATAAATCTATAAAAAAATTGTCTGATTTTATTGGAATATAGCTGTCATTCTTTTTTTTAAATATTGGTATAATTTATTTTTTCCCTTTATTATCATGTAGAGATTTTTAAAACATCTTTATTTATTTCAAAGAAGGAAGTATGACTGTCATTGTTAAAGTGGTAGGAAACAGTAACTTTACAAGCTTCTGTTAGCGGAGAAGAACCTTCATATCCCATAGCTGTTTATGGGTGAGTGAAGCAGTTGTGATAGGATACATTTTGGGTGTTTGGACCTGAAGAAATCTTGCCATAATCCTATAATTGTAATGCATTGGGATTATGTTAAGCAACAGAAAGGGCAAGATCATTTATTTGGAAAATTATTTTTACTTTTGAGTAGTCACCCCTCTGTATCTTTTAATTTCATGCTCTAAATTTTATATTTTTGCTGAGAACACATACAATTTTGTCTTACTTTCCTTAGGGAAATGCAATAGCTATCAGCGTTGGGTGGCATTGTGTATAAGGAGTGTCCCGCAGGGGTCAAAAGTAGACAGGAGGATTTGCACGGGTCTGTTGATGGCTGACGATCTTATTTTGTGTCTTCTTAATTTTTTAGATGTTTAAAATCCTACCTATCCCTGGTTGATCTCAGATTTGTGGAGGTCTTGTTTCGCTTTGTGGGGCTTATAACCATGTGCCATCATGACTGTTTTAAATGAGGGACTTGAACACCTGCAGATTGTGGTCTGTGGTGGATCCTGAAACCACTGCCTCATGGCCAGAAAAGGGTGACCGGGTTAGAAAGCTCAGACTGTTTGAGATGGATTTATATTTTAGGACTTTTGCATTAAAATTTTATGGATAGTTTTCATTCTAATTGTAGCAGAGATGGGTATGTATCTTTCCATTTCATGCCTTTAAATGCATCTAAATCTTTGTATCTTAAATGTTTGTGTTATGTTATTTTATTTTATATAAAACACAGTAAGTCCATCGTAAGTTACTGTTTTGAATAGTCTACCAATGCCTTTTTCTTCATTTGTTGTTTACATTAGATCTCTACCCTAAACTGTATCCAGAGCTCTCTCAATACATGGGACTGACGTTAAATGAAGAAGAAATATGTGCAAATATGCCCATAGTCTCTGGAGCACCAACCCAAGGGGTATGTACAGGATAAGTTTGGATCCTATAAAATGCACTTTATACATAGGTGTAAACTCTTAACTGGTAATGAACTCACACATTGGTAACTTCAGTGTTGACCTCAGCTTAGATTTTAGATTTCCTTCTAGATGTGTTTTTGAACATTATCATCCATTGTTGAATTTATTAGTCTTTGGCTCCCTTGTCTTCTGCATTTCGTCCTTTCTTAAGACATTGTGATTGGGCCTCCACCATGTTTCCAAGTTAGTTTCATCCTTTCTAGCTTTATAACTCAATTGAGTTTTCTACTTTCAACATAGACTAGTACATTTACTTCTTACATATCGCACAGCAATTCTTATTTCAAGCAGCATTTCATTGCTGATAGTCATCTGAAGTATATATCTGCCATATTATTGTGCTCACAATTTTAATATTCCTCTTGTTATAATTTGCTAAGTTTTTTGCTTGAGTACTATGCCATTGTGTATTTACAGACAACATCTTTACTCATTCGTATGTTGACAGACACTAGTTTCTAAGCTTTGACCACTATTAATAGTGCTGCAGTGAACATGAGAATGCAGGTATCATTGGGTTACTGTGATTTTTATCTTCCTTTTGATATATGCCCAGAAGGGAGAGAATTGATCATATGGCAGATGTGTTTTTCATTTTATGAGGCTCCTCCATACTAGTTTCATAATAGTTATTCTAAGAGCATTCAGTATGTAACAGTACACAAGAGTTTACCAGCACTTCTTTCTTTTTGATAGATAAGAAATATGAACAAATGAGGTGGTGTCATTTTTCTGGCTTTGATTTGTATCTTCTAATGATAAATGATCCCTTTCACATACCTCTTACATAGCCATTTGTCATCTTTGGATAAACTTATGTAGGCATTTTGCCCATTTTTTAAATTATTTGCTTTTTTGCTGTTGAGTTTTGAGTTCCTTATACATTTGAATACTTGCCCCTTAATTTATTGTGATTTTCACAGTTAAGGCTTTTGATTGCATTTGGAGCTGGTATAAGATCATCCTCAGTTCCATTGCCCTGCTCTTGGTGCTTCAGTTTTCCTGATCCCATAGTACATGCAAGGAGACTTTCTCAAGTAGTTTAATGCAAATATTGTTATGTTGTCTCTTTATTTAATTCCTGACTTAAGACCTAGATCATATTTAAATTATTTTTAAATTGGTAATTTTATTATTATACCACAGAAAGTCTGTGGAAAATGCATGTTGTAAAAGTCCAGTGTGATGTCTTAAGTTCTGGGAAAATATGTTTGAAATGAAGGCAAAGCCCAGTATAGTCGGTAACAGAGATGCCTTCTGAGAAGTGATCCATGCATTGTTTTCAGTACTGCACCAACTTCATATAATGTACACAATCTGAGGTCGTATGACCTCATTGGGCAATGCAGCCTTTTGAGATTGTTTTCACTTACGTGGTTTCTGGTTGAGGCAATTTGGCGGCAGGTGATGAGTCATACACAGGAGTGCCGGTTGACTTAAAGTAACAAGCCTGGAACAGGTCACTAAATCTAATCCACCCAACGTTAATGTGAGAGTAAGCTAACGGGCACGAGGAAGTAAAACCAGTCATTATTGTAGAAATCATCCTTCACCTGAGGACACTTATTTATGGAGTGATATTTGTAAGAACTGTAACTGTGTGTTCCAGTTAGTTACTTTCTTCTCTTCCTCCTGTATATTACTTTCAAGAAAAGTGTCTCCAAATACTGACAGATTATGTATTGTTTTCCAGCAGTTGGTAGCAAGACCATCCAGTGTGAACTATATGGTAGCACCTGTGACAGGTAATGATGCTGGAATCCGGAGAGCAGAAATTAAGCAAGGGATTCGTGAAGTCATTTTGTGTAAGGATCAAGATGGAAAAATTGGGCTCAGACTTAAGTCAATAGATAATGTAAGTATATTTTTTAATTTATCTAAATAGGTCACAGAATATTAATGTCAAATCATTAGAAATGAAAGTAGTTTGGCTAGCACATCTACAATGGGAAATTATGAATCTAAATTTTTCACTTGGACCACCCTGTTTTGAAGAAGCTATGCTAGAACTTGCAAACAGATCATGAGCTTTTCTTTTGATATTCTTTACTGAAATGAGTGATGTCCCTGGGTTTATATGACCATACATTATAGTTTGTGTGGTAAAATTCTGGGCTTGAAATAGGGCAGCATATGTGAAAGTTAAAGAAAAATTAACCAGTGAGAATTGGAAGTGCATTTTAAAACTAAGATATAATTATTTTGAGATGGTTTTGCAAGTTATTTCTGTTCCTAAAATTTGAACTTATTAGTACATTTGTGAACAAGTTCTTTGTAATTCAGGCAGTGAATTCCCTTCTCCACTAAAGATACGAAACCAGGTTTCTCAAATACGTTTTAAAGGGTTACGGACATGGGGGTCTTTACCTCAATTTATGATTTTCTTTTCCTTTCTTTTCTTTTCCTCTTTTCTTCTCTTCCTCCTTCTCCTCATCTTTCTTCTTTGCATTATCTTACCGGATTCTGTTTCAGTCTTAAGGCTCCTTAATTCAGTGAGTCCAACTTTCCAAATAGAAAATAAGTGACACACTGTTGAACTGAATGAGGCTGATGTCGGCAGGAAATACCAACACTGCTTTTCCACTCAGAAGGCTGAGGGCATGATTGTGTGTGGCTGTCAACACACGATCAAGACACGTCATTGTGCTTATTCAAAGTCCTGACCTCACTGACGCTTGAGTGCAGTACACTGGAGCGAAGGTGCTTTGGGGTCCTTTGGCACAATTTTAGTTTGTCTGCTTGGTCAAAGACCATGGGGTGCTGCCTGTTCATACCCCTTCAAGGCAGAAATCCTGTCTGACCGACCACGTTCTGTAGGAAAGGTGTAACCTCTCTGCATGTCCCTTAGCCCTCTTCAGTGTTTGTCTGTTTGGTCCAGCATCTGATTGAATTTGCATAAGCATGAATATCGTGTGAGTTATTGGTTAGAGGTACTTTCTGAATTTCATATTGCATTTATGAAATGAATGTATGGATGAATATAATGAATTTAACATGCATTTTAGCCTCTTTAACCTGTTTATTATTTTAAGAGATGAATAAAGTGACCTTTGAACTAAAAAAAACAAGGATTACCCCAAACTGTCACTTGTTTTTAAAATTTATGTAAATTTATGTATTGAGTGTTGGCCTCCATATATGCATGTGCACCACATACATGGCTGGTATCCTCAGAAGTTAGAAAGTGATGCCCAATCCCCAGGGACTGGAGCTATACATGGTTTTGAGCTACCATTTCGGTGCCGAGAACTGAACCTGAGTCCTCTGTAGCAAGGGCTCTTCACTGCTTGAACCATCTACCCAGGTCCCAAACTATTTTTTGTAAAGCAGTGAAATAACTCAGCACACGTGCTGTGCTTGGTGTGGTCAGTACTTCAGTGCAGAGGTTTGCATTTGGTAAAGTTGCCTTGTCCCTGTCACTTGATTCTAAGGAGGGTGGTATGATCGAGGTTGGTCAGGCAGGCTCCGACTGAGATCTCATTTATTTATTTGTTTGGTTATTGCTTGCTTTGTTTCTTTATAAGGAGTAACTCGACATACCATACAATACCTAAGGAAGGATCAACCTTTTTTGTTCTTTGGTTTTTTTGTTTTTGTTTTTGTTTTTAGGTATAGCAGTGATAAATGGTAAATTATTTTTTTCTTATCTAGGGTATATTTGTTCAGCTAGTCCAGGCTAATTCCCCAGCCTCCTTGGTTGGTCTGAGATTTGGGGACCAGGTACTCCAGATCAATGGTGAAAACTGTGCAGGCTGGAGCTCTGATAAAGCTCACAAAGTGCTCAAGCAGGCCTTTGGAGAGAAGATTACCATGACCATTCGTGACAGGTGAGCTGATATGCAACACTGAGGTTGAAATTCAAGCCTATGCTACTGTTTTCATGGTCTTTCAGGAATGTGTAAATATAGTTTTCAAATTTTTTTTAAGAAAATGTTAATTTGTTAGAGTGTTGCAGTGTGTGCTGGAGATTTTTTAAATTATTATTTATTACAATTTATTCACTTTGTATCTTAGCTGTAGCCCCCTTCCTTATCTCTTCCCAGTCCCATCTCCTCCCCTTTGCTCCTAATGCCCCTCCCCTAGTCCACTGATAGAGGAGCTCCTCCCCTACTATCAGACCCTAGCCTGTCAGGTCTCACCAGACTGTCTGGATCCTCTTTCTCTTTGGTCTAGCAAGGCCACCTCGCCAGGGGGAGGATGTCAAAGAGCAGGCAACTAAATTCATGACAGAGACAGCCTCTGCTCCTCTTACTAAGGAACCCACATGGAGACTGAGCTGCCCATCTGAGCTACATCTGAGCATGGGGTCTAGGTCCTCTCCATGCATGGTCCTTGGTTGATCGATCATTCTTAGCAGGGACCCCTGAGCCCAGGTTTTTGGCTCTTTTGGTTTCCTTGTGGAGCTCCTGTCCTCTCCTGGTCTTTCTGTTGCTGGAGACTTTTTTCACATTTGGTTTCTTTTCATAGAATTCTAGTTTTGCAAATACACTTTACCACTTTATAGGATTCTGTCCTCTAAGTAAGGGTTTTCATGTATGTCTCTCTGGAAAGGCTGTATGTGCTAGAGATGTAGTAAGGCAGGTGTGGGCTCGCTCTGCAGCCCACTGCTTAAGCATCCAGTGTCAGGGCCTTTTGTCATGAAGACAAATGGTCACAGAGTTCCTAAGAACTCAGTTTTGAAACTAACTCTGGTCTCTGGAGTGGTTGTGCAATTAAGTAAAAGGATGAATCATTCTGCATGGTGGGCAGTCTATTTTTAACTTGATACTTTGCACACAAATGATGTGTCTCTTTATTTCCCACAAGTATTCAGAGTAAACCTGGGGCGGGGCGGAGGTGGGTGGACTGGAGAGATGTCCCCGAGGTTAAGAGCATCGGCTGCTCTTCAGAGTACCTGGTTCAATTCTCAGCACCCACGTGGCAGCTCACAACTGTCTGGTCTGTAACTCAAATTTCAGTGGGTCTGACTCCTTCATGGAGATATATATGTGTGCCAAACACCAAATGTACATAGGAATCGATAAATTTAAAAGAGTAAACCTGGGGAGGTAGGATTTCTTAAAATAAAAATGACATTGATCCAAAAATGTTTATTAAATTCCTAGATATAATAAAAAATTGAAAATGGAAACATCTATAAAGATTTTTTTAATGTGTAAGCAGAATATCGTAACGTTGGACCAGGTCTGGCAAGGTGTCTATGGTTAAGAGTACACATGTTCTTCCTGAGGACCCAGGTTTGGTTTTCACAACCAAGTAGGGCAGGTCAAACTGCCTATAATCCTGTTCCAGGGGCTCCAACACCTTTATAGGCACCTGCGCTCACATGCACAGACCCACATAAGTAATTTTTTAAAACAGCAACAACAAACGGTAACATTGCAAATAAAAAGACATCACATGATGAAATTAACCAAACTCAATGACTATAAATCCTAGACTATACAGTTAGAGTAACTATTAGTTATTCTAGTAGTTACTAGAGAAGGAGCTTTACACTGGATTTTATATTTTCAATGTAAAAATGTATTTGTTGACAGTTACCTATCACTGTGAGCAAATTCATGAGAGTTAGACCTAGAAAAAGAAATTAGTTTATATTTTTTATAACTCACATTCACTACCTGCATTCAGTCCTTTTCTCTTGCCCTGGTATTTACCTTTCCTTGTTCTTTCTACATGATATCACCTGTACCTTTGTTTATATAGATACACTATTGGCTAGGATCTGAATATGAAGAAAATGCTTATTTTTTAAGATTTTGTGACTTTGAATAATACTATATATTCTAAGGTTTTTTGTTGCAGATTTTCTAAATTCGTTTTTCTTAAGATATGAATAATATATATATACACACACACAAACATATATACACACATATATATCAAATTAACATTGTCCATTCTTCTGTTGACGGACATCTAGGTTAATTTCAATTTGTTGCTAAAGTGAATAAAGCAGTCGCAAGTATCTGGAGTAGGGTGTGGAGTTCTCTGTTCTCTGGGTGAAGTGTATGCCCAGGAGTGAAGCAGTGAGCTCTTGATTTTTTTTTTTTTTTTTTGATAAACTTCTAAACTTATTTCCACAATAGCTATTGATTTGCAACCGCATTTTTTTTTTTTTTAAATAATAACCACTCTGAGGAGTAGTGTGCTATCTCAAAGTAGTTTTAATTTGCATTTCCTTGATGGCTAATAATATTGAACTTTTGGGGGGTAGGGGTTAAAGACAGTGTTTCTCAGTGTAGCCCTGACTGACTGTCCTGGAACTCTCTCTGTAGACCAGACTGGCTTTGAATTCAGAGAGATCAGCCTGACACTTATCTGCTGAGTGCTGGGATTAAAGGCATGCACCACCACTACCTAGGTGAAACTTTTAAAATAGTTATTGGACATTTTAAATTATTTTGAAAAAGAAAATGTTTATTAAGGTCATTTGCCCATATGTTGATTGGTGGTCTTATTTCCTTAGTGTTTAATTTCTACAATTCTCTGTAAACTCTGGATAATAGCTGCTTGTCTGACGTGTAGCTGGTGAAGATCTCCATGCTCTGGGCTGTGCGTGCTGCTGATCGTTGCCTCTGGTGTACAGAAACACTTTTCACGTAACCCCATCTGTTGATTTGTGGGGTTAGTTCCTTTACTGTTGGTGCTGTATTCAAAGAGGTGTTGCTGACCCCAATATCTTGAAGGGTAGCCCTGCATTTTCTTCTAGAAGTTGGAGCATTTTAGGTTTTTACATTTAGAATTCTTGCTCATTTTTATTTTTTTTTCACAAAGTGAGTCTAATTTCGCTCATCTACAGGTAGAAATCTAGTTTTGCCAGCATTATTTATTGAGTAGGCTTTCTTCTCATTTTATGTTTTTGCCTCCATTGCCAAAAATAACATGGGTATAGCTTTACCATCTTATTTATGGGCCCTCTGTTCTATTCCATTGGTCTTCTGTTTGTTTTTATGCCAGCACCAGGCTTTCTTCATGGTTATAGCTGTGGAATGATCTGCTGTTGAGTAGCAGTGTTCTTACTCCTTAGCATTGCTTTACTGTTTCTGGTCTTGTAAGGTCCCATATGAATTCTTGGTTTGTTTTTTCTAAGCATGTGAAGTCTGATATCAGAATTTTGATAGCTATTGCATTAGATCTATAAATTAATTTTGGTGTAGTATAGCTATTTTCACAATATTGATTCTCCCAGTTCACTTTCATGGACTTTCCATCACTTGTGATTTTCAGTATCTTAAAGTTTATGTTGGGAGAGGTCTTTCTTTCACTATTATAGCTTGGTCTTTCACTTCTTTGGCTAGTTTATTCTTAAATAATTTTAAAAGTTATTTGAAAGGAAATATTTTTGTTATGTATTTTTTAAAAAAAGAGTTGGACCAACAGGAAAATACAGCTGCAGACTTTCATGATGCAAACAAACCAGGTGGCCTCAAAGTCTTTTAAACTGTAGCATATACCTTACTTTCCAGTCAGGCTTGAGGATCCTCCCTCATCGCTTCTCTGGTGGTTTGTTCAAATTAGAGCAAAGTTTTGCCTATAATCGCAGCACTTGAGAAGATCAATGTACACATGATGAAACAATGTCTCATAAACCAGTGGAGTCAGTAGGATGGTTCAGTGGGTGAGGCCACAACCAGGCCTGACAACCAGGGCTGTTTCCCAGGGCTCTTGTGGAGAGAACTGATGCCTGCAGCTTAGGCGATGTGTGTGTGCACACATAATAAACAAAAGAAAATCTATAAAAATGTTTAAATTGTGATGTGAAAAATAAGTCAAGGTTTAACATTTAAATGCCCTCAGAGCAGCTGGCTCCCAGAAGTGCTGAAAGTATTCAGCGATTCAGTTCAAAACCATCTCATGGGTAATGCAAAGGATGGTGAACTTAAAGGAAATGTGTATTGGCAACTCCATGAAGCACTGTTTTGTTTTCCCATACTTCACAGAAGGATGTCTTTATAGTGAGTCAGTCAAATCATGAGACTAAAAAAGGCAGGTATCCACATGTACAGTGTAGAGCCGTAATAAATCATTTGCAACATTTAGCACGAAATATTAACTAAGTATTCCATGTGGCAGAGTTTGTGGTGTGTCATGTCTATTCCATATGAAATTAAAGTTGCAGTCTTAACTCAACCTTTATGCTTACAGGCCCTTTGAACGGACAGTTACTATGCATAAGGACAGCAGTGGGCATGTTGGTTTTATCTTTAAAAGTGGAAAAATCACATCCATAGTGAAAGATAGTTCTGCTGCCAGAAACGGCCTTCTCACTGATCATCACATCTGTGAGATCAATGGACAGAATGTCATTGGCTTGAAGGTAAGGAACTCACTTGACCCTGGTTTTGGTGCCATTTTATTTTAGGAAACATCATTTAGGTGGTGTGGCTTTTGTGATGACCCCCAAACACTGAAATTTGGTGGTAGATAAGTGTAGGAGCTGGGCTCTGGCTCGAGCTAGCTATGGTCTCAGGCTATCACAGAAATAACTCTGGGGCATGTTATCTTTCCTGTACCAATACAGCTAAACTGTGATTCCTGGCCTCCCTTCAGCTAGACTTCTGTGGAGACTTAGGGAAAATTTTAGACATTCTGAATGGATGAATGTCCAACTTCAGTTTAGAAATATAGAAAAGGAATAAATCTTGGTATATGTTAATACTTTGTTTTTATAGATTTCAATTAAGACTTTAATTAATGAATTCTACAATACTGTTAACTGTATATGGGGCAATCTACTCTCAAATAAGGACTTTGTTCAGTACCTTCCACTTCGTTATGTTCAAATTTGTTATGAAAATTTCCCGGCCCAATCCAATTGGGCCTCCAGAGATACTAGCAAGACAACAGCAAAATATAGTGTTTCTTACCTAATAATAACAGTTTTATGTTTATTAATAAAGCCTCAGTGAAATGAAATTCTATTATGTTTCATTAGGACGCTCAGATTGCAGATATACTGTCAACAGCTGGGACTATAGTTACCATCACAATCATGCCCGCTTTCATCTTTGAACACATTATTAAACGGTAAGTGGATATGCTCACCATCACCTGACAGAAATGTAAACACTACTCTTGGCCTGCAGTTCTTAGAGAAATCTGCTCATGATGCTTCATGGTGGGGACTTCTCGCCTGTGAGATATCATGAGTAGCTGTTACTGTTGTTTCCAGTGTCTCAGGAAGTAGAGAGATGCATGACACTTGCTCTCTGTCCTCAGGAACTAAGGAGTGTAAAGTCCATGAGAGCTGACAAGGGCCAGCAAGGGTGATTCTATCCAGAGCTTTTCAACTTCTGTCTCCTTTCATAATTGTTACCTTGCTATCTTGGAAACCCTTCTTTCAGAATCCTGATACAGCACATGAAAATGAGATTTGGAATATACATAAATATAACCTTTGTAATGAAAGTTTTGGCGTTTGGGTGGAACGCAGCTTAGCTACCCTCGGAGGGGGGAAAATGTTGTGAAGACTTGGTTGTTCTGTAGTCTTTTTAAACTGTTGGTAGGTCCCCCCCCTTCTGACTCATCACAGCCTTGCTATTTCATGTTCAGCTGGCAGCATTTGCACCTTCTCTAGCATGTCTATCCCTAATACAAACAGGGACAGTTTCTGACAACTAGTTTTCAGTTCCTTACATCTGAGCTCATTTAAAGACCTTTCCTTCTCCCTCAAATTCATCAATGACCATGGGTGCTAACCTGGAATTGGGGTGCTAACATGCATTGTTTGAAAACTTGTAGGATGGCACCAAGCATTATGAAAAGCCTGATGGATCACACCATTCCTGAGGTTTAACAACCTTGTACAATGCATCACAGCTGAATGTTTCGAGTTTTCTTCTTCGGCAACTTCTCTATTTCGCACATGAAGCTTTCCTGGAGCCAGGGAGAATATGCTGCATGGAGACCTTTCTATCTTCCACCATGGCTGGGAACCTCACTCTTATGTGATGTCTTCTTCAGATTTTAAGATTGGTATAGCCTTATCCTGGTTTACAGATGTGAAAACTTTCAGAAGACTTACCGACTTTCCTAGACTCAGTTCTTCACTGGGGACCTAATGATTTTATAAGCCATTGTGATTAGGATGTCGATGTAGGCTTAGCTGTGACTGAGAACTGGTTGCTTTCTCCTAGACAAAGCACAGCGCAGGTCATGTGCTTCAGCTCTGTGGCATAGCTGGACTTCAGTACATCAGCATAGTTCCTTTAGGATGATTGCCTTTGATGGTCATTTTTTTTAAAGTTTTCTCTGTGTGAGTGTGTAAAATTCAGTTAATCAACACTGGTTTCATTCCACAAAGCATTATAGAGTGTGTTAGGTTGCAAGAGACTCATGATTGTCACTACTAAATTTTAACTACCTTCACTTAATATGCTTCAACTGTCGCCTTAACTGCAGTAAGCATTTAGATAGAATACAAGCCAAAATAGAATTATTGCTGCCTTCTGAAACCTGAGATGTTAGCTCTCTATTAAGCCAGACTGTGCTAGCCCTGAGCAGCTTACTGGTAAAGCAGAGCTGCCTAGTTGTATCAAGATTTTCTAGTCACTGCATAAAGGAAATGCCTAAAAGTTGCCGTATCGCTTTCTGAAAACAAATTGCTATATATTTCATGTAAAAGTTGTTATACTCAATAGAACAAACTTTGGAACCTCCTTTTCACTTGTAGATTAAGTGGTGAATAGTTAATTTGTCATTTGAATCCTAACATTATGTAACTTAACTATGTTGGGGTGATTTTGGAATGTTTCCCTAATGTCATTTTAGTTCCATTTCCTGACTCCGTCCTGTAAACAACAACAACAACAACAAATGGCAATGACACTTTAATCAGATTTTTTTTTCTCTTTGGTTTATGCCTATCCTGTTCTTTTTTCTGATATCCTATTAAATGTATAAAAATGTTAAGTTTTTGT
This sequence comes from Meriones unguiculatus, assembly GCF_030254825.1. NCBI lineage: Eukaryota > Metazoa > Chordata > Mammalia > Rodentia > Muridae > Meriones > Meriones unguiculatus. The sequence goes on from NC_083354.1 coordinate 120,865,355, forward strand.
CTGTCTGTTATTTCATCAGTCCTTTCACTGTGAGGCTGACATCCAGGGTTTCTAAGAACAGTCCTAGAGCTAAGTCTGTGCTTCCAAATACACTTGCTGGGAGCCCTAGATGGCCAGGCTGGTGGCCTCTTTCTTCATCCTGTACACTTGATGTCTGAAGGGTCCTGGTGAGGCTGCTGCATCTCTAGTTAAACGAGAGACCGGCCGTATGAACTCAGTGCCACTTAAAGCTCACTTTGAAGATTTTACTACTTTGGTCTGCTTTGGGAATTCTCTTTACACTACAACAGTGCTTTCAACTGCACAGAAAATCAGCAATCACATGGTTGCTGTTCAGAGACTGAAGCTAAAAAGAAAATCGTTGCTATTGCTGTATAGCTTACCTTGTTGCAAATGTACACTTCCCAACTTGATTATCCACCTTGGTTGCGAACATAGGTCCAAAGGAAATGAAATTACATTTGTATCATTAAATACGGTTTTTGTAGAAGGATTAATTCTTGTGGTTCTTAAAGGAAATTATTAAATAAGAAAAGGGAAAGTGCTTTCATTACAGAAAAATATTTTTAATGTAGAAAAGATGAACATTTAGTAGCGTAATGAAATATAAACCGTTACTATACACAGTAATAGACTTATTATTATAAGAACTGCTATTCCTCCCCCAGATTCTTAGAATCTGGGCACACAGCACTGCAGAAAGGAGCCAGTCCATGAAAACACATCGAAGAACCTTGTGACTACTGGGGCAACTTGATTAGAGGTCCTGGTCCTCGTCTTGGTGAAATGAGTTGGCCAGTGCTGCCCGATGTGTCTTCTCCCACCCAGGACAGTCTTCTAACCACCATCACGTGACCTGCCTTAGAATGTTCTTTTCCCTAACAGTTCCATGTTTTATCTGCCTTAATGGATGACAATAAATGGCTTTGAGTGAAGTCACCATGATTTAGGAAGTTGAAACCACAAATTCTTCCTGTGGTAAAACTTCTAAGTACTGTCATTGCACATTCACCAGTTAAAAGTTTGGTTCAAAAATACATTAAACAGAATTGAACTTCATAGAGAGGAAAAGGCACTTAATACTGCAATTTCCAAAACATAATCTGTCTGTCTTCCCCTCCTGTGATGATACTACTGCACTGTTCGTTCATCCATATGCATGTCACGGCACCTGAAAGACACAGGAGGGAGGAGGGTAGTGCTGATGCTGTGCCCTTACAACGAGGAAGGAGGAAGGGATTGCTCCACTTTGTCTTTCTATAATAAACTCTAAGTTTAGAAACGCTTCTACAAAGAAACGAAGTGACTGATGCAAACACACACCTTGGCAAATGGTGCAAGAAAAGTCAAGAGTATGGAAAGGGAAGTGGGCAGTCTGTGGCCAGGCTGGCGGATTTCCATCTTTTCCACTGAAAAGTTTACATGAGTTGGCAACTGTTTAAAAAAAACCACGAAACTGAGGGGGAAAGCATAGCTATGTAATTCTGAGATACACGTTTAAAAAGGTGTAAAGGCGTATGAAATTATATGACAAAGTTAAGGCAGTTAAGTCTCAGTGGGAAGAGGTGACAGTTAAAGCAGCACCCCAAGTGGTCAGGAGGAAAGCCTGCAAGTGTAAGCGGACTGCGCTGACTATCCAGGGAAAGGAGGGAGAAGAGCTGTCCATGACACTATGTTGTGCAGTTCTGTCCACAAAATGCTTTAAGGTCTGACGGGATCCACTGGAAAACATCCCCTCGAGAATGGGATGTAGAAGTTGCAGCCTGTAGGTAGCAGGACCCCTTAATTTCCACAGTACTTTATTTGGCATTGTCTTGGTTAACTGCTTTAGTTTTAAAAATTGGTTCCACAGCATTGCCATTTCTCTGTGTGGAAGTAAACACTTCTTTCAGAGGCCGAAATAACTGTAAATCTTAAGGAACTTGAAAGGCATAACCACTGGCCCATCAGAATGTGCAAGGGAGATAGCCCAGAGAATACAGGGAGTGGTGTCTGCCTAGGAGGGCGTTCCCTGCTGGAAATGCAGGCCTGAGGTCAAAGATCTCATCAGCAGACGAAGGTAGCTGCACTCCACTCACCTGTGTGGCCCTGGATCCGCTCACTGATTTTTGCTCCAAGGAGGTCCCAAACAAGCAGCTCCCCAGAGCGACTTCCAGATAAGACAGAATTTCCATCCCACACGAAGCACCTGCAAGCATGATTGGGAGACAGTCCTTCATAAAGGAAGCAGTGGCCCTGGTCAGGCATGACCACATGAAATGGTCATGGACATGCTGTAAATGCATTGCTGCCGCTTGGCAACTGTACCTCTGCGGCTCCTCTGAGGCCATGGAGGAGATGAGCATGCCTGTCTGCACGTCAATCACATTGAGACAGCCGTCTGCGCCTGTGCTGAGGACGTGGCGACTATCTGCCATAAACACATACATGGAGCCGCATCAGAAAGGGGTTCTGATTACTCAGACTTTATTTCTGAGTCTACTGCCTGTTTTATTTTCCTTAGGTTCCTTGTATTCTTGAAATTTTTCAGTTTTTAAGACTATATAATGAGATGACCCTTTCTATGAGTTCATTTTCATCATACATGCTGATTCCTCCAGCTGAGGAGTTAAAAGCAGTATCCAATTTATAAATTACCAGTGCCAAAATATATGTATCTAGACAGGAACCAGCTTTAGCCACAGGCAGAACCTCTCATCAGTAAGGATGTTGTTCTCTTGAGTTCTAGCTCAACTTTGTCAGGAAAGGATAATACCTACCTGGGCTAAAAGCAGCATCACATACTGTCCCTGAATGGCATGAAATCTGGTGTAACAAAGTGGCCGTAGTGAGGTCCCAAATATTCACCATTCCTTCTTTGGTGCCAGAAACTAATAGTGTGCTTACAGCATTTAAATTAATAGTATTGACCTACGAAGAAATAGTGAAAAATAGTTGACTTTTTACTCATTAACTATGCTCTTCCCAGACTCATTAAAATATCCACCCACAAAAATAAAAATTAAACAACTGTGCAGTGTCTGGTACAGCTGATACAGTTGTATTTTATTTTAGTAGCATCTCATCAAATGACCATTTATTTTAAAATAAAATTCCATGCTAGAAAAATACAAGTATATGAAATAATACAGGGAGTTTTAATGCTGTTTTCAAATGGCTTAACTAGTTTAAAAAATAAAAATGGTTAAATCCATGTGAATGTAGAGATGGCTCAGGCTCAGTGGTTAATAGCATGCACTGTTCTTGTGAGAGGACCTGAGTTCAGTTCCCAGTGCCCATATCAAGTGGTTTACAACAGGCTATAATTCTAGCACCAGCAGATCTGATTTCTTGTTCACACACACACACAAACACACTGGCTCTTAACTCCTCCACTCCATCCGGCCACCTGCAAACTCACTATCATAATTCTAGATCTGCAATGATGAAGTCTTAACCTGTGAACCCCCTTTTCCTGGCCTAGAACTGTGGTTTGGGGTCCTCTGTCCATGGTCCAGCTCACTCAGCTTAACCGGACCTGCTCAGGTGGTGCATCTTCTGTCCTAGAAGGCCAGAACAGCACACTAGACACAACCAAACAAGTCCACATGCCCAGGTCATGTCACAAATAGAAATAGTGAAAGGCCAAAGCAGCATGTCTCCTCAAACTCACTTATCCTCTAGAGGTGTTCTCTAATGACAACGCCATAGATGAACCTTAGGACACAGTTTAAAAGAACAGTCATAAATTTTATCAAAGAATTCATTCATTTAGGAATTTAATGAAGATACAATCATTTCATTGTACATAAGTACAACAAACACCTGAATGATGGAATGATGGAATGATGTTCAAAGAACTTCAGTAAAGATAACTCAGGATTTGAAAACTAAATTCAATAAAGAGATGGAAACACTGAAGAAGAAACAAGCCAAAATGAAGATGGAATTGATTCAATAACTCAGAGGAAAAACCTTCCAAGTAGAATCAATCAAGCAGAAGCTAGAATATCAGGACTTGAAGATAGAGTATCTAGATTATGGTAAGCAAAGAAAATGAAATATTTTTAACATACAGAAAAGCCATTTATAGGAAATAGAGAACACCAACAAAAAGAGCAGATTGTCAAATTACAGGCATAAATGAGGGAGATCCAAGACAGTGGCATAGACCAGATCATGGAAGGAAACTTCCTTAAGCTAAGGAAAGATATACCCACACGTGAAAGTATGGACAGAAGAAGCACACAGAACCTCAACTAGACAAGACCCCAAACAAAACACCTCAGGAGCATGTCACAGACAAAACATTAAATGTACAGGACAGAGAAAATAAAACTGCAAGAGAAAGAACAAGTCAAATGCCAAGGAAAATGCATCAGAATAATTGCTGATTTCTCAGTAGAAACTCTGAAAGCCAGAAGAGCCTGAGCAATGTACTCCAAGTTCTAAATGACTAAGGGCCAACTGAGACTACCGTATCCAGCAAAGGTGTCTGCCATAGTTGAAGGTGAAATAAAAACTTTCCATGGTCCAAACAGCCTGAAAAAAAGCCATATCCAACTTAAAAAACAAAAATGCAAAACAGAAAACCGGAAGTAATACTCTGAACCAACGAGAAGAATAAGCATAACCAAGTGACTCTGGAAAGAAAACAAATGAAGCCTAACTTAATTAATAACCAAGAGTAAAGCCAGAAAAAAAAAATCAAACTGACCACAGTCCACACAGACCTTTCAATAAATATTAATAGATTAAAACCCCAAATCTAGTAGTATCCATTCTCTAAAAACAAACAAAACAACAAGTCCCCCCCCAACTCAGCTTTAAATATAGGCACCTCCTTAAAATGAAAGGATGGAAAAAGTATTCCAAGTAAACAGGATAAAGAGGCTAGCAGGCTTGTCATCCTAATATGAAAAAAGAAATTTCACAAACTAATACTAATCAAAGAGATAATGAACGGTACTTCATTCTAATCAAGGCATCAATTAGGAGAATATCACAATAGTGACTATATATACACCAAACTCTGGAGTACCCAATTTTATTAGAAATATACTAATGAAATTAAAGACAGAGTAACAGTCACAATTATAGATGATTTTAACAACCCACCTTCTCCAATAGATAGGTCATCTAGACCAAAAAAAAAAAAAAATAGGAGAGAGAGAGAAACCTCAGAATGTTATCTTGTTTCACATGGTTCTAACGTATCTACAGATTATTCCACCAAAATTCCAAATAATATGCATTCTCTCAGCAGCACATGGAACCTTCCTTATAATAGACAACATGCTGGGACACAAAGCAAATCTTTGTAATAATCCCATGTATCCTCTGTTAACCATTATGTAATAAAACATAAAATCAACAGCAAACTCTAGTAAGTGTATAAACTCAAGGAGATTAAACAACTCATTACTCAATGATGAATGGGTAAAAGAAGAAATCATAGAAGAAATAAAGTATTCTTGAAAATAAAAATACAGCTAAACCCCTGAGACATACTGCAAGCAGTCCTATGAGGGAAATTTATATTTAAGTGACTACAGTAAAAAATCGGAAGGTACCTAGGTGGTGGCACATGTCTTTAGTCCTAGTACTCTGGAGGCAGAGGCAGGCAGATCTTGGAGAATTTGTGGCCAGCCTGTTCTACAGAGTGAGCTCCAGCACTGCCAGGCCTACACAGAAAAACCCTATCTTGAAAAAAAAAAAATCAGCATAAATAATTGACAATGATGCAACTCAAGAATTTAGAAAAACAAGAACAAAACCAAGTGGCTAATAAAAAAATAATAAAAATCAAAACAAATAAAAACAAAACAATACAAAGAATCAATGAATCTTAAGAGCTGGTTCTTTGAGAAGATAAACAAGATTGATAGGCCCTTATCCCAATTAAGCAAAAGAAAGAGATGGCCCAAATTAACATAATCAAAAATATGAAGGAAAACATTACAACAGACAGTAGAAAATATAGAACATTATAAGGCAATAGTTTAAAAACCTGTTCTCCATTAAGTTGGAAAATCTAGAAGAAATGGATGAAATTCTTGACTCACCCAAACTATCAAACTTAAAACTAGAAGAGACCAACAACCTAAGTAGACACATAGAGAGGAGTATATTGAAACAGTAATAAAGGCCATCGTTCTGACTAAAAATGTTCAGGCTCAGATGGATTTACAACAGAACTTCCACAACACATCCTTTTAAGATTCTTCACCCACAAACTCTTTTCTATGAACCCAATACTACTCTACCAAACCAGGTAGAGTTTACCCAAACCAGGTAAAGACACACACACACAAACAAAAACCACAAACAAGTTAAAATTTCCTTAATAGCATACTGAATAAACAAATATAAGTCAGGCAGTGGTGGTGCACACCTTTAATCCCAGCACTTGGGAGGCAGAAGCAGGCAGATCTCTATGAGGTCAAGGCCAGCCTGGTCTACACAGCTCTAAGACAGCCATAGCTCTACAGAGAAATCATATCTTTAAAAAACCAACCAACCAAAAAAAAAAAAAAAAAAAAAAAAAAAAAAAAAAAAAAAGCACAGTGTTGACTTTATTCTGGAAATGCAGTTAGTTCAACATACTTAAGTAAATAAGCATAATAAATATATAAATGGACTTGAAGACAAACACCATATCATCTTAATAGACACAGAAAACTCCCTTGTCAAAATCATGCTTTCATAATAAATGTACTAGACAGAATAGGTCTGGAGGGAACATGCCTCAACATAATAGAGGCCAACCCATAGCCAATATTATCCTAAATGGAGAAAAATGTAAAGCAGTCCCATAATCAGGAGCAAGACAGGGCTGTCCACTATACCCACTCCTTTTCACTCTAGTGCTGGAAGCACTAGCTGAAGCAGTAAGGCAAGGAAAGGAAAGATACAAATAGGAAAAGAAGTCAAACTATCCCTATTTGCAGATAGTTTGATGCTATACATAAGAGATCTCAAAATTTCTACTGTAAAACTTGGAGAAATAACAATTTCAGCAAAGTTGTAGGTTTACAAAAATCAACTTAAAAAAAAAAACAGTAGCCTTTCTATACATGAACAAACATACCAAGAAAGAGATTATGAGCACACTTCCACTTACAATAGCATCAAACACAATAAAATATCTGCTAAGTGGGTAAAAGATCTCTACAGTGAAAACTAAATCTCTTGAGAAAGTTTAAGACACTAGAAAATTGAAAGACGTCCCATGTTCATGGATCAGTGTTATGAAAATGACCATCTCACCAAAAGCAATTTACATATTCAATGCAATCCCAATCAAAATATCCACGAAATCCTACACAGATACTTGCTCAGCCATGTGACCATTACTGCCCTATTAACAATAGCTAGGAAATGGAAACAACCTAAATATCCTTCAACAGATAATTAGACAGTGAAAATGTGGTACTTATATACAATGGAATACTATTTTGCTGTAAAGAAATTGAAATTTGCCGGTAAATGGATGGACCTAGAGAAGATTATACTGAGTTAGGAAACCGAGATCCAGAAAGACAGATATTGCATGTTCTTTCTTTCCCGCAGTTGCTAGCTCCAAATCTTCAGATGGGAGTATATAACACAGAAGCCAGGAAAGCATACAAGAGCCATAGGAATAGCAGGTACAGGTAGAATGGTAAGTGGAATGATGAAATGGGGGCGCCAGCTGTGGGAGGTCAATACAGAAGAAGAGACGTGGAGAAAACACCAAGATTGTTTGACAAAGCCTCAAGGAATCATACTACCTTATAGTGACATGATATTATACACAGTACATAGGTGTATGCACATGCGCACAAGAATCTAGACTAACAAATACTCCAGTACCAGGCATGAGAAATTGCCTTTGGAATGGTCACAGTAGTCCAAGTGACTCTCCAAACAATATAGGTCTTTGCTAAAGCTCTTAGTTGCCTCTCAGGGGTTGACAGTGGGTCCTCATTCCTCAAGACACCACACCTTAGGACGCATGACTCAGATGACTTGAGCCGGATCTGACCTGAAAGCCTCTTTCCTGTGGTCTGGCTTCCTCGTTCCAGAAAATACTATGCAAGACACCAAGGGAGGATGGCAATTAAATAGTCCTACCTAGCTGCACCACAATTACCAGCATGGTAAGATATGCATAAAAGCATGTAAGTGGCTCTCACATATAAGTGGCAACCAACAGCTATCTAGTTGGACTTGAGGGTCACTTAATAGGAGGGAAAGCATTCCTGTTACATTCCTAAAACAGCCAGCTTCTTGGAGTCATAGTGAGGTCATAGACGTTAGAAAAGAATTTACTACTGCCACTTGCTGGACCAGCATAATCTCTTACTGCAGCCTAAATCTTATCCTTCTGCCCACAGATAAGCACAGTGATCACCCCTCATCAAAGAAACCTCTCTTTCCAGCACATGGAGGCCATCACCGAAAACATGACATAATGCTGAGTTAAGCGACTAGGGAACCCAGCCCCAATGTATACATATACATTATAGTTCCTGCATCTGTGGCTCAAGGAACATCAAGGAAGAGAGGACAGAGACACTGTAGGAGACAGAATATTAGGAAGTCAGCTGTGAAATAGTATCTCTTACAAACGGCTGCAAAAACAAGTCTGGAACAGTGCACTATCAGTGGACATGTTAATGTAGAAAAAGAAAATTTTATAGGGTCTCACCACTACACAAAGAACTATAGCACCTGATGACTACTCTCCCAGTGGTGAGCCTCCTTATTGGTTGTTCAGTGCAGAACAGTCAGCCTTGAAACCATCTGCACACCACCAACACAAACTCAGAGGTTGTAGTTAAATATTTTTGTGCAAATATGGTAGAAAGTGATGTAATTCTATTTCAATTTAAAAATTATTTTTAAAAGTTAATTTTGATTGTACAAGTTTACATTCCCACCAGCAATGGAGGAGGGTTCCCTTTTCTCCACATCCTCTCCAGCATGTGTTGTCACTTGAGTTTTTGATCTTAGCCATTCTGATGGGTGTAAGGTGAAATCTCAGGGTTGTTTTGATTTGCACTGCCCTTATGACTAAGGATGTTGAGCATTTCTTTAAGTGTTTCTCTGCCATTCAATATTCCTCTATTGAGAGACAGTCCTGATGAAACCTGATAGGCTAGGGTCAGATGGAAGGGGAGGAGGTCCTCCGTATCAGTCGACTGGGGAAGGGGCATGGGAGGAGATGAGGGAGGGAGGGTGGGGGCTACAACTGGGATACAAAATGAATAAACTGTAATAAATAAAAAATTATATTAAAAAGAGAAAAAAGTTAATTCTGAGTAATAAATCATAGGGAGGTACTTGAAGCAGTACTAATCCATGACTATTTGAAGGCTTTGTGGATTGAAGAATCTCTTTATTTGTATACCATCTTGAACTGCATATATCCTAAGTGTGTTTAACCTTATAATTCGAAGACTCTGGAAACAGCATCAACTGCCAGGGGCTGGACAAAGACGGTACTGTAAACTACAGCCTAGGACACAGAAGCACGACTGACACACCACCGGGAACAAGTTCTCTTTGGCTCTGCTACTAGGCTGTGCATTCTCGGCCATCCCAGAGAACTTGCTGTTGTCAGCTTTGGGATGGGTATCTCCTCAACAGATAGTCCCTCATCTTCTATGTCAGACAGCCTGAAGATAATGGTTCCCACCTCAGAACTGACATTTTAAAAATTAACTGGGACAGAAGTTAATTCTCAGGTAAATGTACAAAGGGACAAACAAGAGGATGAAAGGAAGGCAGAGTCAAGGACCTAAGAGGATCACCCAAAGAACTTGCCTGTAATCCCCAATGTGCATAAGAAGATGAAGGAAACAAAAAACTTACACAAATCAGGTACTTACTCCCCGCCCCCCTCTGGTCCCACAGTTCTGCTGTTAGACTCACACTGACGTCATGTTCCAGCTCAGCCAGAAGGTCAAACTGGTGTCTTTTGGTGCCTGGCATTTCTGCGGGAACACCGGACCACACCTGGGATGGACGGCACATTGAGGAAGGTATGTTTATACCTGAATACAAAAGTCTCAGCACATTTGAACAAAACCTCCATCCATCATCCTGCCAAGGGAAGCCGGGTCAGGCCTCGCCTCTTCCCATGGGGCTCCTCCCCACTGGTCCACACCTGCCTCTGTCCGTGTCCATCCCTTGAATGTGTTGCTCTGTGTGGTTTAAGCACCATGTGAAGCAAGGGAATGAGAATGCAGAAGTGTGGCAGTGTTTCAAGAAGTAAGTAATCCAAACCTCGAATGACTAAACTTGTGTGCAGGAAACATACCTATCTATAAGCCTGGAGAAAAAAAAATTTGAACCTTGGCAAGAAACATAATTTTTTTATACACATAATTAAACTAGAAATCACTGGAATGACTTGTATGGGAAAGCCTACATAGGAGTCTGAAGAGAAGGCTTGTGGCCTGCAGCACAGAAACAGTGAATAAGCACAGTGATTCCCCAACTTAACCTGCACAGTTAGGATCAACTTATCACATAGTACTTCCAGTCGTCCACCAAGGAGAGCTCTAATTCTGTTTCTGAATAGGCCTGTCAACACCTAGGGAGGACACACTGTGCAGAAATGCATAGTGAGACCCTGTTACTGAAGATACAACACACCGTGTTGAAGGACATAAGAAATCAAGCTGGAACTGACCTAGAAATCTTCATTGTCAGTCATTAGGGGTAGGGTTGGCTCATGAATGGATTTATCCAACAGTGGACCCTGTGTGCTATTAGACTGACCTACCAGTCAAGGTGTGCCTGCTTTGTAAAATAATGGCTTTGCAACTGGATTTGAAGCCTGGAAAGAATTTGAAGACAGGAAAGAATTCATGTCTTGTGCTATAAGCCTGGTCTAAATCCCAGAGCTAGGGAAGTCCAATGCCTTAGGTGAAAGCCTATTACTGCTGTTTTGCTGAACAGCCACGTTGCCAATCTGCCTTCTAAATACACATGTTCAGACCCATAGATGAGTGCTGCCTCAACCTTGATCAGGGAATTTGTTTCCTGAAGTAGGAAACAGTCAACACAGAGGCTCTGATTGGTCAAAGTGCTGAGAGTGAATACTGATTGCACAGTTCTACAGGGCCAGGCATGGCACCGCCTCAGTGGTGAGAGAACACCATTACAGAGGAGTCTAACAGTCTGTAGGACATGGAGGAGTGTCGTAAAATGCTGTTGTCTCGACATGCCATGGCCGCTGCTCTCATGAGCTCACAACAGCTGGGGTTACCTCTAGAAGACTTCCATAACATTCTGTCATGGATAATACAGGGTCTCATGAGGCTCTGTGCCCAGCTAAGAAGCAATTCATCTCCCTTCAAGAGTGCGGTATCTGATGGGTACTCAAGCTCTTGTAGATGTCCTACATCCATTTTCCATACAGGCAACACTAATTGGAGTCAAGGTTTAAAAAAAGAGGAGGAGAAAGATTTGAAGGTGGAGAGGGGAAGTACTGGGAAAGTCTAGAGTGAAAGGAGGGGATATTTGTGTTGGATGTGATCAAGATATAGGCATGTATAAAACTATCAAAGAATAAAAAAGAATTTGGAAAACATGCACAGTATACAAACTTTAAGAAAAGGCAATAATAACATCCTTGTATATCATTTACATACTTTCTGGAAAAGGGAAGTGACTGAACATATTGATAGGAAGCTGAATGGCCTGCAATATCTTATGATCAAACATTTTCAGTTAAAAAGTATATACAGACCTTCACAGTAGAGTCCCAAGATGCAGAATATAGCCTGTCATTATGCCAACGGATCTTACTGACAGCATCATCATGTCCCATCAATGTGTCTTGGCATCTTCCAAATGCTATGGAATAAAAATAGCTAAAAGATAACAACAACTATTAAAACAATATTCAAGTTTAATTTTAAGATCTTTAAACATGCATTCAAGAAATAATATTATTTATTTCTAAACCAACATCTGAACTTGAAATTAGATTATTTCCCAACTGTCTGAGCTATGCTTCACCTGCATTTAAAAGTTAGAAAAATAGATTCTAATTGGAGAAATTATTACACTAAAATAATGGTATTTGAATACAATGATACTGTCCTTGTATCTAATATGTATCCTTTAGTGGAAGCCCTTTGATCCCTCACGTCCACATGTAAGGCAGGCACTAAGTGTGTGGAATTAATTACAAAGAAGCAGGCATGGATACATACACATTGTTATCCCAAGAAGAACTTATGACAGTGGTGTCTCCTGGCAAGAGTAAACAAGATGATAACGCCTGGAATATAAAAGATTTGATGTTAATGATTTGCAATAATTAGTAGCTCCTTCACTGGTATACCTCTCTTATGAATTCCTGCCAAACCGATGCCCGATTCTTTCTTTACTGGCTTTCTTCCTAACTACCCAGGCCTCAGAGGTGTATTTTTTCTCCCAAATGCTTAAATTTGTCAGGAATATTACGACCCAGCTTGATGCTTCTTGGAATCTCATAGGGATGGAAGAATGCTGATAATCTAGAATAGATCATGGCAGGAGGATAATGCTTAAGAATGAAACAGTCCTCTCTGTTTTGCAGACATGTGGCTAAGGAATTGACATTAAAAATAAGGCACATTCTTTAATAACTGGTTTTATTGCCCCAAGTCATCAGAAGTGCCTAAATTACTTAAGTAGCACAGAAATCTCTCTTTTCTGATAGCTAGAAGAAAGGATAGACTTATTAGGGCAAATTCTACTGGGTATACAAGATTCTGGCTAAAATGAAATCACACTAATAGGAGAAAGAAGCAGGTAGAAACTAGTCCTCCCTCCTTCCTGTCTTCCTGCCTTCTCTTTTTCTCCTTCCCTCCTGCTATTCTTCCTTAATCCACATCCAAAACCCAGGCAGGGCCTTGCACATGCTAGACAAATGCTCAAACAATGAACTAACCCCAGACTCTACCATATGCACTTCTACCATAACACTGATAAAATGAACTTACCATATTTGAAAATGAGACACTTCTTTGTAGCATTTTGGACTCCTTAGAGAACATCTTCAAAGTGGAATCTAAGAGTTAGAACACAGACAGGAAAGACTTCCTAAGCATTACAGATGCCAGAGGAGAGCCTTTATTCCTTACTCTTGGAGGGCAATAGTCAGTGTCATTCCACAGAGAACTAAGAATATGCAGACTGAATAACCTGAGGTGTTGCCAATATTAAGATTCTATGTACTATAACTTCATAACAAAAGAGGTCAGCTGAAACACAGAATCTCAGCACAGACATGGTATACTACTGATTTTTCCAAAGGCCTGCATGCACAGTGAAGCCCCACACACTCAAGTGAGTGAAAAAAAATTGTTTTGTTGTTGTTTCCTTTTTTTTTTTTTTTTTTGAGACATGGTTTCTCTGTGTAGCCTCGGCTGTCCTGGACTCACTTTGTAGACCAGGCTGGCCTTGAACTCAGAGCCTGCGTCTGCCTCCCTGAGTGCTGGGATTAAAGGCATGTGCCACCATGTCTGGCTGGCAGAAATCTTAATATCAAAACAAATTTTAAAGATGTACAGGTGTGTGTATGTGTAAGTTTTTTCTGCATGTATCCATGTATGCATACCACATGTGTGTCTGCTGCCTGAAGGCCAAAAGAGGGTGTTGGATTTCCTAGAATTGGAGTTCTTGATGGTTATCAGCCAGCCTGTGTGTGTGCTGGGAATGAAACATGTGTTCTTTATAAAGTAGCAAGTATTTTAAACCACCGAACTATCTCTGCAGGCCTGATTTTTATTTTAAGAAAACAACGATTTTGGCAATAGAAGTAATTTTTTAAACTGAATGACATTCTTCTCTGAACTATTTATAAATGAGAAATACTTTCATTCTTAATTATTTTTCCTTCCTAGTGAGGAAGAAAGCTGTTTTGTTGTGTAAGGAATATTATATAAGGTGGCACTGAGAATCCAGAGCTCGGCCCAACACACTCCTGTTTCACAAAGCTAGCAGAGGGAGCGGAGTTGGAGCTGAAAAGAAAGGTAGGGTTAAAGATTAAAACTGGAAAGGGATGCAGACACAATGACAAAGGCCACAAATGCACCAGTCAAACACTTCTAGTCTCTGCAGCAGATCAGATACCAATCAAGTGCGTATGTACACTGGCTAGGAGAATTACTACCATTAGAAAATAATAATGCCGGAATTAAGATAGCCCAGAAGAGAGGCTCAGTGAAAGAGCATTCACTTAACATGGGGCAAAGCCTCCCATATAACCTCCTGCACTGCAAACAGAACCCTGACACAGCTTACTTTAATGTTGTTACAGATATGCCATCATGCAGCGACCTACTTCCCAAATATCCAACCTGGTAAACTGTCAGCGTGAGCTTTAAATACAGTTCTTCTCTACAGTAAGACTTCACATTCCAACCTAATCTGTAGAAGGAATCTCTTGTGTCTGCATGGAAGCACAACCTGTCAATAAAAAGCTCTTGGCCTGTTAGCTGAGGCAGGAAATATGGAGGTGGGAGTTCCAGGAGAGAGAGATGAACTCTGGGAGAGAGTCAGAGGCAAGAGATTCTCCCAGGATTCTGCAGAAGATAGACATATGAAACTGAGCATAGGTAACCATGGCAGAACCAAGAACAGAATAAATGGGATGTCAGTTATGAGCAAGTCAGGGAACATGCCTAGCTGTATTGGCCTAGGCTTTGTAAATATATTTAAGCCTAGGAGCCATTATTTCAAGAGCTGGAGTGTAAGAGAAAAACACGAATTTACACTAATCTTTGCAATTGAATTAATAAAAATTTATAAAGAGGAGCCTCAATAAGTCTTTCCTTATCACTAACTTGGGAAGTCAAAACAAAACAGCACTTGACCTTTTCTTGAGGGGTGACATTAGTCTTGGAACCTTCTCCCAGTTTGCTTTTGATTCTGTTTAGCAGTTCTGGTGCTTACCCCAAAGTCTACTGAAGACTATTTGACCATTTTACAAAACCATAAACTAGCCAAGACACATGTCTCAGAATCAAAGATATTCTCCTGTGCTACAAATTGCCAGTTAAAAACAGCAGTAAGTGCTCATCTCGCAAGTGGTTCATTCTGGGTGTGTTCACAAAGTGTTAAGACATCCTATGCATCTGTGGGAGAAATTTTAACTTCGACGCAAATAGTAGCATGCTTATAAGACAGTAATACAAATCACGAAAATCTAAACTTCAGAAATCTAAATTAAAACAAAAAATACAATTGTCTGACTTTTACAAACCCTGCCCTTTTTACTTAGCAAATTTACAAAACAGAGGTAGAATGCTTAATAAAGTGGGAGAGATCTGAAGTCTTGATGGTCGTAAACAAAATGGCACTGGCCAAGCCTCTTCTGGGAATGGTACAAGTGTAAAGAAGCCAGTTCTCCTTATGGCGAGGCCTCAGCAGTTGGATCTCCACATGACAAGGACCTATGGAGATATTCCTGCGGAATCTCCTGGCCTTTTCTGAGGGAATGCTTTGATTGCTATTGCCTTGTGTTTACATTTCTGGCTTTGCTAACAGCAGCTTTTACTTTCATTTTGTCTGTGACAGGTGTTTCCCCAGAAAATGGAAATTTGGGGTATGATTCATTCTTATTTGTCTCTGAAGATTGTGGGAGCAGAACAGATCACTACTCCTCTGCTTGTTAATGATGATTTGGTTGATTCAACACCAGGGCCTGGTCTGGGTATATCAGCTAATGTCCACATGTTCTCTCCTGATGAGAACTTGCTTCTGACAATGATTTGCCCACTGACCTGTTCCAAACCACAGCTAGATGATTATCAAAAGGTTAGGGAGGTCTTGCTGGATCATCGGTTCCACAAAACATTCAGAAGTGAGCCAAGAAGGAAGAGAAGATGACTTAGCTTACTAAGTCTTGGGTGTTAAGAGTCTTGGGTATTACAGGAATTAGATCTCCTGATTAGGATGTGTACCAATAAGTAAATTAGACTTTCCTGGATATGTAATCTATCACCTCTTTATACTGTAACTGCAATTGCTGCCAACCATGGCCACTTGGTTATGTACTAATGTGCTGGGTTAGATATTAACTGCTTGCTGAAGCTATGTTTCTTTCTCTTTTATAGTTTGTGGGTTAGCAGGAAACTGTGAGGGTTGAGGAGGAGGAAGGGAAAAAGTACAGCATGTACATTATTGTTAAACACGGGGAGTTATTAAAAGAAACTGTACATGGGAGAATAAGAATGAATGTAAAACCTTTTCAGCTGTGAAAAAAATAGATGTATAAATAAAAGTGGCCTGAGTCATCACAGTGCAGAGTGTATGACCTGTACCTCTTGGTCTCTGTCTTTCTTCACTGATTCCACATATCCTCCTTCAGGTTCTGAACCGTCCCTCCCACCCCCCACTCCCTGACTCCTGTTGGAGCTGGACTCTGACAATAAAGCTCATGGTTTAAAAGGTCACCTGAGTACGGAGATTTGAAAGATTTGACAAACCATGTCAGAGAAAACCTGCTAACCACTGGAATAGTGGTTCTCAGCCTTCCTAACGCTGTGACCCTTTAACACAGTTCCTCATATTGTGGTGACCCCCAAAATTATTCCATTGCTACTGCATGGCTATAATTTTGCTACTGTTATGAATTGTAAATATTTGATATGCATGATATCTGATATGCGATCCAAGGAGGTCACAACCCAAAGGGTGAGAACCACTGCACTAACGGGCTTTATTAAAAGACACAAGTACTTGCTGGCTGCTCAGCAGTCAGCATGGCAGCTGCAAATCCTGTCAGGACACAAGTGGCTTCCTCCCTCCCACGCAGCACTGTCAGCACCCTGTTGTGTCTAGTGTGGGTCCTCCATACAACCTTCCCTACACAATCATTCTGTGCACTTTCTGGAACATTCTAGTTCATGGAGTCCAAAGTGGTATGTGAAGAGAAAAGAAAGAAATGCTATTGCTAGCACACCACAATCTCAGAATGTGGTAGCAGTGACCCATCTATCCTGATGTGGTTAGCTGAATAGTACTTCTAAACATGTGTGGAAACTACAGACTCCTATGGTAATCAGATTCTGAAGAAGAGTAGCTTCATGAAAAACAATTGCTAGCTTTGTCAGAACTGGTTGTCCTGACACTAAAGCCAAGCAATTATTTCCTCTTTCACTGAGACACACTTCAATAAAGATATGTTACATTGACCTCCAGGAAAACACACAAGCCACAAGAGATGAATATTGCTAATGTTTTTATAGACCAGGATAGCTTAAATTTTAATGTATCATAAGACACAGTTCTAAGTCTTATCAATAAGGCACAGGGACATTATCAATATCTGAATTCAATGCCATGTTATAGCCTACAGAAAAATTCTAGAGCTGTATGTTAGGTAAAACTAACAGCAAATCTGCATTTCACAAACTAGCATGCACCACCCTGGCAGCCTGGGTCTGGCTCAGCCCTGGATACTTTTCTATGCCATTCTGCAGTTCTACAGGTCATGCAGCAGACCCGGAACCTCTTGCTGTAAGACAGCCTGGAGAAAGAAAGGTGATGGCAGCGAACGGACTCTCCTGCCTTTTGTCTTCATCCAGGAAACCTTGACAGCAACAGGAAGGTTTTTCTTTTTAGCAAACTACAACAAAGTTGTTCTGAGTCTATTTTCTGTGGAAGCAGCACATGCCAGTAAAGCTTAGACACTGTAATTCTAGCTGAATAACTTTTCAGGCAGGAAGACATACCTTGTGATGTGGTAAAGACTGAAGACCCATTGCAAGACACTGCTATCCCTGTAACCGCCCTGTTGAAAGTCAAAGTTTTATAAATTACCATTAGCAGGCACTAGCGCATCTGTTCTGCTTTACTTTTACTAGGCTTCCTTTGTCTTCATAGCTTCTTCACATGAACTGTGCTCTGCATGCCCTTGCCACTATAAGTCATTTCTTGACAATGCCCACCTTTGCTCAGACAACACTCTTCCTACAAAACCTTCCCACTCTTTGCTCTCTAAGCTATAGTGGATGATACTGGACAAGTTTCTGACAGGTGTGATGACACTTATTGCTTCCAATCATTTCATCTGCTCCATTTAGAATACACTGTCACTAATAGTTGCCAATGGTGTATGCATGTGGTTATACTAGGTCCTTTTAAAGAACATTCAAGCTCAATCATTAAATGTTACTTATATAAGCACTAGAGGTTTATTCACACCTTTACCATCTTGTCTTGGACCACATGGCCTCTTCCTATGTGCCTTTTTGAGAAGTTGAGGGAAGTAAAGCTATCTAAAAGAAACAAAGTAGAACTAGCTATCTATTTTCAAGATGCTGTGACCTCAAATAAAGCCAGGCATTAGCACATCCAAATCCACTCATGACCAATGGCCCCAGCTGTCTGAGACTGCTGCCAGCCATGGAGCTGTACCAGGGCCAGAGCCTGGGTTTTCCTTATGAATCGGATGGGACCATGCTAGGTCAGTTAAGCTTTCCTGTTTCAGAGCACCTGAACACCCCGAACAGAGCAGAAACGGAAGGCTTTCATTCAAACCCAATTTTCTTGAAGTTACAGGTCATTTAAAAAAATTCATGTGGATTTTACAATGTACATACTTCTCTATTTCTCTCCTTGCCTCTCTCCCTGCCTTTCGCCGCTGAACCTCCTCCTTTTCCCTCACCATGTTGACAACCATATCTTTTGGTATTTCTCTCTCTTTCTCCATCCACGTGTTATCATTATCTTATAAAAAAAAATCCTTATCAGCATTCCCATTCATCCGTACATCCACTCTCTCACCCACACACATGTGTTAATTTTTGCATGTGTGGTATGTATGTGTATTCATATTTGCATGTCTGTGGGAGCATGTGTCTGTGTGGGTGAGTATGCATGCGGAGTCCCAAAGTTGATGTCAGATGTCTTCCTTGATGACTCCCCAGTTTACTGAGACAGAGTCTCCTCTCACTGATTCTCCAGATAGCCCGCCTCCCAAGGATCCTGTCTGTTTCTCAAATTCTGAGATTACGGATGGCCACTGTATCTGCCCACTGTTCACGTGGGTTCTGGATTACGGATGGCCACTGTAATCTGCCCACTGTTCACATGGGTCCCTGGGATTACGGATGGCCACTGTAATCTGCCCAGCTTTCACGTGGGTTCTGGGATTGCAGATGGCCACTGTACCTGCCCACTGTTCACGTGGGTTCTGGATTACGGATGGCCACTGTACCTGCCCACTGTTCACGTGGGTTCTGGATTACGGATGGCCACTGTATCTGCCCACTGTTCACATGGGTCCCTGGGATTACGGATGGCCACTGTAATCTGCCCAGCTTTCACGTGGGTTCTGGATTACGGATGGCCACTGTAATCTGCCCACTGTTCACATGAGTTCCTGGGATTACGGATGGCCACTGTAATCTGCCCACTGTTCACGTGGGTTCTGGATTACGGATGGCCACTGTAATGTGCCCACTGTTCACGTGGGTCCCTGGGATTACGGATGGCCACTGTAATCTGCCCACTGTTCACATGGGTTCCTGGGATTACGGATGGCCACTGTAATCTGCCCACTGTTCACGTGGGTTCTGGATTACGGATGGCCACTGTAATGTGCCCACTGTTCACGTGGGTCCCTGGGATTACGGATGGCCACTGTAATCTGCCCACTGTTCACGTGGGTTCTGGATTACGGATGGCCACTGTATCTGCCCAGCTTTCACATGGGTTCTGGATTACGGATGGCCACTGTAATCTGCCCACTGTTCACATGGGTTCTGGATTACGGATGGCCACTGTAATCTGCCCACTGTTCACATGGGTTCTGGGATTATGGATGGCCACTGTAATCTGCCCACTGTTCACATGGGTTCTGGATTACGGATGGCCACTGTAATCTGCCCACTGGTCACATGGGTTCTGGGATTACGGATGGCCACTGTATCTGCCTACTATTCACTAGTCTCAGATTACAGATGGCCACTGTACTGGCCCACTGTTCACGTGGATTCTGGGATTACGGATGGTCACTATACTGGCCCAGCTTTCACATGGGTTCTGGGATTACAGATGGCCATAGTAACCGCTCAGCTTCTACATGGGTTTTAGGCAATCTAAATTCTAGCCCTAATGCTCATGGGGCAAGTGCTTTATCCAGTGAGCTACCTTGGTAGCCCTGTTACTGTTATTTTTTTTTTAAGATGTACTTTTTCCTACACTATCAGTAAATTCAAATCTTAATGACAAAATTTCCCACTTTTTAAGATTTGAGGAGTGGTTTATACAGTTTAGAGGCACAAAACTACAGGCTGCCTGCAGCCCAATCTCATTCTAGAACAACATAAAACAGAAATTACAGAATGAGAGAGCATGGCATTAATCACTGCACGGCAAATTTTCCTTTGCTACACTGATTTCACATCACACATCACTGTAGACATTTAGGAGGGTAGAAACCAATGAAGGTGACATTGAATGGATGCTTTCCCACGTGACTTGGCTTACACACACCACTCCACTTTGTAAATGCCCAGACTCTAGCACTTACAAAGACTAGTGGCTCTCAACCTCCCTAATGCTGGGAACCTTTAATAAGTTCCTCATGTTGTGATGACCCCCAGCCATCGCATCATTTTATTGCTATTTCTTAACTGTAATTTTGCTATGGTTATGAATCATAATGTAAGTATCTGATATGTGACCCCAAGAGGGTTGTGACCCACAGGCTGAGAAGCGCTGGTTAGAAGAAGTACAAGGTGCTCTTACTCTTTGTGGATTTTGTACTGCTCATGTAGCTGCAACTTGGTGATATTATTCCAGGCCAGACTTTTGCTTTCCTCAGTCAGGTCTTCAAATGACTCCTCCCCTGGAGAAACTACATGAAACGGGTGCTCAGTGAATTCAGTAAAGTACAGAAAGGCAGCTGTATCAGATTCACAGTATATTCTATTACTATTAAGGAACCAAGAAAACAAGCCATCCCCCAAAATATGCTTTCAAAGGTTCTTAGTGAACAGCCCAACATTAGCAAAGGGGAAAAATACACATAGAATGTTTTACTGAAAGTTCCAGGCTTCCTTCCTAGTGTTTGCAAACTCCTGACTTGACTGGGTGCTTAGAAAAAAAAAAAAAATCACAGGAAATAAAAGGCTGAGTGGCCATTTCCTTCTCAGCCCTCTCCTTTGTAAAATCTGACAGTTGCCTAAGAACGCTGAAGCTTTACTTTGGTTTAGAGAAGAAGAAAGAAAACAAGAAATGAAAAAGGTTTCTTGTTCCTCACGGGTTTCTGGGCATACATAGTGCTCTCACTTCTGCATGAAGAAAAGCTGAAGTAATTACCCTGTTTAAGGTGACCACATGATGGTGGTTATGGGTGGTGACTAAGGGACGAAGCCAGTAACCTGACTTAACCCTGTATGTCTTCAAGTAGTATTTTAAGCAGCCCATATCAAGCACTCACAGTAAGAGACTGGAGGGAGAGTTTAGCTACTTTTGCAGCATGCCTGAAAGCTCAGCATGCCTGGGTGTCATAGACAAAATTGGAAAGAAAAGGAAATGCTTTGTTGATGACATGCTGTGTGCTGTCACAAGGCTCCTCCTGGGAAGCTCTATAACATAAGAAATGTGGATAGAGGTGTATGATCTTTCCTTCCTGAAAATTTATCTTAGCAGCCACCATAGCCTGGTTGGGAGAGCTATCCTATACACATTTGCCACATGTTAATAAGAAAGTGTTAACTAAAAGGAACTAAGTTAAATTCAGCTCAAAGTGAGACCTGTAAGTGGGTTTGGCAGAGTCAAGGCCAGGGGAGAAGTCTTTTCTAGAGAAGTGTGGCGTAGGTGACTGCTAAAGCATGCGTGGCTGGGAGCAAACACCTGACAGTACTGCTAAGCACTGAGAGGCAGCTTCAAAACCACAGACACGGGGGAGCCACGGTAATCACGGTCATAGTAAATGACCAGAAATAAGTGATTTCATTTCAACAGCCCACAACAAAAACAGGAGTAGAACAAATATGTTTGTTTGTTTTGTTGTGCTTGGGACTGAGTCCAAGGCCCTGCACATTCTAGGAAGGCAGAGCTCTGCCAATGAAGCAGCCCAAAGCCTCCTACAAAGGCAAACATCTTTAGGCCGCTCAGTAGTACCTGTTTCATCTCTGCTTCGGAACCCTCGGAAACATACTAATCACAAAAGACAAACAAGAGGCCTTTACAGTTGCTCTTTACAAGACTTACCTGGGGAGTCTGTCATGGAAGCATTATAGCTGGAGGCTTGTGACAAACTTTTAAACTTGGGGGTGATCCTTCGAGGATGTGGTGTCACAAATAACTGTTTTGGTGTCTGTCCAAATTCCAAAATTTGGGTCAGCATTGCTACTTTCTCATCTGGATCCTCGATGCTTTGGGATGAAACACAAAAGATACAGTAGGTCATCAGCTTCAAGTCCCTAAAGCATGAACGTCAAATGCAGCAGACCAACTGGGAGACTAACCCTCAAGTAAAAAGCCACCACGTACATGATATTTTCTTTCTTAAATCATTGATTTCTCTTATTTTTATTTATTTGCATATGTGTAACCTCGAGTATGGATGCCTGAGGAGACCAGAAGACAGCACCAGATCCTCAGAGCTGGACAGACCCTCAGAACTTGAGTTCCAGGCAGCTCTGAGCTGCCCAACGAGGGCGCTAGGAATCACACTCAATTCCCTTCAAAGAGCAGCAAGTACTCTTAACAGCTGAGCTAGCTCTCTGCCCCCTATTTTCTGTGTTTTAGCAACTTGAGAGCAAGATATAAATCATTTCATACCTTAACTTCTCAGCAAGTGTATTAATAATTCAGAGGAAAGTATTTGATAGTGAAGCAGGAACATCATCTAGACAGTACATACCTGTTCACGTCTGCGCCGCCTTCATAGGTCAGGGGATGGAACACTGAGGAGAGACATAAATACTATTGAAAAAATGTACATTTAGTATAAATACTCTGTGCAGAGTGTAAGAATTCAGCCTAAAACTGTGTGAAAAGAGATTCACTTTCATGTGAAACAGATTAATATTCAAAATGATAAATAGTAACTTGTGTTATCATCTTTTGGTGAAAAGAGAAGCAACTGGCAGATGTGATGGGCGGTTATCTTGTGTTTTCCTTGGCTAGCATTAATTTCTCCTTTAAGGAAGCAGCAGTTACAGTACTGGTGTGACTGCACCTCAGGTCATTTCTGGATTTCCGCTCAAGTGTCTTGCTATGGACAAAGAAACAGAAGCAGACAAACACTGAGGCTCATGAGGTGGACTGCTGCTATCTTCTTCCTGTCTAATTAAAAGCAAACTTTGGCCTTCACAGGCATAGAAGCCACTGCCCTATCACAGTTTTCTGTCTGGTTTGCTGAGTCTGGACACGTAGCCCAGACTGGTCCTGAGCTCATGTTCCCTCTTCTTCAGCCTCCTGAGCACTGGGTCTCCAGCTTGTTTCTCTGGCTGCATTCTCACAACATACTAAGTGAAATTCCAGCCAGTATGACATACCATTATGGGCTCCTACGGCCTCACTCCCTTTCTGTTTACAGCCAAATATGAGATCAATCCACTCATGGAGGTGCTCGGACACGTAACTGCTTTCCAAGGCATCCTTGTTCTTCTGGAGAAAGTCTTGGGGACCTATGAGAGGAGACTTCATCAGAATTTTAGGCTGTCACTATTGTATTTTCTTTCATTTTGGTATCTATTCATTTGTACATAGAACTTCTAGGAGATAAAAGAGACATGCTTCTACTTGAGAGACATACATACATACTTCATATTTCTATTTGAATCTTATTCTTCATCTTACATAGTTTTTTTTCTGGAAAAAGTAACAACCAGCTTTACAACATTTAGGTCTGTCAAACATATACTTATGTCTTTCCAATGTAGACAGCACATTTTTGGCCACGATAAACAAATTCTAGTTCAACTAGGTAAGCATTTTTAACAGTCACAAGCAACACACTACAACGATTGGCATCACAAGTGCAGTACCGGGAATACATGCAATATGCTCTAACTCCTCAGAAGCCACTCACTTGAGGCCCATGCTGGAAGCTCCACATCATCAACCATCTGCCCTCCTTGTCTCTTTCCCAGATCCAGCTTCAGACTATTGACTAAAAAGCTGATGTCTTCGTCATAGAATTCTGGAATCAACTGCAAGTTGGGGACAGGAGGTGTGCAAGAGATGTTTTTAAAACATTGAGAAACCAGAGCCCCGAGGATCACCAGATCCCTGAACTACTTACCTCTTTAAAGTCTGTTGCGCCATCCAAGCAGTTTTTCCAGGTTTCTGCAATACTAGATATGAAAAAGAGTGTTGTGCTCACAGCTGATCTGAGCTGTGGAGACAGCAGTAGCAGGCTTTGCTTTCCACTAACTCTGAATGCTCTAGGCTCTGGTGTTCTAGCTTTCTCACTGACACAGCTTTTATCATCCATGTGAGGCCCCTTGACCAAAAAGGCGAGTGTGGCCCAGGGGGTTGGTGGAACTTCACTAGACCTACGGGAGATTAAAGCAAGCCCACACCATTCCACACCAGCACATGCATACTGCCCACTGAAGGGGCACATCCTGGGTATCTAGTGCAGCTGCCTTGTGGCTCCAGAAAAGATCAGACCATAGATGTGTGGTGGGACACAAGGGGACTTGCCTTCCTTCTTGTATTCTGGTAAGGAAGTACTAACCGTATGAACACGTAAGCCAACTGTAATTTCACCATAGCAGAATTATTAAGAAGAATGAAATTTGGGGAGACAAATCTAATTGCCCGGTAGAGACTAACAGTTCAAGTAAATTTATTAGGACATATTCTAAAACACAAACAGTAATTTAAAAAAATCATTGTTTCAAAGGATTCTTCATAGTATGGGGGAAAAAAACCTGCTCAGCCTACACGGGACAAGAAAAAAAAAATCTGCTTTTGAAAATCTGTTCCTAAACCAGGCATGGTGGTGCATGCCTTTAGTCCAAGCACTCGGTGGCAAAGGCACATGGATCTCAGAATTGGAGGCCAGACTGGTCTATGGAGTGAGTTCCAAAACAGCCAGGGTTACACAGGAAAACCCTGTCTTGAAACAAAACAAAACAAACAAAAATCTGTTCCTAGGGCTGAAAAGATGGCTCAGCAGCCACTCCTCTGGAAGAGCTGGGTTGCATTCCCAGCACCCACATGGTGGATCACAACTGTCTGTCGTACAGATCCAGGAAATCTTCTGGCTCCTGTGTACATAGCAGGCACATCACATAAAAATAAAATAAAGTAAAAATAATTGAAAACTAAAAGTGTTTCCCCATAGAGACACATATGAAAAAACTTGAAGGAAATAACTTTTGTTCTTGACACAGATTCTCACTGTGTATCCCTGGCTGTCCTAGACTCTCAATGAAGACCAGGCTCGCCTAGAACTCACAAAGATCTGCCAGCTTCTGTCTATTGAGTGTTGGGCTTAAAGGTACATGCCTCCAGACCTGGTTAGGTTTTACATTTCTTTACATATTTGTTTATATCTAGTATCTCAAAACAAGCATACTGTATATATATAATCAGAAAGTGTTAAGCATGGTGAGGTGTGGTATCAAACCTGTTGAACATCCTATCTGCATTATCAAATCTTCCATTTTGTAGACACAGCATATACTCTGGTGCTAGAGGGGGAAAAAAATCAGGGTTAAATCAGACTGCAGAATGACCTGAGAATCTGAGTGAAACAATATACTGCGTTAATGCTGAGCCTTACCGATCCTCACGAGGTAAAATAGCACATAGCCTGGGGAGGAGTAGTGACTCCCATACATGAACTTTGGCTCAGGCATTTCCTGGTATCGAGTCTGCAGCATAAGAACAAATAGCTATGTATTGATTCTGAGACAGTAACCAGCTCAAAGAGTCAACCTTTAGCAGAGAGCCTGACATGCTATGCTCCCTCATTCCTCTTAGGAACAGCAGAGGGCCAGTGAGAAGGCTCATCTGTGACGAGCAGGCTCCTGCTGCATATTCTCCTTTTATGGGTGTTGATAAGTGTTGACATCCAACAAAACAGAACTCATGCTAGAATTTATCAAGCAATATCTGCATGAAAATAGTTCAAGCATTCCCCTACCCCCACCCCAATGAAAGACAAGCACACAGAAACAGTGAGTCATGGCAAGAATAGGTTGAGGACAGCCTGACCCAGTACACCTAGGCTGAGCCTCATTTACTGAGCAGGCACAGTCCATGCTTTGGAATGCTGCTTAGAACCCAGGAGCTCCCTTCCCCCCAACATACCAGCAATCTCTCCAGCCGCTCCGGGTTCAGGGCCCCCACTGGCTTACTCAGATCCCGGAAGGTTCCAGGATTTGACAAATCTGGAAACATAGACACAGTGACCTTATACCATTAAGAGCCAGGTTCACTTTTGTTTCTACAAAGTAGTTCTAAAAACTGAGTGCTTACTACTTGTGAACTTACACAGCTGCAAAAAAAAAAAAAAAAAAAAAAAAAAAAGAAACCAAACCCAACCCAACCCAACCCAAACAACAAAACTTGATAGCCTGAATATAGACTGATAGACTGTTAAAAATGATTTTCTGCAACGGGCCAGATGGATCTGTGGGTAAACCACCTGGAATGGAGCCTGACAAGCTGAGTGCAATCCCTGGGACCTCTGACCTCCACATGGGCCCACCATGCCACATGTGCACCCACCCCAACTCCCAAACACATGCAAGTCAATAAATAAATGTCATTTTAAATTACTGATAAAAAAATAAAACGAAGCCCAAGTCAAACTACAAAAACAAATTTTAAACCCATACTCTTCTACTAAGGTTTATGTCCTTTGTCTGAATCACAGTGAATATTGTCTTATAATGTCAGCAACATTTGGAAAATCAAGGGTTTGAAAATTATCAAAGAAATATACTTATATTCCTAGACAATATGATATTATTTTCAATGACAAAGGTTCAACTGAACCTTTCAGTTCACTGAACTGTCAAAAGAACCATTTTTTATAATATATAATTTTAAAATGTTATGATATAAAATTACAGTATTATCAAATTTTAGAAACAGTATTTAAGGGAACAAGAAAGAAATGAAAGTGTTACTTGTACAGAATGAAAGTGTTACTTGTTATAGTCTCGAGTGCCAACTGGAGTGGCCTGAGAAATGTCTAAATTAGTAAGACTTGCTTCTGCGTGTGTCTTTACTGACATTTCCTGAGACAATCAGATCAAGAGGTTGCACACAGATTGAACGGGCTGATCCTTTCATCGATTCATAATATGATGTCATTGTTAGGAATTGGTGAGAAGTTGGAGGCAGGGCTTCTGGAGGAGGAAGATCACTAGGGCCATGTTTTCCCGCTGCCATGCTTGCTGGTGGCCATGCCTCCTGGCTGCCGCCTTCCTGGCTCTGCTTAATGCCTCCTTTCTATGATGCCCTGAACCCTTTAGAACCATCAATCAATGGTTAGCATCAATCCTCCCTCCTATAATTTGGTTTTCCAGGTGTTTTGTCACAGTAACACAAAAGACTGAGGAGTACAATTACCTCTCATAATAGACTATGGGCGACTTCCATTCCCTCCTGTGATTAAATGTTCTATAGTGGATGGTTGATTATTTTTGGTATTCAAAATTTGAATGAGAATTTAAAATAATAAACTACATTGAAATTTTCACTGGGGAATTTAAATATTTCAAAACTTGGCATATACACATAATAACAGGAAGCCTGAATTAAAATTATGCATGTACTTCCTGTGTATGACCTTCAAGAAATGGTAAATGCGCACACAACACTATACAACATTTGGCTAATATCTTGAGATGGAAATTGGTGAGAAAACTGAAATGAGTTTTCATTTGTTCCTATAAGGAAATACGGTATAAAAGAAAACATAGTATCCCCCCTGGAAGCAGATTCCCCCTGGAACCCACGCATGACGGTGCTCACCTAGCTCTGGGCTGGAGTAGTCACTGATTATCCATGGGAACACGGGGTACTGGGAGAGGTCGTTGCAGCTGCGGTCGGCCAGGTTATTGAGGTGGAGCAGGTACTGGTAGTTGGAGAGGTGCCCTCGCTGCCACTGCAGCATGTAGCTCTCTGCGGTGTGTTCCGCAGCGTGGTGCTCTGAGGGAGAGGAGAGAAGCCTGAGTGGCTGCGGCACTTCCAGGTGACTGGCTAGCTTTTACTTACTGTGGTGCAACAAGCTTCTTCAGCGTGGACTCCTCCACACACTTTGGAAATGCTCATTTGTTTACATACAGATCCAGGTAAAGAGGTTATTATGTATGCTGAACTACTACCGAGCTACTCCCGGACGGTATATAACTTGAACAGATATAAGAGTATGGAGTGAATATACAAGTATTATGTGACAACAGATGACAATGACAGAATGAATAACACAGAGTTCTAGCAAGTGTGCCGAGTTTTGATACATTTTTAAAAACCATGGCCACTTGTGCACACTCCCCCTCATTCTTTTATGGAACCAGAACAAAACCATATTGTGCTAAATTAACTTTTTTTTTTTAAAGATTCTGAAGAGGTGCCAATTTATCTATATTTTATCTGTGATATCCAGAAAAACAAAACTGCCAATGAAAAAGGGGATTTTGCAGCAGGACTAATTGTCAAGCCAGAACAACCAGGAAGGCTGGTCTCCTTGGAAAAATGGCCTCTCAGTAAGAGAGCTTGGATCTAGAAATGATGGGATGACCCAGTTGTCCTTTGAGTGAGCAGACTTGCCATTTTGCTTAGAGAATTCTTTTCTGAATCAAAAACTCTTTATTGCATGCATTAAGTAATTTAACTCATATGCTATTTCACTATTTACATATTCTTATTTACTTTTTACAGAGTTTCTAATTAGCTACCAGGAAAGGCTTTCAAAAACAAAGCATTTCTTTATTTAGCTCTTGGGAACTCTCTGAAAAAGCTTGAGCAAACTTAGAAATGAGCTCAGACGAGAGGGAGTGGCAGCTGGAGAGCAGAGAGACAGAGTGGCATTCATCTACACACAAACATATCCTCCCACCTTAAAAAAAGCTCAGTTTTGGTTTTCATAAATTGAATCATGACATGATGACATAAAAACACTTGAGTAGACTCCCTGTGTAACCCACTCAAGTTGGAGGTCATTGAAATAGCGGAGCACTTAACTATATTCAACAAGAGCTTTAAGAACACACAAATGAACTGATACCAAAATGGATTTACATTTCCCTAGTTTTTAGGATAGAGTATCGGAGAACAGAACAATCTAACTACAGTGAAGCAATGTTTTCTTCTCTTATTCACTTCTTCAGTTTCTTAGGAGCTAAACTAGTTTCACATCAACAGCCACAAAGTGAGAGCAGCAAACCTAGGTAGGTGGCAATATAAAAATACAGGTCATCTCTGTCTTGCGGCTCGTAGAACTTTAGGTATATGTCAGAACACAGGTCGTCCTCTGTGCAAAACACCTCCAAACCCTAGAGATGCAGAAAGAGTAAAACAAATAGCACCATGTTCATCCTGAAACCACAGAAGTACACAATCTTGAGTCAATTCAGCATTTATATGCGTGCGCTTTAGACCTTGTTTACATTTATAATCTGATTCAAGGATATATGTCCCTATATTCATATGTGTCGTCTTGTAAAATTCTTGAGAACAAGAGGAACCTTAGGCTAACAATGTAATTCTCTTTACCTTGCCTGTCCTGGACTCACTCTGTAGAACAGGCTAGCCTCAAACTCACAGCACTCGGCCTCCCTCCGCCTCCCTGAGTACTAGGACTAGACTTGTGCCACTACACAAAGCATGGAATTTAAAATCAGATGACCAATGAACCTATATTTCTTTCTTGGACATAAATATTTAGCTTTCTTATATAAATTAAATAACCATGAAATAAAACAAATTAATAATCAAATAACACGTTCAATTATGGTTATTTTAAAGAAAATTACGATCTGAATGGCTGTTTTCTCAGCACTCAGGAGGCTAAAGCAAGAAATCATGAGCTCTGGGCCACTTGGGCTATGTAATAAGGCCACGTCTCAAGAGAAAAAAACAAAACAAACCACTATAAGCTTTGTGGGCATTGTGCTGGCAAAGTAAGATGGGCGAGACAGCAATGACAGTCCAGATGGGTCCTGGGTTCAAGTCCAATGTATTGGCATTCACTAGCTAGGGAAGTTAGGAAGTTAGGTCCTGGACCCACAGCTGCTTTCTGTGCAATGTACAAGGGCTGGGATGGAAATGAGCAAGGCCAACCAAGACTAATCTCTTCACTTTGCTGAGTGTTCTTCTACAATAAGAGCATGAGAGTTTTAATAGTACCTCTTTTCCTTGATTTTCTACCATCATCAGAATGGACATAAAATAGGTACAAAGTACTTGAATTTCAGAAATTAAAAGTACAAAAATGAGCTAATTCTAAGCTTCAAAAGAAAATGAATTTTTATTAATGCCAACTCAAAACACCCTGGAATCATCCACTCAAAAGCGATTAATCTCTGAGGTGCATGTGAGATGAATGTTACACACCATGTAACATGGTGTGTGCGTAGCAAGCGGAGGGGTAGGAAGAACTGGCAGAATGCTTTAATGGTTATCTCCTCTCTTCCTCGCTGAGCTCAGATGCTAGATTAAGCGCTGTGGCTGTGTGACTGTACTTCCCCACCATACTAAGAATCTCAGGGATCTTCCCGGTCCTACTCTGAGACCTGGCTGCAGTGGGTGCGAGGCAGGAGCAGCACTGGACAGCTCTGCAAGTGCTGTTTCAGCCTTAGCCAGAAGCTCTGGAGGAAGGTTCAGGAGTGAGAACCTCAAGAACCCTCTAGCATTTTGCTCTTTGAACAAAAAATATTTTCTGCAGCAGGACTCTTATTTCCAGAAAAGAGTTATTTTTTTCTTCTACCAATCTCTAGCTACCACGTGCTCATTTACAGTACACTTGGCTTTCAGGCCTACATAGGGCCCTGCAAGTCAATCGGCTTCGGCATGTCAGGTCTGTCAATCACCCACAGGCAACCACAATGCACCTGAACTCACCAAAGGCATGAGGCCGTGCCTCCTCTTGTAAATGCGCCGGACATCTTGGAGTGTTATCTGGACCACAGGTTTCTTTAAAAAGTGCAAAGACAGTGTCAAGCATCATCATTCTAACACATTTAGAGGCTGTTCTTCTGTGTCTTACAACAGGGAGGGAAAACACCACAAATCCTTGTCTTCCCAGGGCATTGTGGGTTGAGTACCTGGAGCAGATCAGGTGCTTCCCATTTTGCTCTGACATATTTCCCAACCCTTCTTTCTCCTAACCCTCCAAGGTGACCTCTGGTGAAAATGGTACCTTCATCTTTTAGGTTGCTGCACTGATACTAGGTGGTGTGGAGTACTCAAGAATGAGTAGAAATAATGATTCAAGGAGCTTTTACTTTTTAATATTTATTTATTTATTTATTTATTTATTTATTTATTTATTATACAGTGTTCTGCTGCACATATACCTGTACACCAGAAAAGGGCATCCAATCTCATTATAGATGGTTGTGAGCTACCATGTGTTTGCTGGGAATTGAACTCAGAACCTTTGGATGAGTAGCCAGTACTCTTAACCTCTGAGCCATCATTGCAGCCCCAAGAAATTTGCTCTTTAAAACAGCTTATCTGTCTGTCTGTCTATCTATCTATCTATCTACCTACCTATCTATCTATCTATCTATCTATCTATCTATCTATCTATCTATCTATCTATCTGTGTGTGAATCTCAGCATGTATGCATGCATGCACCTATGTGTGTGGGGCTACACTTGGGGCAGGGTCTCTCTCTGCACTCTCCACCTGGCTCAGAGCTGCGGCTACTGGTGTGTGGGGACACCGGGTGCTCTGTGTGTGCTAGATTCTAGCTCCAGCCCTGATGACTGAGCAGCGCATGCTCTTACCTACTAAACCATCTCTCAGGCCTGAGTTTTGTTCTAGTTTTTTTTTAAATACTAATTACCTTGACTTGATCATTATACATTATATGCATAGGTGATAATCACACTGTACCCCATTCACATGTACAATAATTATGTGTCAATTAAAATAAATGGGGGTGAGGTAAAATTGCAAAAAAAGAATTGTTTTATTTTCTTAGTGTTGCAGAGATTAAAGCTTATAAATGACAATATTAGGCAAGACTTTAAAATATTTTTTAAAGGAAAAACTGTTCTGATTCTCTGGAACTTGAAAACAGTCGTAAGAGAGAATCAAAATCAGAAGCTAGTATGTGCTCAGCTAAGAGGCCAAGCGTCAACAGCCCTGCTCCCAGGTGAAAGCCACGCTGTGCAAGTGAGAATTGCCCTGAAGATCCCAAGACCACCTGAAGCCTGGCCAGGGCTCTGGGGACGACTGCATTCTCACTCTGTCACCCGAGGCCGTGGTGCCATACATTTTTCTACAAGGTTTTGACCAAAACTAGTAGTAGCCAGGATCAGAGAACACCATGCCAGCCAGCCACATGCCACCACCTAGTGGACAGAATTGTAACGACACCATGTCCGACTTCAGTTTAGAGACAATGACCGGCCTGCAGAATTTCCACCACATATTCTTCTTCCAAAGAACACACTCCCTGTGGGTTAAGGTGCCCTGCCAAGTGTCCCAGCTGTGTGGCCAAGGGGATACGACTTGTGCTCCTTTCATGGCCTACTCCAAAAGGACCATCTCTGCGTAAGCAGCATGTCCTTACAAGTGTTAGTGTAGAGGCCTGAGTTTGTTAACTTCCTGGCACAGTTTTAAGACTAGAGTTCTTTTCAAAGAGAAGGTGGCTCCCTAGATTGCAGAAGGGTCCTATCGCTCCAGACTGGCATCTCTACATGACTCCACACTGGCTGGGAGAACCTTATACCACCACTCAAGAAAGACATAGAGCCACTGTCTGTGATAAAGGAGAAACAAGCAGAGCCACCCCACACTCAGACACAGGCAAGTGCACACAGGGGATCAAGTTTCTCATTCATTATAACACTTTCTTGCTGCCTTCCCCGTGTTTTCTAGCAGAACGATGCACATCCCCTGACTTCACCATCATCAGCACGGTGGTTTCTTTACACACCACTAGGAGCAAGGTCCTTCAGAATGGCTGCGTGTTCACCCGACTACACGGGGCATTAGGAAGTCACACCCGTACACAGGATTGCCAAGTGACTTTGACCTTCCCCAAGATGTGAGGGCACCACAACTGTGAAGTCGGGTTTCTGGAAAATCGAGCTGAAAGGCAGAAACAAGAACTGTGCGTGGCCCCGTGATCTACATACCGGGTAGCCGTTGAGAGGCTGAAAATACAGGTTGGTGTCTGTAATGCACACGTGCCCAGGATTCGTTACCAGGGGCGTTACCATCTCTGCTTTGCACTCCATATGCAGCTTTTCAGACACGTTTTGGAACCTGCAAAGATGTATTACAGCAAAGATAAGAAAAGTCAGAAACGTAACTACTGTCTAGGCTTAATCACATTGTAAATTTGCCTGCTATCTGTCCAAATACTACAATTAGTACAAGAAAGGTGTTAATAGAAACTGGCTGATTCAATAGAGTTGACATTCTTTTAGATGGCATAATGGAATCCTGGCTTTTTATTAACAGAAGAGGTCACATATCACAGAAACAAATCTCTCCCAAATGAACAGTCCCAAGGCTATTCCTATATCCATGTAACTTCCTACGTTTATTTCGTTAAGGTCTACTTCTAGAGCTGGGAGCAGTGCTGTGCACCTCTTTTGCCAGCACTGGATTCCAGAGTAGCCTGGGCTGCCGAGCAGGACCCTATCCTTAGCACGTTTACTTTACCAGATTCTGAACAAGTAATCACAATCACTTGAAGGTCAGTTTGATTTCTATATATAAAACCACTCAAAGATCCCCTTTCTACTCCTTAAATGCTTAACTAAAACAAAACAACAGCTCGTTTCTGATTTGTAACTTTAAAAAGTAGCATGGAAACAACTAAAGTACTAACATTTTAGGGTAATTACTGAGTTAAATAACTGGATTAAAAGTAAATCTCATGGGATAGGGAATGCCACCAAGTAAATCTTGGGGGCAGAGCGTATGCTTGTCATGCACAAGCCCTGGTTCAGTCCTGCCAGCAAAGACAAGAAAAGAAGGAAATCACTTAGTCCCAGGACATGACACTGGGACAAACCTTCCTCTAAGTGAAAATGTGGAAAATGGAAGAGACCGCTGATGTCCTCGCCTGATGATCAAAATCAACTGGTAAGTGGAACATTCCTCATAAGCTCCTAAAACCGATTAGAAACCCGAGCGTTCACAGACATTTAAATGACCTTGACTGAAACAAGGAAAAGAACAGGCCAGCAGGTCAGTGGCAGGAGGACAGTGGCTTCACAGGGCTAATAAAGTCTGTAGGCTTGGACAGCTTCAATGATTCCACAATCATCGCTGTCAGTTTTACACTTCTCTCCAGCACATAACAAATGAGTCAACAAAGCAGTCACTATGGTATATGCCTTGGGAAAAACTCTCAGCCAACAGAAAGGTAAGCACTGTTAGGGACAAGAGCTACATATGTTTCCTACCAGAAAACAGGAAATAGTCACCAAGATCGACCATATTTTGGGCTATGAGACAAATTCAAACAAATACCGGAAGACTGAAACATAGAACATATTTTCTGTTCAAATAATGTTAATTAATAATCAACAGAAAGACAACTACAAAATCCTTGGCTGTGGGAAAACTAAGCAACATACTTCTAGTCACCTATAGGCAAAGGAAAAACTGGCAAAGTTAATTACAAAATGGGTGACAAAGAAACCTGTGCTGGAGCAGTACTTTAGAGGGAGACCTAAGCTGAAGTGCTACTGTAACAGAAGAAAGTCTGATGCCTGCCACTGCAGCCTTGCTCTCAGCACCTAAAGGAAGCCTCCTTTGCTCTCTATGAGCTGCAAAAAGATATAAAAGTGGACATCAGTCTTAAATAAAATGGAAGAGTAGAAAAAAAAATCTAAGACAAGGGTCATTACTTGAGGTTAATAAAATTGGTAATCCCTTTACAACACTGACAAAAGAAAAATGAGAAAACAAAAAAGAAGTATCAATGCAAGGAAGGCACAAATATGCAGAAGTATAGTCTGATAGCTTCAAGAAGACATGATACATGAGATGGCTCACTTCTGAGACTCACAGTGGGAAAAGAGAACTGACTTGTGACAGCTGTCCTCTGACCTCGAGACGTGTCATTGTGTGCACCTCTAGTACATGTTTTTTTTTTTTTACAAATGTTAAAGAACACCAAGAAACACATGTATGATAAGTCAGATAAAATGGACACATTTTTGAAACACACAGTTTATTAAAATAGATACAAGAAGCAGCTTGCAAATTAAATAGTCCTGCATCTAATTTAAAAAAAAAAAGAATAATATCAGGGCTTAGAGGATGGAAAAGCTGTTAAAAACATTTGCTGCTCTTGCAGACAACTTGGGTTTGATTCCCAGCACCCATGTAGCGGCTCACAACCATCTGTAACTCCAGTTTTAAGGAAACCGAAACCCTTTCCAGGGTTCTCCATGGGTATCAGAAATACACATGGTATACAGACACATGCAGGCAAAACAACCATACACATAAGAAAAAAAAAATTTTTAAAAACATAAAAAGGTTAGATAAGCCTGGTGTTGTGGTCTGCACTTATCTCACAATGCAGAGGAGACAGAAGCAAAATGATTGTGAGGCCAGTTTGACCCACACAGTAAGACTCTATCTCAAAATAACAGTAGGCAAACAAACGAACTACATTAAGTACAATCCCTAAGAATACATCATATTTACATAGTTTTATCTATAAATTATACAAAAAAGTAAGCAAAAAATACCACCAAGCCCCATTCTTCTTGCAAACACGGGATCACAGAACACATCCAAACCCGTTCTATGAGCATTATTCGGTACAAGCAAAACCTTGTACCAAAACAATTATCAGAGAATGACAGAGCAATATACACAAGTAGATAGATGAAAAAACGCCTGACAAAACATCAACAAAGCAACACAGAGGGTCACACACCGTGACCTTAAATAATATTTTTACATGAATACAAAATTCATTTAACACTAAAAAAATCAATACAATTTATATTAACAAAATAAATGAAAAAAAATGATGTCCATAAGTACAGAAAAAAATTGGTAAAACCTGTACTTCTTTTATTGAAAAACTTTCAGCAAACTAAAACAAAAAGGAGCTGTGACAATGAGTACGAAAAACCTACAGCTGGCATCTTTCTTAAACGCTAGACCCTGTTCCCCACAATATCAAGAATAGGGGATGCGCTCAGGAAAAGATGGCAGAAATGCGCTCAGGAAAAGAAGATGGCAGAAATGCGCTCAGGAAAAGAAGATGGCAGAAATGCGCTCAGGAAAAGATGGCAGAAATGCGCTCAGGAAAAGAAGATGGCAGAAATGCGCTCAGGAAAAGAAGATGGCAGAAATGCGCTCAGGAAAAGAAGATGGCAGAAATGCGCTCAGGAAAAGAAGATGGCAGAAATGCGCTCAGGAAAAGAAGATGGCAGAAATGCGCTCAGGAAAAGAAGATGGCAGAAATGCGCTCAGGAAAAGATGGCAGCACCTCCACACCAAACGCCTAACACTGGGGAGAGTGAAGCGAGGGACGAAGGGAATGCTACAGAATCCTTCATTTGAAAACCTAAAGCTTTTCCAAATTAAAGAATTTTTAGGAAAATGTTGGGGACCAAGTGAACAAATGTGAATTGGAGCTGTGTGTTAGAGGATGTTGTAAGTAATTGGATTTGACAGTGATACTCAGGACTGCAAGGACAACCTTTTAACAGACACACGCCTAAGTACTTGTGGGACAGTGTCATGATGTCCTGTAACTTAGTGTCAAAAAAGTTATACTCAAGCACACAAACACATGCATGTATATTACATTATATTATTCTTTCAACTTGACAGAATTTGAACCTTTTCAACATAAGAAGTGGGGAAAACACAGTCCTATTTCCTCAATAACAGGTATTTCTATTTCTTGAAAAATCTGATGTAAGCTTATGTTTGCAAGTTTACTTTCACTTTTTAGAAAGAATGCACATGACCGGAATTCATTTTACACCACCAAGACTCCTCTCTAAATCCCCCAGCATAACATTTTGGGTTCTGGGCAAGTAAATTAAAATTTTCAAAGTGAACCACCTTTTAATTTTGGTAAGATTTATTTATTTCATTTTATGTGTTGAGTTTTGCTCACATGTATGTCTGCGCACCACATTTGTGCCTGGTGCCCTAGAAGGTCAGTTCCCTAGAAATGGAGTTACAAATGGTTGTACACAGCCTGGTATTAATAGTTATTATAAAGATAAAGTAATACAGAAGAATATGAAATGAAAATATTGGCTTGTAGCCCACATCTATTTAATATAAGGGAAGAAATAAACAAGAGACTAGGATAATAAAAAAAGCACCACTATTCTCGGAAAAGGTACTGTGTGCTTAATAAGCCAGGAAAATCAATGGAAAAACCATTAGAACAGTAAATGTACTCTCCCAGTCTCTGTGGGGAATGATAGGAAAGTGCAATTTGAAGGGCCAAAGAAAGAATCTCTAGAAGAACTGACAGTGAAGCTAAAATCAGAAAGCTCAGTTAGCCAGGAGCAAAAGACAGGCACATTCTAAGCATCAAGGGGCTAAGATGAAAGAGCAGAGGAAAGAGAACACGAGGGAACAAGAGAGCATGACAAAGGCCTGGAGGGCAGAGCATACACGAGCAGAAGGATCTGCTCCCCTTGCAAGCAGCCAGAGCCCAGACCTCATGAAGCTGCAGCCACCTGGAGCAGTGAGCAGAGGGCAAGCACCGCCATGGAATGGGCTGAGACCATGGCAGTATGTCATCTTGTACACTGTATCTTTCAAGAGTCAAGCGGTGCATGTGTCCTTTACACAGGACACATTTTAGTGCATCATCACGATCAGAGTGAAGATGAAGTGAGGAGGGAACACCAGCACTGCGAAGACGGACTAAGCATTGCTATGGTGTACTGGGGCAGTCATGGTGGAGAAGACAAGTGAACAGGCCACAGAGATGACAGCAGTAGGTATACACAGGCTTTCTAAATGGCAGGTGTCAGGAAGGAAGAAGCTCTGATAGTTCTCATTCTTAGGCTAGACCATTCCCTAAGAAGAGCAGGTTCTGAGTAAGATGATGACGATGGCAGCAGTTTTGTTTGTTTGCGGTGCTGGGGCCAGACCCAAAGCCTCATATGTGTTAGGCAAGTGCTCGCCCACACCCCAGCCCACATCAGTGTTGAACATGCTGAGAGATACCTACAGATGGAACTGTTCACTCCATTCTAATCAGAAAACAAAATTTTGAAAGCTTACCTATTTTTGTCAAATGACGTTCTAGCCAAACGTGACTGCAAGATAGCTGTTATCTATGAGAAGAACCGTTTAAAAACATGGATGTGAGTATACCGCGTGAGAATGAGAAAAGTTAACTCCTTATCAAATTGGGACACTCACCATGGCCATTTGGTCACCGAGTTTGTCAAGACAGGATGCCCTGTGCAGCTACAATGTTACAAATGCACACAATTAGTTCTCCTTGCAAGGAACAGCAGGCATTTCTTTAGAAGCAATGGAAAAATACTGATGACTTGGTCACTTAGTAGCAGTAGAGATTCTGGAATGTCTGTGGCTTTTCCTAGTTAAGTTTCCAAATTCAGCATAGTCAAGTAAATTTACAGCATCTTTAAAAAAGTGACAATTTTTGGGTAATATGAAATATGAGGTTAAAAAAGTAGCATCTGAGTAGATGTGTTCGTGCAAGTTTTTAATCCCAGTGCCAGGGAGGGAGAGGCTGGAGGGAGGCCAGCCTCAGCTACCGAAGCTCCTGCCTCAAAACAAAAGTAAAACCAGAAACTAAGGATTGTGGCTCAGTCTTAGCTCAGTCTGCTCTGCCTTCTCTGGGTGCCAGACTGAAGGACCGGCTTACCTGTAACAGTGTCTCCACAACATCTTCCACCTTCCCAGAAACTTCCAGTTCAAAGACGTACTCCATGTTTCCCTGGCAGGACAGAAGCAGCAGCATGTCAACCTGATGCTTGAGAAGCGGGTCTGCAGCAGCTGCCTATCCTGCACATTTCTGCAGTGTCCCCAGAAGGGAGAGCTCCAGGGAGCTATATTTACAAGATCCAGGGCTGTTTTGTACCTCAATGCCTTCCATGCACTGGGACTTAGTCTGTACTTCCTG
This sequence comes from Meriones unguiculatus, assembly GCF_030254825.1. NCBI lineage: Eukaryota > Metazoa > Chordata > Mammalia > Rodentia > Muridae > Meriones > Meriones unguiculatus. Next base: position 120,904,597 of record NC_083354.1, read on the forward strand.
TTCTCCTTCCTTGAGGGGCAGGGGTTAGCTTTACGTTGGGTCTTTCTTCTTTTGTAATGTAACCATTTACCTTACATTCCTCTTACTGCTGCTTTGCTCCATAATCTGGCATTCTCTCTTTGTTTTCAGTTGCCATACAATGTTTTCAAGTTTCTCTTTTCATTTCTTTGGTACACTGCCAGCCTGAGAACGTGCTGTCTAGCTGTGCCACCAGTGGCTTTGCAGCTCTCTTTTCACCTCCCTGCGGTGGGACAGTGACTTCAGTCTTACTTCTGTGATGGCTTGCTCTGTGACTAGCATGTGATGTGTGTCACTGGTGGGTGGAATGGCCTGTGCTAGAGCCACGAGGTCCAGCTAGCCTCCAATGTTGGCTCCGGACTGACATTCTTACTGGGTGCTCTTCTCATTGCTGAGTGTGGTGGCAATTTCTCACTGTCACTGCACTGATGTCTAGGTGGCCCTTCAGCTCCCTCAATATTCACTTCATATGCTTATGTGCTCTGAGGACAGGCATACATGTACATGTCGGCTAACTTTTCATGTCAATTTGACTGGGCCACAAAACTGCAAACATATCTCGTTGTTTGCGTATGTCTATGAGGGAGTATCTGAGTGAAATCAGCACGTGAACCACTATACTGAGTAAAACAGACTGGCCTCTTCAAAGGAAGTGAGGCTTGTCAGCCAAGGTCCAGAAAGAACAAAAGACTACAGATAAAAGAAAGAAATTCCTCCTTTGTGGCTGTCTTCCTGCAGGGACACTGGGCTTTCCTTCTCTTCCTATGTAAACCCATCTTACAGTCTTGGCTCTCCAAGACTGGGCGTCTACCTCATCATCTCACCTGTCAATTCCTTGTAATAAATTCCTGTAACATTCTTCTGTCTCAGTCTCTCCCATGCACTACATATACATATGTGTGCGTGCATGCACACACACACAGACCCATACATACATAAGTTTAACAGCCTGATGATCTGTGTCCTACAGAACCAGCCCCCCCCCCCCCCGCAATGCCAACATTGGGGCTGGCACTTGAGCTACAGCTCTGTACTTTGGCTGGTCTCAGCAGAGCTACCAGAGGAAGGGTACCCAGGAACAGTCTCACCTTGAGAGGAGGGTGGTCTACTGCCCATGGGGGCTTTTGTCACAGTATAAAGGCAATGTCACAACAGGTTACATGGCAAGACTGATTTAGCAGGTAGGAAGAGACAGTCAAACACAGTGCACTGGGCTGTCAAGCTCCTGGGTGACCTGCACATGCAAGTTTTCTTGTCTGTAGAACTGCGTAAGCAGTTTGTGTTTCATAAACTGCTGGCTAAGATACTACAGACTGGCCCGCACATGGAGCAGACTCAGCACGCAGGCCTGGGTTCGCACAGAAAGTGTGGCTTTTATAATTGCAGAAGTGTCGTTACAAGGTGCTAGCTACACCCTTTAGGTAGCAGTGACCTCACGACCTCGGTGTGCTGTAGGGTAAAGGCACAGAGCAGAGCTCAAACACCTATGTTTCCTTGATAAATCCACAACTTCCACCAAATTAACACTTTATGAAAGCCTGAGCTATCAAATACAGTGTATATTATAAACTCTAAGTAGTTCTTAGAGTTTTTTCAGTAATGTTAGAATTTAAAATGTTAGAATGTAAAAATTTCTTAGAGATACTTAGTAAATGTTCTTATAAATTTGTACATCCCAATTTTAGTCTGTTAGTTAATCAGTTTCTTTCTTTCTTTCTTTCTTTCTTTCTTTCTTTCTTTCTTTCTTTCTTTCTTTCTTTCCTTCCTTCCTTCCTTCCTTCCTTCCTTCCTTCCTTCCTTCCTTCTTTCTTTCTTTCTTTCTTTCTTTCTTTCTTTCTTTCTTTCTTTCTCTCTTTCTCTCTCTCTCTCTCCTTCCTTCCTTCCTTCCTTCCTTCCTTCTCTCTCTCTCTCTCTCTCTTTCTTTCTTTCTTTCTCTTCCTGTGTATGAATATTTTGCCTGCACACATGTCTATGTACCATATGTGTGCAATGCCTGCAGAGACCAGAGAGGGCACCAGATTCTCTAGCATGGGAGTTACAAATGGGTTTTAACTACTGTGTAGGTAACAAGGTAACAAACCTTGGCATTTGGAAGAGCAGCCAGTGCTTAACTCCTTAGCCATTTCTTTTCATTTCTTCCATTTCTAATATCATCTCTAAGGTTCTGCTATTAAGGCAACATGTCTGTGGAACATTTGGGTACTTTTGTAATAACTGTTAATATACTTTGATGTACTCAGTATTAACATATTTGATTAAAGATGTCAACTATAAAAACCTTATTGTCAAAAATCACTGCATAAATTTCCAATAATATGTGGAAAACTTTACTTACCCGTTCTATCTTATATGGTGCAACAATATTGTGTTCTTTAATAAAATATACCTGAAAAAGATAAGTCAACACTGAAATAATAACCACAAGTTTTCGCTACAAAAATTTCTATACTATGATTTCAATGTTTAAATTGTTATACGATCTCTATTTGCAAAGGTACCTATATTTATATTAGTATGGTTTTAAGGTACTGACATTTAAATAACAAATATTTCATTAAGAAGAGAATCATTAATAGGTGGGGTTCAAGATGTCGTGTGAATGTTACCATTTGTAATAAGTAGCCAATCAGGTAAGAGAAGGAAGCTTGTCAGTCTAGAAGCCAGTTTCCTAACAAATGGGAAAAGCAAAGGCACGGTGCTATGATACATTCAATGACATCAAGAGACATCTCCTCCCTCGAGGAGAGTTGGCACGTGATGTTTGCACGAGGTCACCGCTCCACCTGCATATTAATAACTGTGCAGTATGAGCACCACCATCTGCCAGAGTGCATCAGCTGCCTGGACTATCATTTCCTGCCCACCCCCCCACTCCTGGCAGCATCTCAAGGGCAGTTGTCATAGCAGGGTTCAGAATGCAGAGCCTGGCCCCTCCCTATGCATCTTCACTAACTGCTCGTAGAACAGTTAGAGAGCCCTCTTCCATTTCATACAAGCCACAGGTAGCCACCCTGCTGGTCTCACATCCTCCTCTGGTCATTTGTCTGACTTTTCTGTATTAAGACTTTTTGCCAGAGTATTTGTGACTTCTCTTGGGCCCGTCACGGGCTTTTATCCCACTAAACTAAAGAAGCCACTCCTCTGAGTCACAGGAGGCGCTCGAGACCTCCAGGCCAGCAAATCCCATGGCCAATTCTCAAGCCTCCTTGGTGTCCTTCTGGGAGTTACGGCATAGCTGCAGAAACACTGTCCATGTGGCGCACAGCACTCCTCCTCTCTGCTCCGCCTTGCCTCCCTTCTGGACCTGGTTTTCTTCCTAGCCTCCAGCACTTGAAAGCCAGAGTCTTGCTTTCAGAACCCATCTGTCCATAATAACCAGTACTGGGGAAATGGTATCCAGCCCCAGGGCTTAAAAATTCATCAGAAATTCCAAGTCTCCAATGTGTCCTTCTGACTTCAGCTTCATGAACCTAGACAAGAACACCTTGGCATCTTCCCATGTCTCTGGGAGGCCTATAAGCAGCCCATACCTCACATTCTCAATCAAGCTGCTCCTCCCTGTCTGCGATCCCACCCTCTCCTTTTATTTCAGTAAAAGGCACCACAATCCAGCTAGCTGAAAGTCTTTCTGGATTTTTCTCTTTTATACACCACGACTAAGTCATCAGCACATCGCCAGGCTTTTCTTCAGAATATGTCAAGACAGTGACTAGCATTCACCATCCTGACACAAAACACCAGGGTTTCTGAATGCCCTCTGGCTCTCCTGGCTCCACCTGTGACCCTCGTCAGAAGCATTTCAAAGACATAGACATCAGGTCAGAGTCCTTTCCTTCTAGCTCCCCAGTGGTCTTTCACATTTGCCCTTCACTCTGAAGCCTTACTGTGGTTCAGAGGCCATCATAACTGTCCCTGCTCCTGCGCCAGCCTTCCTCTAGTGCTCTTGTCTGAACCTGTGTCCTGACTTCACTCACCTCCTGCCTTTCATGATCACTGCCTGCTCACCTTGCCGGCAGTGGTCAAGTCGCTCTTTCTCTGTGAGCCTGTTCTAACCACTCTGTCTAAAGCAGCACAGAAGGGTTCCCTAATGTGCACCACACTTCTGTCCTGCTTTTATCTTCTTCATAACACTTACCAATAACTGACACTGGAGGACAGATTTGTTTCCACCTCCCCTGCTGAACACGTATATGGTTTAAAACTAATATTTATATAAAGACACAATATACACACAAACATGTTATTCCAATAGCAACAACAATAACAAAATTCTGAAAGCAAAACTCTGTACCAAAACCCATTTCTGAGACTCGGTAAAAGTCTGGGCATATGAAGCTTAAAATAATCCTTGAAGGAGTCGCTTGCATCTCGGTACCCTTGATTTTGAATTAGTGCCATCTGAGATCTCTTCCTAAAACTATTTAAGAAGGAAGGACTCCGAGCTTTACTTCTGGAACCAAGTTACTAAAACTTTACTGGGATAGGTAGTTTTCTAAAGGAAACATTACTTTTAATTACTTCCTTGAAAGCTGTGGATGGCCTGCAATAAGCTAATGATGCAATAAGAAATACCCATATGAGCACACAGGACGAGGGTTAATGACAGTGCTCCCTCCACAGAGCACCAGATGATGGTCCCTGTTTGCACCTGGACATTAAATATAGAGTTGAAGATAGTTCATGATTCTTCTTTAAGAAAAATGAGGTTGAATAGAGTTCATTAATCTTTTCTTTTTTAAAATTAGAATTACAAAGGTACTAACAAAGTTACTTAATCTAAAATTTCATGGATTTCATATGATAAATGTCAACACAGGTTAAACAGAGCTCTATGAACACAGGGTTCAGTTATTCCAACAGCAGGGGTCGCTCTCGCCTCCCCCCCCCAACTCCTGCAGATGCTCTAGGCACTGTCCTCTGCAAATCTCTGGGCTCAAGTACGTTGTTCCCCACAGATTTCCGGCACGCATTTGATCACAGCAGGATGTTTCTCTGGACCCCCTGGCAGTACACAGAACTAGAGCTCTACACAGAGTCTAAACCCAGATAACACATCCTTTGGCAGAGAAAGAACTTGAAGTTACAAACCAAAGATAGGCCTGTGCTCTTTCTTTACTTTTTTTTTTCCTCATCTACAGACTAATTAATGAGATGCCAGCAGAAAAACTACATTTCAATTTGTCATGTGATGCCAATACTGCTCTTGATACAACTGTGGATGCATGTGAATACTGCATAGATCTGGAATGAACAGAGGGCAATAGCTCAAGTCATTCCTGATAGGAGAGCCTAACCTTCCAGAGGCATTGCTGGGCTGTCATGTGTGAGGTCACTTATGTGTCCTGGCCCTGGCTTCCCACCTTTATCAGCGGGCGGTCACGGAACTAACTGTGGTGCTTTCATTCCAGCCTCCCGACACTGACCTCCGGGGACAAACTGCAGTTCTTATACTTAGTAAGTATGGAGTGTCCTGTGGGAAAAATCTTATCTTTTAAAAAGTTTATTTCTCGATCACTAAATTCTCAAGACATTTAAACATTTATTCCAATGGTTTCCAGTTGATATTTATATAAGTGAAAAATTTCATCATGAAAAAAATTGAACATACTCATGCATAGAAATTGTCACACAAGTTTGGAAAAATACATGCTAACATTTTTAGTAAATATGTTTACTAAATACTTCTTACCTGACTGAAAATGAGGGAAATACCCCAAGATTTTGCCCTGAAATGCAGATTAAAAATCATCAGACATAAAATACTTTTGTTGAAGTAAAATTAAAAGTAAAAAATTACATACTTTCCAAAGTGTCTATTGGCTCCATTTTCTCCATGTTTTCCTATTTTTAAACAGTCTCTCAAAGGAATCTGGATAAAATTGAAAGGAAGGTTAGAAAAACAAGCAAAGATAAAAATATACACACAATTAGGAATGTTTCTGCTCACATTTAAAATGCCTTTACCTTAAGAATGGGCTGGGATATAGCATCTGGTTCAAAAATCACTGATTTTGAACATATTTTTAAGGAGCCTCTGATTTTCCTAGGAGCCAGAGGAGAAGAGATTATTTGAAGAACACCAGGACAATCACAAAAGTTATTTATTTTAACTAGAATGTGGATTGCTAAGGTGTCAGCTAATAGAAGCTTGACAGTTGGAGAAAGGGCACAGCAGAAATGAAAAGCCACCACGTCCCCATATCTCCACACTGAAACGTCACATGCTGAAGTATGGCTTTGCTTGTCGAGTGCAGCTCCATAACCCCATTAATTATTATTCATTACTATCACTACTGTTATTATTATTCCAAGTCTTTACAACTGCTCTCCAAAGAAACTAAGGCTCAAAAGCACTGACACATGCTAAATCTGTGATGTTTTCAGCATATTCATTGGCTTTTCACTCTCTCAATCTGGAAGAACTACTCAGAAGACAATATTAAATGGGTACAATTAATTAACTAAATCCATTGTTTTTGTTTTTGTTTGTTTGGGTTGGTTTTGTTTTTCTTTTTAAAAGCACAGAAAAACTAAGTTTGAATTTTACATACAAAATACCATAAACAATGATTTTGAGGTATTCAGAGAAAAAAATCTATTTCATGGCAGTAAGCAATTTTTTTCAAGTTCTGATCCAAACATGCTGCTTTATTCAAAAATATGGAACGCTTCACAAATTTGCATGCTATCCTTGCGCAGGGGCCATGCTAACCTTTTCTGTATCGTTCTCATTTTAGTACGTGTGCTGCCAAAGTGAGCATGGCAGTAAGCGATTTTAAAGCCTGTGTGAATGTGATATCACATAAGCAGCTGTGGGGCTGACCACTTCCTTAGTTTCTTAGGACATTTATGTCTTTACTAAGTTTTGAAAATTATATTCAAGTGACTTTAAGGCTGTTAAGTTGGGCCAATATACATCACCTTTACTTTCTTTTATTAGTAATGAAACCAAGATAACAACTTACTATGAAGTCAGGCATTTATATACAAGTACAATTTTTATGATCTCACACTTTTTCTCCCATTATCATGTCCATGCATGTGTGTGGGGAACATCCATGTCCATATGTGTGTACATGCATGTGGAGGGCTGTGGGTAATGTTACACCTTGCTCTTTGAGGTACGGTCTCCCCACAGCACCCAGAGGTCATGGATATGGTTAGTTTCACTAGCCAGCTTGCTCTAGGGAAACAGGCTCTCCTGTCTTCTAGGACTGGAATTGCAGGCACACTGCTACAATGGGCCAGTAATTGACATGGTTCTGAGGGTCTGAATTCTAGTCCTCAAGAGTGCATGATAAACTCTCTGACCACTGAGCCATGTGCCCAGCCCTTGCCTCCTTTAAAACCATTTCAGTGGCATGTGGCTATGTTTCCAGTCCTTGGTTGGTATCTGGATGAATGCTCTCACTCCAGTGCTCTGGAGTCACACGTCACACTATTTTAGCTGAAGCAACCGCAGTTGGCCCTGTATTTCCAAGGTTCTATCTCCATAAACTCAACCAAATCAGATTTTTTTTTTGTTTTAATTTTAGAAAGTTCCAAAACCAAAACTAGGATGTTCTGTGTGTCAAACACTGTGCTAAACAGATGGGGATGAAGCGCCATGTAGGCTGCTGGGTGCCGCACAGAAGCACAGATGTGTTAGGTAAACAGGAAGATGCTCGAAGGTTTGCACGCAAACACTATACCACGTTCTGCAAGGGACCTGAGCATTCAAGGACTTGGGTATCTGTGAGAATCTAAGGAGGAAACCTGTGACTCTACATCTGTACATAACTTAGAAATCTGAAGTGTCAACAGACAGACACAAACCACTGAGAAATGCAAGCGCTAATCTGAGAAGCCCTCCAACTCCCAGAGCAGCACTCTGTCCTCTTTATGGAAGGAAGTTTACCGGAGCAGGTAATCTTCACTACTCAATACATGCACTGAATGGGTGATCAGGCCCATCATACAGAAGGCTATAATTCAGTTTACAACTCTGCTTTCTCATAGGGTTTTGAAAATTTACATGTTTCATGTTAAGTACACGAACTTTTACTATCCAAACTTAACAAATAGTAAGATTTTTTTTTTAGTAGTAAGACATTTCTAAGTCTAAGCAAACAGAACAGAAAATGCCCACATACCAATCACCTTCCTTTAGCATTTGCCAGTAGGTGGTCATTTTGCTTCTTATCTGAGCCCCTCCTTAAACCCTGCTGGGCTCCATACAGAACTCTTACCAGAGACACAGCACTCTCTTTTATCTTTCTAAATTTTTATTGATTATTTGGGAATTTCACATCATGAATCCCACGCACACTCACTTTCCGTCCTCCAGGTTCTGCACCCATCCATGACCTCCTCTCCCCTCCAAGAAAAGAAGAAAAAAAAAAAGTCCAATTTGTGTTGCCCATGTGCCCACTGGAGCATGGTCAAACTCCCGGTGTCCAGCCCCTTAAAGAAAACTGTGTCTTCCGCACATGCACCCCAGCCAGAAACCACCAACTGGGCAGAGCTACACTTCAGTATCCTTATCACAATTTTCAAGAGTTCTCTTCGATGGTGTTCTGTCTAGGCTGTTACTTTTGAAGGTGGGGAGTAGGGGTTGTCACAGAAGCAAGCAGCACTCTTAATAATAGGTCTATCCCTAAAATGTTTTCATTTCATAAATGTATTTTCATAGCCTGTTTACTCAATTCAAAATCCAGAGTCCACATTACATTTGATTGATGATATTATACTCTTTCCTTTTTTTTTTTTTCAAGACAGGGTTTTCTGTGTAGCTCTGGCTGCCCTGGAACTAGCTCTGTGGACCAGGCTGGCCTCAAACTCACAAAGATCCGCCTGCTTCTGCCTCCCAACTGTTGGGATTAAAGAGTGCACCACCACTCCTGGCTTACCCTTCCCATTTGTTAATATAAAATGATTTCTGTTGTGCTTGTGCAATACTAGCACAGAAACCACATTTTCTCGAGGATTCCAGATGAGAGCCCTCCCGCTGCAACAGTGACCTCACGTGCCAGCTCCATAATGTGGCTTCCTGCATCTGTGATATTCCTTTACCATGTTCTTCCTTTACATTATCCACCAGATTAGAACAGATTCTGTTGTTTCATCTGACAGTGCCTCACGGGAGGGACACATAGTGCCTTCACATCAGCAGATACGAGAGACTTGAGGTGAGGTTAATCTTGACATGCCCCTGGCAAAGCTTCTCAGTAAATTCCCACCTAATGGTTTTGGCAGCCCTTGAAGATTACGATATACCATGTAATTATGGTATAGTCTCTACAGAGAGCCAGATGGATGTATCTGTATAGATCACACAGTCACAGAGCAATCGAGCATGGGCTTCATGGAAACAATGGCAGTGGCTGCTCCAAAACAACTGGTCATATGCCAGTAAGAGCCAGTGGCCATTCACTGGGCCCAAAGACTGCATGGACTTTGCTGATGCCCTCATATAAATCCATCGCTTCAGCAGGGGGTTAAACTCTCTCACTCCATTGTATTTACTAGCTAGAATTTTTCAATTAAGAATAACTTCATATTAATCAGCAATTTAGCGACACTAAGTATAATTTGTATAAGAAAAAAATTCAAAGACAAATAAACATGCTTTTACTCATAGCTTTCAGAATATTGATGCAAAGCAACTTGTCTGTTTTTAAAGGAGGAATTAATAGTTATGCAGAAAGCAGATCTGGCTCTGGTTCACACTGTAGTAGTTATTACTTCATTTTGAAGGGGCATGACCTGCTCCATGGTTTTATGATCATTGCTTTACTACAATCCACTACAACCCGTATCAGAGAGCAAGGCGCTCTGTGTGACCAGAGGAATACAGGAGCAACGTAACCAGACAGACCAGAGCCCTGATCGGCAGCCCCACAGGAGCCGCTGTAAGTTATGCCACAGTCTCATCACCTACCTACGGAGAGAGAAGGGGGAACCCCATTTTAAAGATGGCAGGCCTTACAGTCTGTTAGCGGCCAGAGCTGTGTGAGGTTGCTCACCTTTCCTTGGGGCTGCCCTGGTGCTGAACATGGAAGGCTGTGTGCTGTTCAAAGTAGTATTCCTCCAAGTTGAGCAGCAGTAAGGAAAACCTAGACAAGGAAGAGAAAGACAGCTTCGTGTTGCATCTGGTTTATAGGAATGGAGAAGACTGTGCACACAAAATGCCTGCACCCACATCCCCAGCCCGCACTCCCCTCTCCCCTGCCCCCAAAGGAGCCCTTCATAAGGAAGATGCACTCTCCTCACACAAATCCCTAACTGAGTGAAACTGCTTTTGAAGACCTTGCTTTCCACCCCATGGGATTTTCATGTCACTGTCCCCTGATGGCACAATCCAGGCTTCCCTGTCCCTCCCCTGCCACACAGGAAACCATGTCCCACACTGAGTTCAGTTCTCATGACTCTGGTGAGGCAGTGCACTCTAGGAGGTAGGTGTGAAGATGGCTATAACCACCCTGATGTTTTAGATACCACACGTGCTTAATAAGTAAAACAAGTCAACTGAGTTGTATAATTCCTTGAGTGTAAGCGCTCTGAAGTTTAACAGGAAGACACGGCAGAAATGTAAAGAGGTGAGGTGGTTTAGGAAAAAGCGACTGATGCTCAAGCCCGGTGACCTGAGTGACTTCAGGTGCTCAGGGAAGGAGATGACTTACTCCTGAGAGCTGTCCACTGAGCTCCACACTAGGACCGCAGTGTGTGCACATGCACAGCAGTAAAAAAGGAAAGTAATAATTTAGTTGAACGGCCACAGAAAGAAGTATAAGGCCACCAAGTACAAGACGCATGCCCCATGAGAAGGGACTACGGACAGCATCTGGAGTCACAGAGAAAGCGTTCAGACAGTGTCAGACTTCAGACCAATACAGTTGTTCTGCCGCCCTGAAGGAAGAGATCTAGATTAAAGGTGGAGTACGCAGGATATTGTTTATTTTGTGTCTTTCTGGATCAAAACTAAGATGTGAATAAAATATTTTTAAATGACAAGCCCCAAAGAGGACGGCAGACTAGAGAGCTATCATAGCGAGGACGAGATGGGAGTCAAGCTGTGAGAGGCAGAGAACAGATGGGAGACTTAGCCGCACTCGGAAATCAGTACAGATGCTTCCCAAGACAGTTCCACGCAAGAAAACCAATGCAAGCACTCACTCCCCCAAGCACAGTACCTGCGGGTGTCAGCTATCAACAAGCCACTCCTAGATAGGAGCTTCTAATGTGAACGAACAAGACCCAAACGAGCAGAATAACACAAACTGAAGGACGAGAGACAACACAGGGTCAGAAGAAAAGGTCAAAGACTAATGGATACTGTTATAAAAACAAAACATGACAGTGACAACCGACAAGCAGGAAGAATACGGGCTAAGGACTGGAGACAGCACAAGGAACAGAAGAAAAGGTTGAAACGCTCTAATTAACATCCTTGAGTAATGAGCGTCTCTTCATTCAAAAAACAACCAAAACCCAAAAACCTGACTCATGAAATTAAAATGAATGAGTACGGAAACCAGTTTTGCGGGCTAAGCTTTATTGATCTGACCTCCATTTTAAATTCTTGTTCTCTGAACAAGAATTAGTCATGAATTCGGTTTAGCATATTAAAAAATTCTCCAGCATATTAAAAAAAAATTAGTCATAAGCTAAGCTTGCCAGGGCATAGCCTAAACCGCTGCTGGGTCCATCTGAATCCAGTACAGTCAGGAGTGTGGGGGCGTTCCTTTGATGTATCAGGTGATGTCCTAGAAGGTGCTAGTCGGGAACTCACTACTTATACCCCCTAATTCAGGTTGTCCTCAATGGGCTGGTGTGCACGTCCTCCTGTTCCTTGCTGTCCCCATTCCTCCCACAGAAAGTGGAAAGCAGAGGAAGTGTTCTTCAACAAGACACGTGCAAGATTTTCTGGCACAGCACTTCCAAAACAGCTGTTTTCCCACGCAATAATTAAGATATATGCATGCCCACTTTTTAGCAGTAAATCTATCATAAATTAATGGTTTCCTTCATTTATCAGTACTTCTATTTTACAAGAAATGCAAACCTACAGAGAAGGAGTGTAACCAAAGCCTCCTGCTTAACATTAGCTGTTTAAGGGACTGTTTTCTCTGAAGCCCATACTGGTATCTGCTTTAAATACTTTCCATGTAAAAATTGTTTCAATTAACTTTCAACAATATTCTATGGAGTAAAAAAAACCCAATACTTAAAAAACTTCAAAGTCAACTCTTCTGCAGTTTCATGATTTTGAGCTTTCACGTGTAAGTGTTACATAAAACCACGAATTACTTCTCTAAAAGACTTGTGCCCATGGTCCTGAGTAGTCTTAGGGTAGCCCATCTTTATAGTGTGGGTCATTTTCTAGGCACATTTCCTCGTTCAGCAGGTCATTATTTAAACACATGTCGCTCTATCCTCACTCCACCTGAAATTTAAAGCATAGTCATATGCTTGACACTTGAGCAGTTGTTTCACTCCAGTCAGCCTGACGGAGAGCGTGCATGCACACTGACTCCACAGTTCTTCCCAACCCCTCGACAGCAGGCCCGCAGAGTTTACAGTCAGGCCTGTGCCAGCTTACACACGTAAATCTAGCACAAGCTCAGTGGAAAAAGTGCTCTGACACCTAGCTGGCACTGCGCAGGACATAGGAAAGCCGCAGTGTCCAGGATTTGTCAACCACACCCTGAAAACCCAAACTAACCCTCAGATTAAGCCAGGCTGCCGTGCTCCTACAAGAGAGGTGGTTGAACAAACTGTCTGTGTAAAAATTCAACAATCAAAACAAACAGGAAAAACCTTTCTTGGATTCTGAAATAAGGAAGAGATTAAGAAAACAGGTAGAACAGAGGACCACACATGGAAAGGACCTAGATCCCCCGCTCAGATGTAACTGCTTTGCAGCTCAGTCTCCATGTGGATCTCTGAGTGAGGGAAGCAGGGGCTGCCTCTATCATGAACTCAGCTGACTGCTCTTTGATCACTCAGCCCTGATGATGCAGCCTTGTCAGGCCACTAAGGACGAGGATCCAGGCAGTCCTGATGAGACTTAACAAGCTATAGGCAGATGGCAATAGTGGAGAACTCCCTCTCTCAGTGGACTTGGCGAAGGGGATGTGACAAAGAGGGAAGAAGGGAGAGAGTTGAGGGAGGGGGTTTCAATCGGGATATATAATGAATAAATTGTGAAGAAGAAAAAAAAATTTTTTTAAAAAAAGAAAGGAAACAGGTAGACATACAAAGCAAGATTACAGTTGGTGAAACCACACTGGAAACACCATCACACCCTCAAACATTAGCAAAGTCTGAAGAGAGTTGTAGGGGCAGAAACAGCAAAACTTGTCCTTGTCCATCCTAATGGTCACACTCAACACTCGCATAACAAAGGCAGGCACGGAAAAGAAGAGCTTAAAATTTTTATTTAATCAAAAGTTTTGCATGACAGGAGAGCCTTTGCAAAAATCTGGGGCAAGTGCCTCCCTCTTAGGCTTAAGCCCATGAGACACGACAAGGAAGACAGCTGTCTAGTGAAGGACAGAAGGGTGCTAGGTGGAACCAACAACAGCTCTGCTCAGGGTCCTCTCCACCTCCAGAGTGTGGTCGGGACCTTCACAATGAAGGTCTTCAGAGAAAACAGAAACTGCCCTTTCTAGTTTCTGTGCTTGGGTAAGGGAGAAGGGCTCTCAGGTTCTATGAGACAGCGTGGGGAAGGCGAGTTTGGGACATATGACTCACTTCAGAGGAGAAGGGCATGGAGGCAGGAGGTCAGAGACCTCACTTCTGAAGCCTTTTCAGCTCTTTAGTTCAAAGTGCTTACCATGCTAAGACCATATTCTGCAGTATTCTTTTCAGACTCTCAATAGTTACTTAAATTAGATTTCATCTAACTATACGAACATCAGTCTTAATTTTGTGCACACACACGCACACACACACACACACACATGAAAACCAAAGAACAACAAAACAAACACTTTATCTTCTGCCCAAGTGAAGATTTTTTTTTTTTAAGCTAACAATGAGCAGTCTGCCAACAGAGACTAGAGCACCAGGGCTGCACTCCAGTGGTAACCGGAGACTGGCAACAACTTCCTCTTTCCATGATGTGTGAACAATCTGTCCATCTAGAACTATGGCCAGCTAGTGCATACATGCTCTCAGAGTTCCCAAATGACTAGACAACTAAGTTCCAAATCTCAAGCTCTCTGCCTTTTTCTGTCAGCAGACCCCTGTGTCCTCTGCACCTTTTCACACCTCATGAAATTCTCTTTTAGACAAAGATCATTGCAACTCGAAAAGTATGAAAGAAGAGCTACTTTCTTAGTCCTAAGCCCATGGGGTCCTGCCCAATAGCTAAATACATTCTCATTTCAAACACAGCTTCAAAAATGTGGTTATTTGTTTGTTTGTTTTGTTGTTGTTGTATTTAACCTATAGAAATTATTAATGCCTCCATTCAGGGGAGGCTCTAATCTTCTGGAAGCCAGTTGTAACTTCTGAACTCAGCTTGGAGGGACAATGTTACATAGCCATTTTGTGTTTGCTTGCTTTGCTTCCTACAACTCCTCAGGAAAGGTAATCTGGACTACAGGGTCTGAATTATATTTTTGATGATATGCATACTTCTTGAGTGAAAATGTTTTCCAGAACTGCCCAGTAATAATGGATATATTTTTTCCACTTGAAGCTTTCAATACTACTTTCTCAAAAATCTACGTTTTAGGTTTTTTATTCAAATGGGTAACTTTGCAATACTGATTTTTCTGAAGGTTTTTTTCTTCACTGCTACTTGGTTCATTAATTTCCTCTTAATGTTCAGAATTAAGTAAACTAAATTCCCAAGCCCCGTGCATTAGGATAAATGAAAAATTGTAAGAAGGGAAGTGAAGAACTGTAATTAGCTCAACGAAGCCTCTCAGCATTTGTCACTGTTGCCACTTCCTGTTTTCTGGTCTGCCCCAGGTACACAGCTGTCATTTTTCCATCCACTGACTTGGCTTGCAATGAATGAATACAAGTATGTTATCTATGTTCTTCCTTCCAAAGAGGCCCTCACTGTGTGGACCCCACTCACTCTGGTCCTGAATGACAGGAATTTTGCTTCATGGTATCCAGAACTCACCACCTCTCCTAATGGGTTGATACTTTTGCATAAATCTTCAGCTTTTCAGCCCTGGATTCTAATCTCAACTCCCATCCCCCAAAACTTCAGTGACACTAAAACACACACTTCCCCTTGTCCTAGTTTGCTTTCTGTTGCTTTGATAAATACCATTACCAAAACCTACTTAGGGAAGAAAGTCTTATTTCTGCCTACAGGCTACAGCGTTCATCTGGAGCAGTGGCTCCCAACCTGTGGGTCGCCACCCCCTCAGGGGCTCAAATGACCTTTTCACAGAGGTTGCCCAAGAACATCAGAAAACAGACTTACATCACAATTCATAACTTGAGAAATCACAGTTATGAGGTAGCAATGAAAATAATCTTATGGTGGGGGTGGGTCACCACAGCATGAGGAACTATATTAAAGGGTTGCAGCACTAGGAAGGCTGAGAAACACTGGTCTAGAGAAACTAGGGTACAAACTCAAGGCAGAAACCTTAAGGCAGGAACTCAAGAACCTATCAGAAAAATGCTGCTTACTAGCTTACTTCCAGGGTCATGAAAAACCACCTTTCTTGTACAACCCAGAATAACTGTTCATCATACCATTGCCCACAGTGGGCTAGGACCTCCGCCATCAGTTAACCATCAAGGAAATGCTCACAGGCCAATCTGGAGGCAGCAGCTCCATCCAGGTGTCTCTAATTAATGTCAAGTTATCCATAGTCTACAAATTTGCATAGAAATATCTGAGTGGTTAAAGAGTATTTCTAGTTCCTGTATCCGTTGGCCCATGTAAATTACTGGTTCCTCTTCCTCTGCAGAACCAAGTTCACTATTTCAGCTGACTTTTGTAGTCCTTCCCCTCCACAGCAAGTCTAATGCACCATGACTTAGCTCGACTCTAAGAAATTATACTCTCTTCTCAACTGGTGAGATAATTACTTCTGACCCACTTCAGCTAACAAAACGCCTTCTGTTGACCCTACCGATAAAGCCCGGTGCTTCTAATTTCAAGTTTCCACAGCCTATGAGGATAAAAGCATGAGGTTATGGGACAAATTAAATAATAACGATTAGGTATACAACAGATCTTATATGAAAGAGGTTTATTAGATGGATATGAAGAGAGGGAGAGAAGGAAGCGAACAGGATATGATGGGGGAAAGAGAGAGGAGGGCGCCCTGACAGGGAAAGGGGAGAGGGCCAAGAGAGGTCAAGAGAAGGGGAGCAAGAGAGTGGGGACCAAGAGAGGGACCACATGGCTGGCTGGTCCCTTTAAGGGGGAAGGTAACCACACCTTCCAGGTGTGGCCACCTGGCCAGGGACATCATAAGTTACTAGGCAACCCAGAAGCAGGCTTGGTTCCAAAATCCTAACAAAAGGTAGACATACTACCGATGCTCTTACAAGTCTTTCAGCTTTCTCACTCATCAAGACTCATAGCTGTGTGGGCTGGGTACTAGAGCTCGGTGGTGGAGTGCTTACCCAGCATATTCAGGACGCTGCATGCAATCTGCAGCACCTGCACACATGCACAAACACAGAGCCATAGCCTAGGGGGCTCTGGGGATGTCATCAAGGTAAAGAAGTAGTTGGAAAGAACAAGCAAACAGACAGAAAGCTTGGATGTCAAACTGACATTATCTTGAGCATCTTCCACTTTCATGAGCACACAATCATCTAGGAATTGCGTTAAGGTGAGATTCTGATATGGTCCAGGGATGGAGCCCTCTTTCCTGGCTAGTGAGCTTGAGGCATGCTCATGCTGCTGGCTTGTGGGACTCAGTGAGACTAAGATTCCAATATCATATAAACTAGGCTTCCATCACTCCAAACTCATCTGAAACTTCACAGACCATACCAGTAAGTGTTGTCCAGCAGTTCACATGCCTTGTACTTGAGACAGAATCAGGAAGTCACAGTGGACAAGGGATGAACCTGGACCCAAGACCTTGGTGCTAATGCTAGTTTGCACTCAGTCGTGGTGTGTTAGTTTTGTCTTTATGACTCATAGTTTCACAGGTTTTAGTCTATCCTGGCAGGAAGGTGTCAGCAGCAGTTAACATCAATGTCCCAGCACACTGAGAGAGAACTGCCTATGCTAACAGGCCCCTTCCTTTTCCTCTTTCATCCCATAATGGCCATTCACATTCTGGACGTGTCTTGCTCTCTGTTGATCTTCTCTGGAAATGTCCTCAGACACACTTAGAGGTGTGTCCACAAGAGTTTCCCAATGTAGTCAAGGTGACAAAATTAATCATCACACACGACTAAGCTATTATGACCTTGTCAAATCATTTACTTAGTTACTTAAGTTCAACTACAGTATGCAGTGAAGATACTGAGTTTATTTAGAAAATAGACCAAATAAATCTGAGTTTAAAGAAATCAGTAGGCCTGGATATATGCAGCAAACACCACAGAGAGGTGGCCTCCACAGCTTCCAGAAAAGACATTGTACTTCTCAACAGTTCAATAACAGCACTACTGGTCTGCTGCTGATGAAAAGGTGGTATCCTTCGAAGCCGCCCAGAATCCAGCTATGGCTTTGTACTTAAGGCCATCAATTCTGGCTGTCCACAGGCTTGGACCCTAGCCTCCAAATGATGCCAGGGAATGTGCCCATGTTTCCCCGACTGTAGACAAGGATACTGCAAATCCTGCCAGATCTTACAGATTTAAGCAGTTTCCAGTCAAGCCAGGAAGGGTAAGGATAACCCAAAGCCATAAATGCTGCGGGGACCAAGCATGACCTATTGTATCTTGTCCCCTGGTCATTCTGCAGGGCTCAAGTTTCTCCCTGTCTCAAGCGGCAATGTTGGGTAGCTCGGTGTTGTCACAGAGTACAGGGCACACCTGCAGACCACCATTTCTATCCTAGTAGTATCATGACCTATTGCTACCCCAGCAATTCCTGGGCCATCCCCTGGCCATCTGCCTTTGCTTAGAATCCTCACTATGCTAAGTGAATGATACATCCAGCAAGGCTGTTCTTAAAGATAGGGGGAAAAAAGGGGGGGGAGGGTGATGTGTTTAGACATGCAAAAAACAAAGGCAGCTCACTGTCATCAGAATCTGAACAGAGGAACTATTCCAGGATATGATTGAGAAAATGTCCATAATGAAGACATGACATTCAAGAAGGAAGTCCACCAAAGACTGTAGCAAGTACGCACATGAAACTACACCATTATTAATCAGACATCATAATGCCTAATGGGTAGACTTGACTGAACAACAGTGGACTGTAATTAGTAGGGAATGACGGGAGTCATTATTCCAGGGCCTGCTCGTTGATTGACAGGGAGGTACGGAGAATGATTAGCTTCATTAATTAAATGTTAAAACTCCAAGCATAAGCACCAACACAAAGATAAAATTAGAATATAGAGCCCTATACCCTGCAGGAAAATTAAGAGCACACAGGGACATCACTTCATACAGAGGAAAGAAGCCTGAGAGAGGGGATGAAGTCAGAGAAGACAGTAGAAATGACTCTGTACTAATAATAAATGAGCTTTTCTTAAGACAAAGACTCAGGATGAACTACTGAAAAATCAACAAGGGGCCTGCAAATGGCTCAGTGCTTGCTGCCAAGCCTGACAGCCCAAGTTTGATCCCTTGGATCCACACAGTAGAAAAAGAGAAGACTCCTACAGCTGACCTCCATTCACACATGCACACATGCACAAACACGTGCACACACACAAAATAAATGAACAAAATGTAATCTTTTATGTTTAAAAGTTAGATAATACACTTCACAAGAAACATATTCAAAACAAGGTTATAGAAAATTTTATATAATGAAAATCACCTGAAAACCACTGATATAACTATATTAATATCAGACAAAAATTACTAGAATAGTGAGGTTATTATATGTTCCTAAAAGATTCACTCAGGAAAAAGATAACAATTCAAAGTTTCTCTCATAAAATACAAATTAATGATAAGTAGCAGGACTGGATAGACTGTTTGCCTACCATCTGCACGTCACTGTGTTCAATCCCCAAAATTAAGAAAAAAAAAAAGTAAAAAAAAAAAAAAAAAGATCAAATAACAATCTTTTGAGTTAAGTGTTTGGCCAGTTTCTGAATATCTGGTGATAAAAATTGAGACCACAGTGGTATTTAAAAGAAACCAGGCCAAAGACATAACACAGAGGGAAAGTGTTTCTGTACCATGCATGAGTCCTGAGTTCCATCCTCAGTGCATCAACAATAACAAAGAAGATAAATGCAATCGTACCGTGGTTAATACAATATTGGGTAGGATGCACGCTTGTAATACAGCACTTGGGAAGTGTGGGCAAGGACGTCAACAGTGCAAGTCTAGCCTGGACTACACGTGACCCTACCGCAAAAAAGAAAGAAGGGAAGAATGGGGCTGGAGGTAGGGGAGGAAGGCATGGAGGGAAAAAAGCCACAATGAAGTTCTGAGTCCTTGCATGCTCACCCCTACTTATATCACACTTAAAAGATAGAGTTGATGAAACACATAGAGCAAAAATCCTCAAATTCTATTTCTGGGCAGATTCTTTGGGCATCATAACGAGAAAAGGAGATAAGGTACTAAGCATTTTTGACGAAGCCAATGTAAATCCTTAGCCAAAATATTTGCAACATTTATTTTCTCTCCCACTGAGTTATATGTGAAAAAGGTGAGCCAATTCCTTTACACGCCCAGCTTTTTGTGACCCATTAGCACTCCTGAAGACTGAGCGCTGCTTCTGCAATTTCTCTCCTTTCCCGATACCTGGCATAACCTATAAAAGGCAACTAAAAGGCTGGAATGCTCCACATTAGAAATGGAAGATTACATAGAAGAATAACAAATCTTGCAGTACTCTGAGAAAGTATTTTTAATAAATGCAAACTCAACTGATAAGCAAACGCGCTGAGTAAAGTGCATTTAATATCAGCATAACTGAAGAACTATGTATCTGTGGACTATCTAGAGCAAAGCGGAAGTCTCTGGATTTCCTATAAACCACTAATGTAACAACATATAGGCATACAGCAGAAAATTAAGGACCTAATGTTTTAGCCTGAAAAGACAGCTTACAAACCACAAACTTGTTCATTCCATACATACTTCAGCTCTCCTTTTGGGGGCATGCGGTATCTCAGCTATCTAAACTTCTACATAACCCAAGATGAAAAGAGTTTCAAAGACAAAATTTAAATAGAAATATGCATGAATAGAAATAAGTGCAGTTTGTAGAATATCCTCATTTTCCTACCCACTGACCATTTCCTCCATGCCCAACGATTTCAAAGAATATATGTGAACTGTCTCTTTACTTTTTTCATTTGCCTTCATCAAGATCTTAATCATAGCATTTAAAAATAACCAGTAAAATAAAAGTGGCTCCTGACATAATTGCAGGGATCCATGGGCATTTAATTTGAAGTAACCATCTATTTGCTTTCTAGCCCAGAAAATTACTGAAGCATTTTTTTCATATACTTCAGCAAACAGTGCTGGTGCATGCTTATTCAAATCAGAAGTCCAAGTGCAGCACTGTGTGTTTTGGCAAATAACAGTATAGGATGTCCAGATAAAGCTGAATTTTAGATAGACAGTATAGTTTGTAGTAGGTTTTTGGCATAAATATGTTCCCAAATCTACACAGGACATATGCTAAAAAGTGATCTGCAATTAATATTTAACTGAGTGTCTCATATTGTACCTAAAAATCACAGCCGGCCTTCATTCTCTGGTCCTCTTAAATGCCATAGACAGTACCACCACTGGTCACCTCCATCTCATTAAACGTCTAGAATATATCTCCTTCTCCCCGTTCTTTCTTCTGCCATCAGTGCGATAGAGACCACCGGTGCAGAATCTCCCACTCAGGGGCTGCTTCTACTTCTGTAGAAAACACAACTTATTCTGACTGCAGCTGAATCAGCAATCTGAGAAATACACACTAACTCTAGTCTCTCCTTCTCTGGGGTCGTTGTTCGGTGGCTGTAGAGATCTAAAAATCCCTAACCCTGAATGAGAGGAGCCAGTGAGTAGTACACAGCACAGAGGGGACTCTGAAGCTAGCCTCAAACTCCCCAGGGTTGAAAACAGTTCACTGAGATAGCCGGAGCCAGGGGCCTTGATCATCCCACCCATGTATCCTCAATGTTGCCAAATGACAGATAAGCCAAGAAAACACGTGTGCAGAAGTGGTTAAACTTGAGCCTCAATAAGCCTGGTTCTTCAAAAGTTAACTTTCAAAAGTTGGTCTTTTTTTTTTTTCCAATAAATTCTGTGATTTAAAAAGAACTGTTTGGTTTGAGTTCAAATTTCACACTCCTCAGAAATGTCCCTCTAATTCAAAGAGACATCTGTGACCTGCACCCCAGGACTGCAAAGCCATTAGGAAGAGAAATGAAAATTGGGGCGACCAGGAAGTAGAATTCATCTGGTGCTGACTGTGGGGAGCAGCTGATGCTGAGCGCTGATACATGCTTGGGCTGGGAGAACTCTTACCTTGGAGTGCTGTAAAGTAATAGGTAAACAAAACAGTACCGAGAGGGCAGGGGGTCCCCCTAACATTACAGAGCAATGCAGGGCGATTAAAATAAGTCAGCACCTAAAACACAAGGCACCCCCTCCCCCGATTTTCCCGTTCATCCCTGAAGCCACCGGATTGTTACAGAGGACTAAGAAGTCCTAGAACATGACGATCCAAGCATTCAAAGCGTCTAAAACATTCTTGTGGACGCTAGTCAAGGTACCTCAGAGCACCAAGCCGTAACAAGTCGCTGCTGCCAGACAAAGAAATCCCATTTAAACTCAATTTCAGAACGGACCACCTGGCCAGCCCACTGCAGCTTAAAGAGCGAGGGATGAAGGGCACGTGCGGGGTGAGTCACAGCTACAGGTGAACACCCCGCAAACCCACCCAGAATTAAAGAGCTGCACTTGCGTGTCCGGGTACGGCCCCGCTTTGGCCGGATCCACCGAACGGCCACGCGACCGGCGGCTAAACCCCAAATGTGCAAAAAAGCGCGATTTTAGCCGGCATTCCTGCGGCAGCCTACAGCCGAGCTACCCGCAGGCGTGTGGGTCACCGAAAAGAAAAGGAAAAAACAAACAAACAAGCAAACCAACCGCACTGGGAGGGACACGCGGGGCGGAAGTGCGCTCTCCCGTAAGGGGAAGGGATCTGAGCGAGGCCGTCGCTCTCCCCACGTCCCTCCCGGGCCGCGGGTGACCGCGACCGCACCGCGGCACGCGCTCCTCCAACAGCCTCCCACGCGGGCGGGCGGCTGCGGGGCGGCGCGGGATGCTCGCCCGGTCCCGGGGTCCTCCCCCCCTCCAGCCGGTCCCCCCCGCGGCTCTGGGCACCCCGGGGACCGCGGCGGCCTGCGGGAGGGCGCCCCGGTCCCGCCCGGCCCGGCCTCCCGGCCCGCGCACCTCTCCTTGGAGTAGAGCTGCAGCTGCTGCTCGCGCTGCCTCTTCCGGGTGAACGCCATGGAGGCCCGGGGCGCGCAGGCCCGCCGAGCGTCCCGAGCAGTCCCGAGCGGCGCCGCCGGGCGGCCGAGAGCCCCACGCTGCGCCCCGAGGGCCCGCGCCGTCCGGAGCGCGCTCACCGCGGCATCCTCGCCCGGGGGACTCGGCCGACGCCGTGACTCAGGCCCGGAGGAGGGGCGCGCGGTGACCCGGGGCCCGCGGAGCCGCGTCCTGCCACCGTCCCGGCCAACCTCTGCGGCGCCGCTGCGGCGAGGACACCTGACGACGCCGAAGCCGCGGCTCGCCCGCCCGCCCGCCCGGGAGGAGCCCCCCGGTTTTGAAATAACGACGTTTTGGATTTCCAGTCCCAGATTTCAGTCGTTGAAATGATTGATGGCATTATTTTCTACCTAAATAACAGCCTTGGTGAGGTGTAACCCAAACACCAAACAATTCGGCCATGTCTAGGGTAGCAGCCAATGGTTCTTAGTGTGTTAGGATATTTTTATCATCCTAAAAAGGTAACTTTACGTTTTGACAATCACCCTCCTTCTAGCTTCCTCCCCACAAACCTTTGCCCTAACGAAACACTTTTTAGCTTTCGGTCTCTCTGAATTTACCTAGCCTGGGCATTTCGAATAAAAACAGTCATACAAAATATGGTCTTTGTGTCTGAGTCCTTTCATTTTGTATAATGCTTTCAAGGTTCATCTGAGCTGTAGCATAAGTCAATATTCCGGCCCCTTTTTATCCCTGAAGTGTATTCCATTGTATTTCATTCTACATTTCTGTTAATACAGTCAGCAGTGGCTAGCCATGTCAGTGTTTCCACTTCTTGGCTATTAAGAATAATGCAGCTGTAAGCATTCATGTATCTGTTTTTTTTGTGTGTGCATGCTTTCGTTTCTGTTGAGTGAAGTTGAAATCAAGGAGTGGAGATGTTCTGATGACTCCATCTCTGAACTCTGAAAAAACTGCCACAGTGCTTTCAAAGTGGCTGCACCATTTAAATCCCAGTAGCAATGAAGAAAGGTTCTGACCTTCAACAATACATGTTACCTACCAACTATGACTCATATTTCATAGGGGTTATGATTTCTCAATACCCCGAGAATAAGCTGGATATTGCTTACCTTTGAGGGCTCTCAGATACAAGCCTCTAAATTGAGTGTATGTTGAAACACTCCTTTGACTTAAGAACCGGGTTCTACAGGGTTAAAAAACAAAACAGTCGTAGCAAGCTTTTTAGCTGTCTTTAGTCAATGCCAGAATGTTTGTGTGTGGGGGGGAATAAATGAAGAGAGTACCCCGTGTCAGTGAAAATCTCCTTGTATCCCACTGCTCTGCACAGATCTGTAACTGGGAGACACTGGCTTAATGGTCCCTTGGGAAAGTGTAATTATGTGTGTATGTGCACAATGAAATAAGATTATGAGACTGGCTGAGGTACTATCTGAAAACTTCTGTTTGAGAAATAGTACAGTAGATGCTATGAAGTTAGAGGAGAGGAATTAATTTGGCTAGAATAAGGTAAGGGAAAAAATAGAGCAGACTATAAGCTTTCTTTCAATTAAGCATTGAAGAAATATGTGGTTCTGGCAGCTTGAATGTGACAGAGCCTCTCCTTGACCAAATTCTATCCAGGTTGCTCAAGTCCTCTTAAGTAGGCTTTGACTGTGGCTTACAAAAAGTGTGGACTTCTAGCATGTAGCCTTTCCACATTGAAAGACTTAAACCCTGGCATCATTTCTAAAGGTTCTCTCCCATGGCCCTAAGCTCCTTTTAGTGGCTGTTTAAACCTGTTTGTTTTGGTCCACTATTTACATAGGTTGGAACACTTGCTGGAGATGGATTATGGGCCTGGGGAAGTAGCTGTGAGCAAAGTGTGCCACGTAAGCATGGAGATCTGAGAAAGCATCCCAGCATCCTTGGGGGAGAGGGGGAAGTATGGGAGATCTGGTCTGTAACTGGGGAATCTGAGACAATGAACCCTTAGCACTAAGTGGCTAGGCACTGCATGCGGTCAGCAGGTGCTGGGTTTAGTAAGAGACCCTGTCTCCAAAAACAAACAATAGAGGAGGCCCCTGACATTGACCTCTGACCTCCCAAGGCACACTGCCCAGGACCACTCAAACATGGGCACACACCCACACCTATACACACACAAACCAACATATAACTTCCCAAGGACTTAATTTGTGAATCACTCG
The DNA here is from genome assembly GCF_030254825.1 of Meriones unguiculatus. NCBI lineage: Eukaryota > Metazoa > Chordata > Mammalia > Rodentia > Muridae > Meriones > Meriones unguiculatus. The sequence goes on from NC_083354.1 coordinate 120,929,385, forward strand.
TTTGTCCCTTTGGGTTGCCTGTGTATCTCCTGCAACTCAGAAGTATCTTCTCAGGGCCTGAGAGCCATTCTTCTGAAATGTGCTCCTCCTATGTGGGAGGACAGAATTCTATCTTCCACCATTGCTAGCTAACAGACGTAGCTGCTAACCATGTCTGTATTGACTGGCTCTTTGTAGTTTTTCCTCCTCCCCAGCTTTCCTGAGCCTCCGAGTGCTCCCTTTCTGAGTCCTTCATTATCCTTTCAGAGTGTTCAGTCCACTTTCCCACAAATCAAAGCTCAGTTTAGCGCCTGCGCCCATTGCAACAGCCATTTTTGATTAAAAGTTCTCCTTCCTATTTTAAGGTTTTCTTGGACGTGATGAAGGGAGAAATATTTCGAAGGGTTTTCTTTGATGTTAGCCCAGAAGGGAGATGTTTCTGCTATAGTAGTTTGTTAGGGACAAGAATTTAAGGGAACTGAGGACTGGCACTCTCATCTTTCCACCACTTAATCTCTATTCCACCGGCTTCTCTCATGTGTTTTTTGTTTGTTTGTTTGTTTGTTTATAATTTTACAGGTATAATTGTTTCTATCAATGGCTGACTTCTTTCTTTCCAGTAAGTGAGAAGCTGGAATTTTGCTTTCTTCTGTCATTCTCTTAGCTGGTCTATCTCCCCTTTCTTTAGATTATTCCCATCTGAATAGTAATGTATTTTTCATTTTATTGAAAACAGATTATTTTTTCATACAATACATCCTGATTATAGTTTCCCCTCCATCTATTCATCCAAGATCCTCTTCATCTACCTGCCCCTCCTGACCCACCCCCTTTCTGTCTCTCATTAGAAAAGAACAGGCACCTAAGAAATAACAACCAAACATAACAAAATATAGTAAGATGAAGCAAAAACTATCATGTTGAAGTTGGACATGACAACCCAACATACAGAAAAGAGTCCCAAGTGCAGGCACATGAGTCAGAGACCCGCTTGCTCTCACGAGAGTCCGATAAAAATATCAAGCTAATAGCTATAATATATACACAGAGGACCTGGTCAGACCCATGCAGGCCCTTTGCTTGGTGCTTCAGGATCTGTGAGCTCAAATGAGCCTTAGTTGATTTAGAGGGCCTTGTTCTCCTCATGTCCTTCACTCCCTCTGGCTCTTTCACTCTTCTGTCCCTCTTCAGCAGGATTCCCTGAGTTCTGTGGGAAAGGTAATGTATTTTTAAAATGAAGATAAGCTATCTCTTATCTTGAATTTCCTTCCAGCATCCCATTCCTGACAGAACTCCTTGACATATCTACCTGCACATGCTGTCTCCATTTTTTTCTTTGCAATCTGTTCAGTCCATTTTGATTGAACTTCCATTACCACCTCTCTTCTGCGATGCTTCCTTGTCAAATCTCCACATTCACTGGCTGCTTTCAGCTTCATCTTTTCTGAACCCTCAGCAAACTCAGCGTAGCTGAAACAGCATTCAGCCTTGCCCCATTACCTCCAATTCTCATGGTTTCCTTGCTTTTCTGCTACTTTACTCCCTATTCCTTGGTCTCTTTGCCTACCTAACTCCCACACTGGATTTTGTAGTGTTGAGTCTCTGTGCTCACTGGCCAGGTAATTTAACCAGTTCTGTAACAGAGGAACTGAAGGGCTGTTGAAGACAGACGTTTCTGCTAGTCTTAAGCTGTTTGTTAAGACTCAGGATAAACATCTCGGAAGATCTGAGTAACTCTATTTAACAGTAAGGGTGTGTGCTGGTTAAGAAATTAAACATCTCCAAAGCTTTGATCCCCAGCTGATGGCACTACTAAGTGGTAGAAGAACCTGTAGAAGATGGTGCCTAGATGGTGAGATAGCTTTGAAGGGATACAGAAAAGCAACAGAACTGAAACCCTAAGACAAAGGAGCCCTCCCTTTAGGTTGATCTTCCCTCTGGTATTTCATTCCTACAGTAGAAAGCTGGTTAACTCAATTAACTGAGTAGCCACAGTTTTGTCATGTACCTACCTATCAGTTCAGACAGGGAAACGTCAGTGCTAACAGCCAAGTATGAGCATTGAGTAGATCTGACTGAGAGGTACCTTTGACATGTCTGTCCTTCTGGGGAACATGAATATCGCACCACTGTTGGACTTTCAGTAAGGCTAAGGGTGGGGTTTTGATGGAAATCCAGGCTCCTGCCAACAAAGAACAACAGCTAAGCAAAGGTTTAACTCAGTCTTCTCTTTAATGATAGACAACTACAGTTTGAGCTACTATTACCACAGATGTCGCTTTTTGCACACCCCCACCTCCGGAAACGTGGTGAGCTCTGGAGAGACCTCATTCCTTATCCTCATAAGTCATAGAGGCTGTGTTCATGTTCGTTCTGGTGAGTATTACAGTTGCCAAGTACATATGGAGCTCTTAGCAATGTATTGTTTTAACCCATAGGTCAACCTCTGGTTCTTTTTGGACCTTTATGATTATTATTTGTTAAACCTAATTTCAGAATTTAAGAGGGGGACCCTTATTCACAGTCGGTGAGGGTGCAAATTAATAAAGAAACTGTAGAAATACATTTAGAGATTTCTTAAAAACTTAGAAGTACAAATAACCCAGCTATTTCACTCCTGGCATTATCCACTTATCTGCTGATAAACATGTAGGTTAATTCCAGCTCTTTGCTATGGTAAATAAAGCAACAATAAACATGGAGTGCAAATATTTCTATGGCAGTTTGTGAGTATATGCCAGGAGTGAATAGTATTCATATGTATATATGTCCACTTAAAAGTCTGTTTCTGATGAAGATTTAATTACCTAATCAAATGACTGCAGTGTATTTGTGAAAAATCATGAAATCACTTATTTTATATAATACCACTAATTTATTTTAAAAACGGAATGAAAATATAGCAAAAGCTTGTACTAGTTATCTTTGAATGAAAAGATTAGGGTTTCGAATTATCTTCATTATACTACTACATATTTTCAAAAGACTATATTTTTCTGAATTGGGAATTTATTAATCATTTTGTTATGCAGAAAAAAAAATAGCAATTTGGTGGTGGTATCCAATGAGCTTTCCCCATTTTCCTCTAGTTAGTTTCCAGACAGTGGATGTGTTTCTTTAACTTCTGTTTTTCTCATCATGATTCCCTCATACATGTGTTGCTATTGCCCCATTTCTATAACCTGCTTGTGTCTTTGACTCTCCTACGGTTTGGGGAATTCAGCTTGGCTTCTGCAGTCTTGGGACTTCAGCAGCACATGTCATATCCCTTACAGTTTTTTTCTTGTAGCTTGGCCATGTTCTTTTCTTTACATATTTTCCCCAACACATTAACATGTGGTATCTTTTTTTTTTTCTTCTGAGGTCTGGGACTTGAGATGTTCAAGAACATAGCACCAGCATCTGGCAATACAAGGAGAAGTGTGCCAAAGCCCATTCTCTTTATCAGCTACCAACCCCCACAAAGCTGATCCACCGCTGTATAATCCATTCATGAGAACAGACTGTATTACCTCTCAAAGGCCACAGCTCTCAATGTTGCTGCAAGGAAGCTGGATTCTAACAAAAGCTTTGGTTGGAACGCTGATATCACAGTAGGAGTCAAACGGCAAATGTTGCCAGGTACTTGCAATATAACAAGAACTCTCTTGGGTTGAGCTGCTCTCTTAAAGGCTTGAAAATGACTTTGTTGTTTTCAGGTGTGTGGGTTTTGCTTTAGTGTTTTGTTTGTTTTTGTGACAGGGACTTGTACTGTAGCCAAGGCTGGCCTAGGACTCATAATCCTCTGATCTCAGTTGCCTGTGTGCTAGAATTCTAGAATTGTTCTATTACGCTCAGTTCATTCTTGGATGTGTAGATTTATTATTATTATTATTAGTGGTGGTAGCAGTAGTAACAGAAGCAAAAATATACTTAAAACCAAAGCTTCTGGAGAAAACACATGTTCTTCCCTGCCTTGCATAGCTCCTCAAATTTGACCTTGGCTTCCCCCTGGCCTTGTCTTTCAGAGCTGGGTCTCTGAAGACATCCTTGCTAACAACAGTTTTATCCAAGGGGATGTCTACAGAGCGTCTTGTGGGCATGAGGTGGTTAGTCATACACATTCACAGGACTTGATCTTTGATCTCTTGGTAATTTTCTTTTTGCCTGTAGCCCTGTCACCTTTTGGGGATAGCACAGTTTTCCCAAGTTTCATGAATTTTGCCCATTTTGACAGCAAACACCAGGGACTCTGCAGGAGATTCTTGTGTGTGTGTGTGTGTGTGTGTGTGTGTGTGTGTGTGTAAGGGCTGGAGTTCAAATCCGGTACTTCCTTGATGCTGGGCAAACACTGTCCCACTGAGTTCTATTCCTAGCTCCAAAGCAGTTAAAATCTGGTCTCAAGTCTAGCCTCAGAGTCACCTGGACACTTTATAGAAAAGCAGAACTTAGCCGGGCAGGGCAGTACACATCTATAATCCTAGCACTGAGGTAGAAGAAAGATGAGCTCAGAGTTCAAAGTCAGCCTTGGCTATGCAGTAGGTTTGAGGCCAGCAGGAACTACATGAGACCCTACCTCAAAACCAAAGGACAAGAACAAACAGTCATGGCTGCTTTAATCCTGCTAAACCAGAAGCTGTGGGATGATGCCAGTGATCTGTGTTTGAACAATCCCTCCAGGCAATCCTGAGTGCACTAAAATGTCAGGTGGTCACTCTAGAGAAAAGCAGGGGACAGGATAAAAGAGGAAAGGAACCAGTAGACGTGGAGAGGGGCATGCATGAAGAAGGGGGAGGGAGGGTGGGATTGGAAGGGGAGGAAGGAAGGGCTTATGGGGGGATACAAAGTGAATAAAATGTAAAAAATAATAAAAAAATAATAATAATAAAGAAAAAAAGAGGAGAGGAGAGAGAGAGACTGAGAGATGTCACCTGGACTCCTGGGAAGATAGTATGTGGAAGCCTTAGTCATAGAATTTGTAACCGGGACACTAAAAGTAATTCATTTGCTTATTCTTTTGAAGCAGTTTACCCTGATACTACTCTGGCCTGAACTTACAGCCATCCTGTAAAACCTGTTTCACTGGGAGACTAGGGAGGAGCTCTGCAGGTAAGGAGCCCACATATAATGAAAATGTAGGCTGGTTGTGAAGGAGCAGTACCTCAAGAGGGAAGAAGCAAGCAGAAGGGCTCAGAGAAGTGAGGACTCTGTCGAAAGGTGTTGATTCCCATTAGGCTTAGATGCAGTTCTATATGTAAGCTGGGATGCTGAAACAGAAGGACCCAGCTCAGGTGGGCATTTGTGCTAGCCTGCTTTCTGTCACTGCGACAAAATACCTAAGAAAACCAACTTGTAAGGACAAAGGTTTTACTTTTGCCTTATGGGTTCAGAGGCTTCAGTCCATACTCTACTGGGCATTGCTTTGGGATGTGTGGCCAGGCAGAAGCAGCAAAATATGGAAAGGGAACCCCAGATGCTCACGTCAAGGTGACTGGGAAGTGAAGACAGAAGGGGCCAGGATACCAATCTCTCCTTCTCCAGGGAACATCCTCAGTGACCTAACTCTCTTCCACTTAGTTTCATGTATTTTCTTTTCTTTTTCTCCCCGCCCCAGCCCCTTGCCCCCAAGACAGGATTTCCCTGTCCAGTGTTGGCTGTCCTCGCCTTGCCTTGTAGACCAGGCTGGCTTTGAACTTATAGCGATCTGCCTGCCTCTGACTCCCTGAGTGCTAGAATTAAAGGTGTGCATGTCTGCCTTATTTTTTTATATGTGTATGTAATGTATTTTAGTATTTGTTCTTCTCCACTTCATCTCATTGTCTTTCTCTTCCTAATTGTGCATCTCCCATTGTCAATTGTCTTGACCCTCCTGTTTTGCGACCTACTGGGTTTAGTTACTTACAGGAGCATGGAGAACATACCAGTGGCTACACCACTAAAGAAAAATGTGTCTCCCTCCCCCAACAAAGATTAATACTGTTCCAGTCCTCTACATGCTGGGAACTAAGCATCCTTTCAGGTCAATTAAGATCTAATCATAACAGCAGTAACGATAAAGCAGTAAGAAGTTCAACAAATGTGGTTCTAAGGAACTACCAGGAAATAATTATTCACTTCAAGGACTAGGCCTACTATACACAGTATAAATCTGTGGAAAATTTCTCAGTGATAAAAATTTTCCATTTGACTTATCAGATCTAGTTGTTTTAGTGTTCTCAGTTTATTGGTATCTCTACGTGGTAAGCAAAGACTACAAAGAATAAAAATGTCCACTGGGGTGCACTGATGTGATCAAAGGCAGAATGCAAAAGTCTCTTGCAATTCTTGCTCTTCGAGACTGAAGGGGAAAAGGAATACTCCATTCAGTTCATCTCTGTGCTGTTTTCGGGAGGGCCATGATACAGTCTGTAAGTGATTGGGTTATGGATGCAAATACAACCGGTTCCAGCCGTAACTCTTTTCTCATCAGATGTATGACACTGTTCGGTTTTCTCAGTTGTAAGATGGGGATTACAGTACCCCTGTCATGGAATGGTTGTAACAGGAAATGAGTTAACGCCTATGAAGTAGCCCCTAGTAGATGCCAGCCCACGGCATTAGTGATGCTAGCAGTCATTAGACAGGCCTGGGCTCTACTCCATGCTTTGAGCCCCAGAAGCTGCTCTCATTTGTCTAGTTAGCAGCATTCTGCTACAGCAATGGAATCAGACTAAGACCCTCTTTATAAGATGGTTTGCCCAAGTGTTAAAAATATATGCCTCTATTTGCAGCTGCTTCTTAATTATCAACATCAGCACTACCAGAATTTACTCTAGAATTACTTTTTGGCAAACACTGAGATCAATAGTTTGCATTCACCATTTTCTCCTTTGATCCTGGTGGGAGAATGTTCTCTGATTCTCTATGACTAAACATCAACAATTTGTTCAGATCCATTAATGTTCCAGGTGAGTCTCTCTTTTTCTCTCTGGCGATACCACTCTCCCCTACTCTCTCTCTCTGTCTGTTGCTACCCTATCCTCTGTGCCCCCTCCTTTCTCTCCTCCCCTCTCATCATCATTCTTTCTTTCCCTTGTGTTTTAAGGTAGTGAAAATGAAAATGTCGCCTGCCAGGGAACATTGGCTAACATCCCAGGTAACACACACAATACTTCTTCCCTAAGGCCACAGTGGGCAGTTTGGCATCAGCCTCTCTGTAGGTCAGGGCCTCTTAACCTTGGCATTTCTCAGGCATGACAAGATCAGGTGTATAGGATGCCCCTGGCCTCTCTCTTTCCTCATGATACCTTAGTGTCTGGTTACTCTTGATTGTCAAATTGGTGGGGTTAGCATTACCACAGTAACAACTCTCTGGGCCTGCTTCTAAGATTTTCCAGACTGGATTAATTGGTATGGGTAGACCCTACTCTCCATATGGACAGCACCATTCTGTAGGCTGGAAGGCTGCACTGGATAAAAGGAAGAAAGCAAGCGAAGAACCAGGGGTCCCCTCTCTGTGCTTCCAAGTGGAGACACAATGAGACCAGCCAGCCATGCCTTTTCTAAGCTTGATGGACTGTGCTGTAGAATAAACCCTCCCTCCCCCAGCTTTTTTTTTTTTTCTTACGCATTTTGTCACAGAGAACTAATATACCGTGGGGCAAGGGAAACTGACTTTATGGAGAAAGTTCTTGATGCCTGATCTGCCAGAAGCCACTGGTTGTCTAAATCCATTTAAACCCACACTCTCATCAGCTAACCTAACAGCTGTCATCGGCTGTTCCTTAGCAATGGCTTGGCTTGTTGGCAAATCCTTAAGGTCATTTTGCGAGATCATTCTGTTATTTTCAGTCATCAGAAGATGCCAACTCGGGGCTTTGTGAATTTAATAAGAGGCCCAGTTCTACTCAGTTAGAAAGTGGCAGTGATGTTATTTGATCTAAGACTGCCTGACCCAAGGTCTCTTTTCTTACTGTTTGCAGCAGCAATTTTGAGGTTAAAAGAATGTGATGGCAACCAGAATTTATTGCTTAGAGTAGGGCACTCAGGGGCCTCCTTGCAAGGGGAGGGATGTTCTACTTTTGTCTGAGCATGGGAGGAAAGTCTCAATAACCTGTGGGTAAGAGTCTATCCTTTCTCATCTCAAATATCTTCTTGGAAACAGTGGCCCTAAAAGAAAGGGAGATGGCACAGTGCAGGCTCCAATCTTAACATTTTCTTTTCTTGAGCTTCCTATAAGAGCCATTTAGAATAATTTATTTGCAGATCCATTTCTAAATTTTTATTTGTGTAGGGCTGTTTTTTCTGCACATGTGTCTGTGCATCATGTGTGTGTCTGGTACCCACGGTACGAGAAGAGGGCACTGGATCTTCTGGGGCTCGAGTTACAGAAAGTCATGAGTTGCCATGTAGGTGCTGGGAACTAAACTCTGATTCTCTTCAAGAGCCTCCAGTGCCCGCCTGCTGAGCCAGCCATCTCTTCTCCAGCCCCTGCAAATCCATTTTCATTGGGTTTACGGAGGCACAATTTACAATGAAGTTTACCAGTTTTAATTGTAAACGGGATGGGTTTTGACAGATGTGTGCAGTCTTATAATTAGCACAGTTATGACACAAGACTTGTTTCGTTGTGTCCTATAACAAGGAATCCCTATCATCCCGGGTCTTCAGAAACCAGTAACCTGCCTTCCAGATTTTCACAGAGTTGGAATGTAGGGCACAAGTGTGTTTGTTTTTATTGCTGGAAATGACACTTGGAGTGTGACGGAGTTCAAGACTTCTGAGAAAAGACCACAAGACACATATTGCATTAGTTGAATTTATTAAAACTGCTTGCAGGATTGTAGTTTCTAAGCCAAGTCAGAGACACACCATACAGAGGCAGGTAAGGTGTGGTCTTTTCAATGTGGAGACAACTATTACTTCATTTTTGCAGAATTCGTAGCTGTGTGAGGTAATGCCTCACTTCCCCAGCACACAATGATAGCTGAGTTCACAATGAAGCCAGAACAAGCAGTTAATCACTTCACACTCGTTACGATATCCCAGGTGCTCATCTTTCAGAAATTTAGTTCACAGGCCAACAACTACTAAGGTGGGTGCCTGGGACAAAATGGAGGGTTTTTTTTTGGTTGGTTGGTTTGAGTTTTTTGTTTTGTTTTGTTTTGTTTTTGTTTGGTATGAATCTCATTTATTTATTTGTTTGTTTATTTTTTGGTCTGGGCCATACCCAGCATACTAGCCATACTAGCCATACTAGCAAGTCAAGCGCCCTACCATTGAGCTAAATTCCCAACCTCGAATCTCATTTATTTAAAACAGTATTTCTCACCATTCTCAAATTAAAGACTGTGAAAATAGAAGCCTTGCTTTCTTGAGTTACTGGAAGTCTCTGCCTTCCACCTCTGCGTCAGCCCTATGCGAAGTCTATCCCACTGCACTTTACAAAACAGTCCTGAAGCTTAATCAAGTAAAACTACCGTAGGAAAACTGGGTGTGTTGTTCCCTTTAAGTAAAGACTGCTCCGCAGTTGGGGCATTTTTGCTTCCTCAATGAAAACCAGCAGATGAACCCAAAAGGAATAGAACGATGGCCAAGAAGATGCCCAGGCAGGTGAAGCAGTATTCCAGAACACCAACCCTGCAGATGGGGCAGCTTCCGACAACGATGATGGAGTTGGCAGGATATCGGTGACCGTTTGACTGTGGATGTTATAGACCCGGGGTTTGCTGGTGGGGATCCCTGTGACGAGGTCGGGGTAGGGCGTCTGCGGAGGCGCGGTGGGATTGGCCCCCATAGTCGTGAGAGCTGCATGGGTAGTCGTCTTGGCTGGCCTCCAGGCTGTAGGCGGGTGCTCCTGCAACAGGGGCTTGTGGTCTGGCCCATCCAGCTTCCTTCCGGCCGGCCAGGATGGCGGCAGCAGCAGTGGCAACCAAAATGGAGATTTTTTTTTTTTTTTTAGCCATCACAGTTTCTTTCCTCAATAGTTTATGTCTCTAAGCTGGGTTTGTTGTTTTTAGGTATTGTGACTAAAGCTGCTCCTAACATTGATTTTGTAAAGCTTAGTCAAGATGTATGTTTCTCCACCTACCAGGAACCATTGCTAGGAGACATCTTATTTGTTCAGAAAACATCCTGTAGAGGAATTTTAATTGAGAACATGGCTGTTCTGCCAAAAGATCACATCCAAAGACCTTCTAGGTCTGTGTGATCCGGCTAGAATATAGACATGCCTTTAGTCCCAGGATACAGAGGCAAGCAAAGCTCTAAGTTCAAGGGCAGCCTGGTATAGAGTAAGTTTTAGGTAAGGAAAAGCTTAGGTCCAGGTGTGGTGGAACATGCCTTTATGCTCAGCACTCAGGAGACAGAGGCATGCAAACCTCTGAGTTCCGTTCAGGCCGTTCAGTTGGGTCAGAGAGTTGAGAGACAGTGAAGTAGAGTTGAATTCATGGCAGCTGAGTCCATGGAATTCAGAGGCAATTTTTATGGGGAGTTTTATAGAGAGAGAGGTTTAAGAGAGAACAAGCTAGACATAGGTGAAGACAAAACAAACCAGAGAATGAGGAGCCTGAAGATTAGAACAGATTGCTGGAGTAGTTTGAGGCCAGGTAGAGCACTTCAGTGACAAAATGAGAGAAGCCAAGTTGAATCAGTCAGCTTGAAGAGGAGTTAGAGCCAGAACAGCTGAGTTGATCCAGCCAGCCAGAGTTCAGAAAGAACTAGAAAGGGTGAGCTTATTCAGCACTAAGTCTCTAGGCTGAAAGCATTCCAGGCCTAGGTTAGATTATATAGAGGCTAGAAGCTTCCAGGACTAGGCCTAGGCTAGCAGACAGAGGCAGTAAGCCTCCAAGACAATAATTACCTCAGGCGAATAAAAGGCACTTTTACAACCTTCCAACTGTGTAGCATGGCATATGATATAAGACATTTCCATGATCTACAATTCCAGATCTTGATAGGCTGTGTCAGAGGGATTATCATTATCTTATGGCCAGCTGAGGCTACAACAGTGAATGCAAAGCCAGTCTGGACTACAGCACGAGACTCCGTCTCAAAAAAATAAGACAAAACCAGTGTTCTCTATTTTTCCTGCCTTCTCTGCCACAACAAGTTTGTATTCCGTTAGTCCTGTGATGGTAAGGACCTTACCATGACGAGGGTTCCAGGGATACTGAGAGTTAAGATGGCCCTGGAAAAACATGCTCCCTTGGGATGGCTTGTGTACCGTCTCCCCTAAGTTAATGCCTTGAAGCCCTAACTGTCAGAGTGGCTGAATCCAGAGAGGTGAACTTCAGGACATTATCAAAGCTAAATATGGGCACAAAGGAAACACTGACCCGATCAAACTAAGGCCTTCTAGAAGAGAAAGAGGGCTTCCTTTCTCTCACCCTGTGAGGATATAAGAAAGTGGTCACCTGAAAAAAAAAAAAAAAAAGATTCTTTATCAGACAATAAACCATCTGGCTCCCTAACCTTGGGCTTTCTGGTCTCTAAATTGTAAGAAAATTGTGTCAAGCTACCAAGTCTATGGTATTTGATTATGGCAGCCCAAGGTAAGTGAGAGCCATGGTTGGAGGTGAGACTGTAACAAATGGGTTGTCTGGGATCCTGTTGCTCTACCTGGGTGACTGCTGTGAGTGGGACAGGGGTGAGATGGGGTCGGGTGCAGAGAGCATTTCCAGCACCCATCCTTGGCAGTTTGTGTCATTCTGCTTTGACACAGCAAGAGGCATCAGCAGACAGGCAGGATCAAAAGCAGGTGGTGCCCTGTCTGGGGTCTCCTGTAGGAGCCCCAGCTGTGAGAACCCTTATCCTTGCAATGTGTTATCGCTCTTCCGTAGTCCTCAGGTTTAGGACCCTTACCTCTGCAAGTGCTAAGCCTCTTGTTCAGGCTTAAGAAATTGATATTGTCCAGCTGGAGCTTTTAGACCTCAAGGCCCAGACCCCGAAGCTCCTGACAGCCTTTTTTTTTTTTTAAAAAAAACAACTTCTTGTCTTAGGGTCTTTAAGACTCTTTGTCCTGAAGACTGCCATTACCACGTTTTCTGTTGTTATTATTATTTCGATTGCCATCATTGCCTCTCCTCCTCCACTGCCACTGCTCCTCTTTGACTCCCGTTCTTTTGGCTCTTCCATTTCCCCAGCTGTCTTTTCATCAGTCAGGCAACTGCCACTTTGCCACCTCTGCAGCTCAGCCAGCAAGCGCTCCACTGCTGCCAACATTCCACAGTCTCTGCTGCCACTGCTTTGCATCGCCATCTCGACCATTCTACCAAAGGAAGCCAGAAAAGACACGCAAGAGAAAGAAGCCTTTAATTGTGCCTCATGTTGCAGCTTCAGAAGAGGCAGCATGAAGTTTCCTCTCCCTCTTTCCCAGGGAGCAGAACAGCCTGCTTTTACTTAGGCAGCCAGAGAAGGGCGTTTGTACCAGGCTCAGCCTATCTTTCAGGCAAAGGAAGGTGTTTCATTTTGTTTGTTTGTTTTTCACCAATCACCGCTTTAAACCTTCCAGTCAGTGAAAACAATCTCCTTGCTAGGCCACCAGGAGGAGCGTACTTCCCTGGCTTAGGTGGAGATGGTTGGGATTCCAATGCAGGGTGGTAGAGTCCACCATTATTTGTGATAGCATAGAGCGTGGTGTTGGCTGCCCTGGCTAGCTTTACACCTTGAGAAATTGGAGCAAGTGGCTGTGGTCATCGTGTGGATTCCTCAAGGAGTCCGAGGAGTGTAAAAACGACCAATGCTGGCATAGAAACCCAGCTCTTTCATTCAAAGGAGCAAGGAGAATCTAACAGCTGCGAATTAAATGGCTCTAGGAGGCTCTCCACCAGTTTTTTCATATTTATTTTTTTATTCATTTATTTATTTATGGCTTGTATGTTTTGTTTTAAATTTATAATTTAAATGCATGACACCAAGGAAACAGTTATTTAGACACAAAGGGCTGGTAGACATATGAGCTCATAGACACTGTGACAGCACACACAAGAGGTGCACTTGTTCAAGCCAGATGAAATCGCAGCCCAGAGAAGGAACAGTGAGAACGAAGTTCCACCTCTAGCCTGGAAGCTCTTTGCAAACCATACCTGCTGGGAAAGGGAAAATCCGTTTTCTTCAGTGGAATGCCACTGGTGTATTAACCACATTCCATGGTGGGCTCCCTGCCCAGGGGTAATTGGCCGACCTAAAAGGAACCCCATGCTTTCCTCAGGCATCCCTTACTGGTTTTGTTATGCTTGCTTGGCTTTTTTTTTTTTTTTTTGTCCCATCCATTTTCTTCTTTTCTTTCTTTTTCTTTTCTCTTTTTAGTTTGCCTGTTTTGATTTTTTTGTTTGTTTGTTTCATTGTTTTGCCTGCCTTTGTTTTTATTTTTTGAGAGGGAAAGACAGAGTGGATGAGTGAGAGAGAGAGACAGAGAGAGAACATGAAGCTGTGGGGAAGGGAGGTTGAGGGTAGGTCTGAAAAGAGTTGAAGAGGGAAAAGATAATAGAAATATTGCATAACATTTTAAACAGAAAACTTAAAAATAAAATAAATATAGAATTTATTTTAAAAATCGGTATTTTGCAGAAAGTGGATACTGAAAAATCCTCCAGAATGATATAGAGTCTCGATGGCAAAACCTAGTGCAAAGGACCAGTGCAGTCTTATTAATCCTCCTCTTCTCTGAAACGGAAATAAATTAGCAGGTTTTTAGTGATTAAGTTTTCAATTATACTATTCTACATACTCAAAGTAAGTTAACAGATACTTAAACTTATTTTCTAGATTTATTTTATGCCATAGGTTGAGTATGCTTGGCTCTCAGCTTCCACCACTTGGGTTCCAGGGATGGAACTGTCAGGCTTGGAAGCAAGTACCTTTACCTGCTGAGCCATCTCACCAACCCCCATGACATCCTGGCTTGGGAGTTTCCCTTCAAGTGACTTCTCTTTCAAATAGTGAGAAAACGGAGAACTGAAGCCTCTACACAGCCACTGACTGGAAACATAAAGACGGCTTTTCAGAATCAACTGGTTGTGTCATCTTTGCATTTTGTCAGGCTATTCTGGAATCAAGCAGTGGCTGTCCAAGATTCCAGAGCCTGTTCGGTGTACTTTGACCTTTGCCCTCCTGCTCTCTACTGTGGAAAGGCTGACCCGGCCTCGCCCTCAAGCAGCCCACATGGAAGACGCTGCAACTGTTTACAGAGACTCTACCTTCACACTCCGGAGTGGATGAGCAAGAACGCAAGGGACAACATTCCAGAAATCCATGTTTTAATTCCCTACTTCACGATGGTCACTCCTCAGGTCTGGGAACTTTTATATGTTTATTTTTTATGACTTACAACTTTTAATAATCTTTCCATATTTTTTTGTTTGTTTTTGTTTTTTTGAGACAGGGTTTCTCTGTGTAGCCTTGGCTGTCCTGGACTCACTTTGTAGACCAGGCTGGCTTTGAACTCACAGAGATCCACCTGCCTCTGCCTCCCCAAAAGAGTGCTGGGATTACAGGTGTGATCCGCCATGCCCAGTTATCTTTGCATTTTTTTTTTTAAAAAAAAGAGTAATTTTATTGAACTGGCTCAACAAGTCTGCTGGTTAGTAAGTATAAAAGTAAAATAAAGGTAGATATGGTTTTCAATATAACAAAATATATTTTCCTAAGTTATTAATGATGAGCATTTAAATTAAGCACAATAATTAAAACTTTACACACAAAGAGCTTACAGATAACATTTATTAAATACTAATTATTGTTTACTTGTTGGATAAAGTCTTTTGAAGACTGACTACATATTTTCAAATCGAAGAACAAATGTGTTAAGTAAATCACTTTATATTGCAGGATTATATAAACATTACGTGGACAGCATACAGTTTTTTTTTTTTACTGAAGACACAATGAAAGAAATTTTAAATTACCAAAAAATAAAGAAAGAGAGAAAGAAAGAAAAAGAAAAACAATAGGCAATAAGTAGTTAAATGTTTTCTGGTTAACAAAGGCTTAATTTTATAAGGAGTTGAATGTCCACACATTAAGCTTTTATATAAACAAAATTCTGGCAAGCATGAGCTTTGCACTTTCTCCTTAATCCAGAACCTGGGCAGGAATTCAGCAAATCTGTGAACAATGGCCATTTCTTACGATATTAATATAACCCTTCAAATGCGGACTCAAACTTTCTTACAAACTGCTGAGGAGGACCTCCTCTATCAGTGGACTTAGAGAGGAGATGAGGGAGGGTGGGTGGGGTTGGGAAAGAATGAGGGAGGGGACTATAGCTGAGATACAAAGTGAATAAAGTATAATTAATATAAAAAATAAAAATGAATAAAAAAGAAACAAACTGCTGTCCAGTGAGCCAAGGCTCTGTCATAGGGAAGACATTGAACCATTTGAGATTTAAAAAAAAAAAAAAATTGCCCTAAAGACTTTGTTCATGAATTCAGCAAATATGTATTGATACTAGGAAGAGCCCAATGGCCAGAATTCTTGCCTCAAAAAACCCATTTAAAATAGAGCTGTCCAGCTCTCAGCCACTGTCAGCCTTTTTACGTCACTCTATGAGACGCGCGGAGAGACCGATTTTCTTTGTGAGGGCAACTAAGATCTTTTTTAAAATTTACGACGGGGGCGATGGTTGGGCAAGCTTTTAATCCCAGCACTCAGGAGGCAGAGGCAGGCAGATCTCTGCGAGTTCAAGTAGAGCCTGGTCTACAAAGCAAGTCCAGGAGAGCCAGGGCTACACAGAGAAACCCTGTCTCGAGGCTCCCTCCCCAAAAAAGATTATGACTGTCAAAAATAAAATTATGACAGGCAACGGTGGAGAGGGGGGGGGGGCGAGGAGCGCCCAGGAGGGTGTACTTGTGAGGTCAAAGGATGACTTTGAGGAGTTACGTCTCTCCTTCTGTGCAGGTTCTCAGGTTGCCAGGCAAATCTATTTACCCACTGAGCCATCTCACCATCCCCCAGGCCCTGAAATCTTTTCTTACGTGAATCTTTCTGTAGATTGCCGGGGAGGTGTGTTGACATGTGTGCGTTGATAAGGCCTTTTCTAGTCACCTTTTGATCCTGCGCCCAGTGTTTTCCTTTTCAGTCTTTTTTTTTTTTTTCAAACACCCACACACACACATTTCCCTTTTCTCTCTCTGTATGTACACATACATAAAGAGCAAAAGGGAAAAAAAACTAAAAAGTATGGATCTCATTTTTACTAACTTCAGTCTTATTCAACCCTGCCGCCGCTTTGTCCTCTGTGGTTGGCGTCTCCTGCTGCCTGCGGGGCTGTCCTTCGCTCTACAGGAAAGAGCCTGGCTATTGCTTTCCCAGGTTCTCTTCCTTTGTCATGTTTGTTTATTTTTTTTAAACTGGTACTGATTCTTTGTGAATTTCACATCATGCACCCCAATTCCCCTAATCTCCCCGTCGCTTCATATCTGCTTTTGCCCTCAACAACCTCCTGGTGGAAAGAAGACAAGAAGAGGAGGAGGAGGAGGAAGAGGAGGAGGGGGAGGAGGAGGAAGAGGAGGAGGGGGAGGAGAGGGTTAGAGGGAGGAGAAAGAAAAAAAACTATCTCCTTGTGGAAGCTGCAGTGTACCACGGCTGTGTCACACAGTATACATTTTTGCCCATCTTTACTTGCAAATGTTCACTGCAGTGAGTCATTGGTCTGACCTGAGGCCTCTGGCTTCTGCTGCACTATTAACACTGGCTCCTCACCGGAACTCCTCTTGGGTATCCTGTTGTTGCTCTGCGTCCTGAAGATCCTGCAGCTTTTGGATCTGCAGGACCCGCCCCTTCACATCCTCTAGCAGTTACGCATGGGGTGGTTATTGGGGTGGGCCAACTCAGAGTTCTGGATCGGGGCCTGGGTGGAGGCTGAGTCGGTCAGCCTGCCAGCTCTCCTGCGCACAAGCCACCAGGGCCAGTTCCACAGTGATTCCCAGGTGAGGGAGGTGTGACCCTGCTCTCCTGAGCGCTGCAGCTGGTGCAGGGCGGGCCTGCTCTTCCGAGAGCCAGCTTCAGATGACATTTCCTTTGTTTCTTCG